>NW_011888925.1:1023178-1036136 GCF_000151845.1 Pteropus vampyrus | reverse complement strand
GTTGGACGGCACGGCTGTAAGCTTTCTTCTATCTCCAAAGGCTCATGACACTTGGCCGAATGTGCAGAATTCCCCAGAGCTCCAAAGACCCTGCTTTGGGTAGCAGCAGGGTAGAGCCCTCAGCCCTCCACCCCCACCCCCCGCCGGCAGCCTGGCTTCCCCTGACATGTGTGGGAGGAGAAGGAAGGACCAGCTGGGCTTGGTACAGGCTCCAGGGGTGGGAGAGACTGAGGGCCGGGACTCAAATGCAGAGAGCAGGCCCTTGCCGCCGTGGCCTCGAATCCCCCATCAGCACCCCCATGTCCATCTGAGCAGCCCAGATCAGATGAGAGGGGAGGGGAGTCCTTCATGGCTGTGCCAGGAGGCCGTTGAGCCAGAGCAGGCAGGGTGGTTGGCAGCCCCACCTGGTGGGAAGCCAGCAAGTGCCACACTAGGGCCAACCTGCAGCCTTGGGTTCAGCGAATGCCTCCTTTTCTCAGGGGCTGCGGACCCTTCTCTACTCAGAATGGCTTCTCCCCTCCTCAGCAGCAGCCTGAGTCGAGGCATGTAGCAAGTCCCTCCCGGGCCTTGCCAGCTGTGCTTCTTGGGACTCCTGGCCTGGGGCTCCCTCCCAAGGAGCTATCAGGGACGCCAACTGCCTGTGTCCACTGGAGCCCCAGCCCCTCTGGCACTGGGGTCTGGCCGGTGAAGCATTTGGTCGACTGCTTTTAGGCGTGACCCTTAGCATGTTTGGAGCTGTTGTGGCCACAGTGACTCACTGGGGAAAGAGAGAGGGTGGGGCCAAGATGTGGGCGAGGGTGAGTTCGCTCTCCCCCCTCTCCGGCTGCTGGCTCAGCACCAGGATGCTGGGCTGAGAAATGGGGCCCCACTCAAGGAGGAAGGAGAGGGGTGCCAGGGCGATTGGTGGCTTCAGAGATCTGAGAAGCCCTTAGGCCGGAAGGCTTTTTCCTTCCCTGCCCTGCCTGGCTTCTGTCTGCAGGGCGGGCTTCTCAGGGCTGCTCGCTGGGGAGGCACCGGTTTAAGTTCCAGCTCTGCTGTCTCACGTCGTGAGGGTCAGTGTGACTTCCTACAGTGGCTCCTCTGCCTGTTGGGAGGGGAGGAGGTGTTGGCCCGGCTCACACCTGTGCCAACAGGCTGCTCACCTCCTGGAAGCACCTATGCTGATGAAGGGACACATCATAAATGCAGCAGGTGTGAGTTCAGGCGGTGGGGACACAGGAGTCTGTGTGGTATTGTCACCTGTATTGGGATCCGCCCGACATTGGGTCACATATGCCCATAGATTTCCAAGTGACGTAATCCTGTCCTCAGAGACAAACTCGAGTGCTTTCAAGACCCCATTTATATTTCATTCCCTCTAAAAGTCTCCTAAGCCTTCTGGAACATTCTGAGGCTTATTTGGTCACCTTGCTTCTAATTTATATCTGAGCCTAGAACCGCATCTTAAATCAGCGCATCCGGCGCACAGAGTGCACTCCGTACACGTTCAGAGGATGCCCGAGTGCAGTTAGGCTACAGCCTGATGCGGTGTGTAATTCAGTGCTGGGCTGCGTCCTGTCTGTCCCTTGCCGGTTTGCTCTCCAGAGTCCAGGACAGTGTGGGACACACAGGAGGTGATCGGTGTGCATGGACTTACTGATCGATTCACTAATTTCTGATGTGTAAGCCGTTTTAGGGCGGAGCTTTGGGCGAGCCGCTTTGTGATTTATAGCATCTTCCACATAAGTTTCCCAGACAGGCTTCTGGATGACGCTGCCGCCGCCATTTTGTGTGGGTGACCATGGGCCGTGGCCGTATCCTGAGTCTTGCCTGCTGTCTTTCCAGGGCGCCTCTCCCGCTGACAGCTCATCCTGTGGCCGGAGGGTGTCTTTGCTCCTAAGTGCCCGTACCTATGGGGGCCTGGCTCAGGGCCCAGCGTGGGCAGCCAGATGCGCCCTGACTCATCACGTCCCCGAGGCAGCTCAGCTGGACTCCAGCCTCTCGTGTTGGGGCCGGTGCTTGGGGAGGCTGGGGCTTCCTTTGTTTGGCCCTGTGGCAAGGTTCGTGGAGCTCCCTGCTGGCGGGGTCTCCCTGGACCCGAGGACTGGGTTAGACAGGGTGACTCAGAGTCACTGTCACAACATCCCTGCTTTCAGGCCTGCCAGCTGCCCCCAGCGCTGGAGACACTGATGAGTGTCTGTCCTCTGAGGCGTCACGTGGTTAAAGCTGCAGATCTGAGAGGGTGTAGGGAACGAGGCACAGCCTTGGATCCAAGCCCGGGTGTCGTGGACCTGGGGCGAATTGGCCTCAGCCTCAGTCTCTCCATCTGTAAAGTGGAGACAGTCACAGCTCCCTCCTGAAGCTGGTAGAAAGGTCCGAATGAGGATGTGTGTCGTGAGGCTCCTGTGTACCAGAGCTTTTCACGCATGTTCGCTCTCCTTCAGTCCTCGTGGAAATCCTTTATCGATACCGTTTTCACAGATGAGGAGGTTCAAAGAAGTTAAGTGACTTGGCCAGGGTCACACGGCCGGGAGGATACAGAGCCAGGATTTGACTCTGAGCCTGGCGTTCCGTCCCCCTGGGCATGCACCCAGGCTAGAGAGTCACGTGTGAATGGAATTGATGTCAGCAGTGGGGGTCGGGGTTTTGGTCTGGCCTGGGGAATAGGACAGCCAGCTATTCCTCCCGTGACCGCTGATTGGGGTTCTTGTGAGCGGTTGTTGAGAGTGCGCTCACTGTGAACTTTCCCCCAGGCTGTGTGACCGAGATTCCCCACGAGAGAGACTGAGGAGAGGACAGGAAGGAGGGGCGGGCTCCTGGCGAGGCGTTTGCTTCTGAACAGAGTCCTGCTGAAGGTCAGTGGAGGGGGGGCGGCGAGAGATGTGGAGGTGACCGGATGGGGAGGGGGAGACCCCGGGTGGCCTCGGGAGGCAGGGTTTGGGTGGAAGAGATGAGGGGCTGGTGACCTCCGAGGCCGGTTGCATCCTGTCCACTTTCCATCTTTGTTGAGCCCTGGAGCACTGCGGGCTTGAGGACCTTGAGGACGGTGCTCCACACCCCCTCATCGCTGTGCCTTGCGCCCCAGTGTCCTGAGCTCATTCCCTTCCGTCATCCCAGATGGAGAAGGAGGAGGAGACGACCCGGGAGCTGCTGCTGCCCAACTGGCAGGGCAGCGGCTCGCACGGGCTGACCATTGCCCAGAGGGATGACGGCGTTTTTGTGCAGGAAGTCATGCAGAATTCCCCTGCGGCCCGCACTGGGGTGGTCAAGGAGGGTGAGTCACCTCAGGGTGCGGGCTGGGTGCGGGCTGGGTGCTGGGCTGGGGTGGTGAGGGTGGTGGAGGGAAGGGCAGGGGGCAGGCAGAAGGGCCACCTGGCTGTGGAGGGCCTGTTCCTAGTGCCATTAGGCTGGTCAGTGCCCAGACCCTGCTGTCTCTTGCCCACTCGGGGTCCGTCACTTGCTCACGGTCCTTGGCGGGGACAGTCATGTAGGGTGGTGGAGACATAGTCCTCAGCTCCGACTCCACCGCTCACAACCTCTTGCCACTTTGGAGACTCTAAGCCTCAGCTTCCTCATCTGTACACTGGGTGTCACCACACCTGCCTTGCAGGGTGTCATGACACGCACTAAATGCACGTCGGTGAGGGCGCCGAGCACGCGGTGGTTGTGTGTTGTTTCCCTGAGACCCCACTTCTTTCCCCTCCCTGCTCAGGGGACCAGATAGTGGGCGCCACCATCTACTTTGACAACCTGCAGTCGGGCGAGGTGACGCAGCTGCTGAGCACCATGGGGCACCACGCCGTGGGTCTGAAGCTGCACCGCAAGGGCGACCGCTCCCCTGAGCCCGGCCAGACCTGGACCCACGGAGTCTTCAGCTCCCACGGCTCCGAAGTGGTTCTGGTGAGTGCCTCACCCGCCCATCCGCGCCCTGAGTTCCCCCCGGCAACACCAGCCTGCTGGCCTCGCTTCCTGAGCCTTCTGTCCGCCCACTGGACCGCTCTTGTCATTCTTTCTCCTAATTTCACCCCCTCTGTCTCTCTGCTGAGCCAGTCTGTCTGTTCCTATTCACTTGGGGCATGTGGCCGACGCTGCCCCCAAGTGCCTCCTGCAGTCTCTTCTGAGTGCCGCAGCGTGGGAACCAACTCCTGCCGTCTGGTCCTAGATGTCGGGAGGAAGGTCGGCTGCTCTGCTAGAGTCTTTGAAATGATTTCACGGGTGCCTCGCTCTGCCTCCCAGAGGCCTGGACTCACCTGTGAGTCAGAGGCTGAGCAGCAGAGTGCTTGAGGGATGTTTTCCTGTTCCTTCCGATGGCTTGTTCATGTAACAGATAATGGTCCTCGAAGTGGAAGTGTTCACCCGAGCACAAGCAGCCTCAACAGATACTTTGCAGGGGTCTTCGGGAGGAATCCCTTCCCGGTTAAACCAGCACACCAGTGAGTGGAGCCGAGAGCCTCAGGGTCAAGTCAGTGTAGAGTTGGTGGCCCGGAGGCGTCCCTGGTACTTGACAGGCTGATTTGAGTCTAGAACTATCCGTAAACCCTCTTCCCAGGCTGCGCAGTCCAGGAGTCTGCACCCCCCTCCCCATGACTTGCTTACTGGAGTTCCCCCAAATAATTTGTTTTCCTCTGTGATGTGGCTGTCAGCCCCTCTCATCGGCCCCCTGCGCTGAGCCCCAGGAGGCTCCGTGGACCTCCGTTATGGTCCCAGCTTCTTTGGGAGACAGGCAGTCATGTTGTCGGCTGGGCTGTGGCCGGGCGTCTGTAACTCGGGCAGACTCTGCTGCAACCTGTGCCGGGCATGTCTTTCTGCAGAGCGGGGATGATGAGGAGTATCAGCGCATCTATGCCACGAAGATCAAGCCTCGGCTGAGGTCGGAGGATGGAGTGGAAGGGGACCCTGGGGAGACCCAGAGCCGCACCATCACGGTGACTAGGAGGGTCACGGCCTACACAGTGGATGTGACCGGCCGGGAAGGAGCCAAGGACATCGACATCAGCAGCCCTGAGTTCAAGATCAAGATTCCACGGCATGAACTGACGGAAATCTCCACTGTGGGTGTGGAGGCCCAGCCTGGGATGACCGTGATCAGACTGCCCTCGGGCTCGGGGGCAGTGTCTCCAACCACAGGCTCCGCTGTGGACATCCGAGCGGGGTCCATTTCCGCTTCGGGACCAGAGCTCCAAGGTGCTGGCCACTCGAAGCTCCAGGTCACCGTGCCTGGGATAAAGGTGGGAAGCCCGGGAGTCAATGTCAGTGCAAAGGGCTTGGACTTGGATGGCAAAGGGGGCATCCGGGTTCCAGGAGTGGACATTTTGTCTTCTCTTGGGGGTGAGGCAGTAGAGTTGCCGGGCCCCTCTCTTGAGAATGGCAATAATGGGAAAATTAAAATACCAGCCATGAAAGTGCCAAAATTTGGTGTCCGAGGAGGGCCTGAAGGCCAGGCACCAGAGGCAGGATTGGCTGTTTTCACACCTGAATTCTCTGTGGGGCACAAGGAGGGCAAGCCAGGTGTGACCATTGGCGGGAACGTCCAGACCCCTCGGCTAGAAGTCGTTGCTCCCTCTGCTAATATTGAGGGGCTTAAGGGGAAGCTGAAGGGCCCCCAGATCACTGGGCCATCCCTTGAGGGAGAGCTAGGACTCAAAGGAGCCAGGCCACAGGGGAGCATGAGGGTGGACGTCTCTGCTCCCAAAATGAAGGGCAGCATCGCCGGCCCCAGTGTGGAAGGTCGAGCCTCTGACGTTGATATTCGTGGGTCTGGGGGCGAACTGAATATGCCCAAAATGAAAGTCCAGAAATTCTCTGTGTCGGGTTCTAAGGGAGAGGGAGCTGGCATTGATGTGACACTGCCCACAGGTGAAGTGACCCTTCCTGGGATCTCTGGGGATGTCAGCCTGCCCAGGGTGGCCGCTGGGGGTCTGGAAGGGAAGATGAAGGGTACTAAAGTCAAGAGTCCTGAACTGATTACTCAGACCCCTAAAATCTCCATGCAGGATGTGGATCTGAGCCTTGGCTCCTCCAAACTGAAAGGAGACATTAAAGTTTCTGCTCCGGGAGTGCAAGGTGATGTTAAAGGCCCTCAAGTGGTAGTTAAAGGTTCCAAAGTGGACATAGAGACACCCAGCCTAGAGGGGACTCTGGCAGGCCCAAAGCTGAGTGGTCCTTCTGGAAAGATGGGAACCTGCAGTATCTCTATGGCAGATGTAGATTTAAATGTGGCTGCACCTAAAATGAAAGGGGGTGTAGACGTCACACTCCCGAAAGTAGAAGGGAAAGTCAAAGTCCCCGAAGTTGATGTCAAAGGCCCCAAAGTGGATGTCAGTGCCCCAGACGTGGATGTTCATGGCCCAGAATGGAACCTGAAAATGCCTAAGATGAAAATGCCCAAGTTCAGCACTCCAGGAGTCAAAGGGGAAGGCCCAGATGTAAATGTGAATCTACCCAAAGGAGATGTCAGTATTTCTGGGCCCAAGATCAACATGGAAGCCCCAGATGTCAACATAGGAGGCCTGGGGGGCAAACTTAAAGGCCCTGATGTTAAGTCGCCTGAAGCGAGTGTCAAGACACCAAAGATCTCCATGCCCGATGTAGATTTGCATGTTAAAGGCACAAAGGTAAAAGGAGAGTATGATGTAACGGTACCAAAGCTTGAAGGAGAACTGAAGGGCCCCCAGGTGGACATCGCTGCTCCAGATGTGGACATTCATGGACCAGACTGGCATCTGAAGATGCCCAAGATGAAAATGCCCAAATTCGGTGTGCCAGGGTTCAAAGCAGAGGGCCCAGATGTGGATGTGAACTTGTCCAAGCCTGATGTGGATATTTCTGGGCCCAAGGTGGACATTAGTGCCCCGGATGTGAGAATTGAGGGACCAGAAGGAAAATTGAAAGGACCCAAGTTTAAGATGCCAGAGATGAATATCAAAGCCCCAAAGATCTCCATGCCAGATGTGGACTTACATTTGAAAGGCCCTAAAGTAAAAGGAGAATATGATGTCACAGTGCCAAAGGTGGAAAGTGAGATTAAAGTTCCTGATGTTGAACTTAAAAGTGCCAAATTGGACATTGATACTCCAGAAGTGGATGTTCATGGCCCAGACTGGCACCTGAAGATGCCCAAGGTGAAAATGCCCAAGTTCAGCATGCCAGGCTTCAAAGGGGAGGGCCCAGAAGTGGACGTGAACCTGCCCAAAGCTGACACTGACATCTCAGGACCCAAGGTGGATGTTGAAGTTCCAGATGTGAATATCGAAGGACCTGAAGGAAAGCTGAAGGGTCCCAAGTTTAAGATGCCTGAGATGGATATCAAGGCTTCAAAGATCTCCATGCCTGATGTGGATTTGCATTTGAAAGGTCCCACAGTAAAGGGAGAATATGATGTTACAGTGCCAAAGCTGGAAGGCGACCTGAAAGGGCCAAAAGTAGACATCAGTGCCCCAGACGTTGAAGTTCATGGTCCTGATTGGAACCTGAAGATGCCCAAGATGAAAATGCCCAAATTTACCATGCCCAGCCTCAAAGGTGAGGGCCCAGAATTGGATGTGAAGCTGCCCAAGGCTGATGTGGACATTTCTGCACCTAAGGTAGATATTAGGGCTCCAGATCTGAGCCTCGAAGGACCTGAAGGGAAGTTGAAAGGCCCCAAGTTTAAGATGCCTGAGATGCACTTCAAAGCTCCGAAGATGACTCTGCCAGATGTCGACCTCAATCTTAAAGGACCCAAAATGAAAGGAAATGTAGATATGTCTGCACCAAAAATAGAAGGTGAGATGAAAGTTCCAGATGTGGACATCAAAGGCCCCAAAGTAGACATTAAAGCACCAGATGTGGAAGTACAAGGTGGAGACTGGAGTCTCAAAATGCCCAAGATGAAAATGCCCAAGTTCAGCATGCCCAGCTTAAAAGGCGAGGGCCCAGATGTGGACGTAAACCTGCCCAAGGCTGACATTGACATCGCTGGACCCCAAATTGACATCGAAGCCCCAGACGTGAGCCTCGAGGGACCCGAAGGAAAGCTGAAGGGCCCCAAGTTTAAGATGCCTGAGATGCACTTCAAGGCCCCCAAGATCTCCATGCCTGATGTGGACTTACACTTGAAAGGCCCCAAAGTCAAAGGGGATGTCGATGTGGATGTCTCTGTGCCCAAGATAGAAGGTGAAATGAAAGTGCCAGACGTTGACCTCAAAGGACCCAAAGTGGACATTGATGTCCCTGATGTGGATGTTCACGGCCCAGACTGGAACTTGAAGATGCCCAAGATGAAAATGCCCAAGTTCAGCATGCCAGGCTTCAAAGGAGAGGGCCCAGGAGTGGATGTGAGTCTGCCCAAGACCGACATTGACATTTCTGGACCCAAGGTGGACATTGAAGCCCCAGATGTGAGCCTTGAGGGACCGGAAGGGAAGCTGAAGGGTCCCAAGTTTAAGATGCCAGACATGCACTTCAAGACCCCCAAGATCTCAATGCCTGATATGGACTTACACTTGAAAGGCCCCAAAGTCAAAGGGGATGTTGATGTGTCCGTGCCCAAGGTAGAAGGTGAAATGAAAGTGCCGGATGTGGACATCAAAGGCCCCAAGGTTGACATTGATGTCCCCAATGTTGACGTTCACGGCCCAGACTGGCACTTGAAGATGCCCAAGATGAAAATGCCCAAGTTCAGCATGCCGGGCTTCAAAGGAGAGGGCCCAGAAGTGGATGTGAACCTGCCTAAGGCCGACATTGACATCTCTGGACCCAAGGTGGACATTGAAGCCCCAGATGTGAGCCTTGAGGGACCAGAAGGAAAGTTGAAGGGCCCCAAGTTCAAGATGCCTGAGATGCACTTCAAGGCCCCCAAGGTCTCCATGCCTGATGTGAACCTGAATCTTAAGGGGCCAAAACTCAAGGGTGATGTAGATGTGTCTTTGCCTGATGTAGAAGGTGAAATAAAAGTGCCAGATGTCGAACTTAAAGGACCCAAAGTTGACGTCTGTGCTTCAGATGTGGATGTTCATGGCCCAGACTGGCACTTGAAGATGCCCAAGATGAAAATGCCCAAGTTCAACATGCCTGGCTTCAAAGGAGAGGGCCCAGATGTGGATGTCAACCTGCCCAAGGCTGACATTGACATCTCAGGACCCAAGGTGGATGTTGAAGTTCCAGATGTGAATGTTGAAGGTCCAGATGCAAAACTAAGAGGTCCTAAATTTAAGATGCCAGAAATGAATATAAAACCTCAGAAGATATCCATGCCAGATGTTGGTCTACATTTGAAAGGTCCTAAAATTAAAGGAGACTATGGTGTAACAGCCCCAAAAGTAGAAGGAGAGATAAAAGCTCCTGATGTCAACATCAAAGGCCCCAAAGTGGACATTAATGCACCGGATGTGGGAGTTCATGGCCCAGACTGGCACCTGAAAATGCCCAAAGTGAAAATGCCCAAGTTCAGCATGCCTGGCTTCAAAGGAGAGGGCCCAGACGTGGATGTGAACCTGCCCAAGGCCGACATCGATGTCTCTGGACCTAAGGTGGACATCGATGCTCCAGATGTGAATATCGAAGGTCCAGAGGGGAAACTAAAGGGTCCCAAGTTTAAGATGCCAAGCATGAATATACAGACACACAAGATCTCTATGCCTGATGTTGGACTTAATCTTAAAGGCCCTAAACTGAAAACGGATGTGGACGTTTCCCTTCCTAAAGTGGAAGGAGACTTGAAAGTTCCTGAAATAGATGTGAAAGCCCCTAAGGTGGATGTGGATGTTGGTGATATTGACATTGAATGTCCCGAAGGAAAGATGAAAGGTCCTAAGTTTAAGATGCCAGACATGCACTTCAAGGCCCCCAAGATCTCCATGCCTGATGTGGACTTACACTTGAAAGGCCCCAAAGTCAAAGGGGATGTCGATGTGGATGTCTCTATGCCTAAGATAGAAGGTGAAATGAAAGTGCCGGATGTTGATGTCAAAGGACCCAAAGTGGACATTGATGTCCCAGATGTGAATGTTCATGGCCCGGACTGGCACCTGAAGATGCCCAAGATGAAAATGCCCAAGTTTAGCATGCCAGGCTTCAAAGGCGAGGGCCCGGACATGGATGTGAACTTGCCAAAGGCCGACATTAATGTTTCTGGCCCCAAAGTGGACATTGATGCACCTGATTTGGATATTGAGGGACCCGAAGGGAAATTAAAAGGCTCTAAATTTAAAATGCCTAAGTTGAATATCAAACCTTCCAAGATATCCATGCCAGATGTGGACTTCAATTTGAAGGGACCCAAACTGAAAGGAGAGATAGATGCTTCTGTGCCAGAACTCGAAGGTGATCTCAGAGGTCCACAAGTTGATATCAAAGGTCCCAGTGTGGATGTGGAGGTGCCTGACGTTGATCTGGAATGTCCTGATGCAAAGTTGAAGGGCCCTAAATTTAAGATGCCTGAGATGCACTTCAAGGCCCCCAAGATCTCCATGCCTGATATAGACTTAAACTTGAAAGGGCCCAAAGTCAAAGGAGATGTCGATGTGTCTGTGCCAAAATTGGAAGGAGATTTGAAGGGCCCCAGTGTGGATGTGGAGGTGCCTGATGTTGATCTGGAATGTCCTGATGCAAAGTTGAAGGGCCCTAAGTTTAAGATGCCTGAGATGCACTTCAAGGCTCCCAAGATCTCCATGCCTGATGTGGACTTACACTTGAAAGGCCCCAAAGTCAAAGGGGATGTCGATGTGTCCGTACCCAAGGTAGAAGGTGAAATGAAAGTGCCAGATATTGACCTCAAAGGACCCAAAGTGGACATTGATGTCCCCGATGTTGATGTTCAAGGCCCAGACTGGCACCTGAAGATGCCCAAGATGAAAATGCCCAAGTTCAGCATGCCGGGCTTCAAAGGAGAGGGCCCAGACGTGGATGTGAACCTGCCCAAGGCTGATATTGACATCTCTGGACCCAAAGTGGACATTGAAGCCCCAGATGTGAGCCTTGAGGGACCGGAAGGAAAGCTGAAGGGTCCCAAGTTTAAGATGCCAGACATGCACTTCAAGGCTCCCAAGATCTCCATGCCTGATGTGGACTTACACTTGAAAGGCCCCAAAGTCAAAGGGGATGTCGATGTGTCCGTGCCCAAGGTAGAAGGTGAAATGAAAGTGCCGGATGTGGACATCAAAGGCCCCAAGGTTGACATCAGTGTTCCAGATGTGGATGCTCATGGCCCAGACTGGCACTTGAAGATGCCCAAGATGAAAATGCCCAAGTTCAGCATGCCAGGCTTCAAAGGAGAGGGCCCAGACGTGGACGTGAACCTGCCCAAGGCTGACATTGACATCTCTGGACCCAAAGTGGACATTGAAACTCCAGATGTGACTCTCGAGGGTCCAGAAGGAAAACTGAAAGGTCCTAAGTTCAAGATGCCTGAGATGCACTTTCATGCCCCCAAGATTTCCATGCCTGATGTGGACTTCAACTTAAAGGGGCCTAAAATTAAAGGAGATGTTGATGTTTCTGCCCCAAAGATGGAAGGAGAGTTAAAGGGTCCAGAATTGGATGTCAAGGGCCCCAAATTGGATGTTGACATGCCAGACGTAGCTGTGGAAGGCCCAGATGGCAAATGGAAAAGTCCTAAATTTAAGATGCCGGACATGCACTTTAAAGCTCCCAAAATCTCCATGCCAGACATTAATCTACACTTAAAAAGCCCCAAGGTCAAGGGAGAGGTGGATGTAGATGTTCCTAAATTGGAAGGTGACTTTAAAGGACCAGACCTCAAAGGTGACATCAGTGGCCCAGATATCGACATTGAAGGACCAGAGGGCAAATTGAAAGGCCCCAAGTTCAAGATGCCTGACATGCATTTCAAAGCTCCAAATATTTCTATGCCTGATGTGGACTTAAATCTGAAAGGACCGAAAATCAAGGGGGATGTAGATGTGTCTGTGCCCGAGGTAGAAGGTAAAATTAAAGTACCAGATGTGAACATCAAGGGCCCCAAAGTAGACATAAATGCGCCTGATGTTCACGGCCCAGACTGGCACCTGAAGATGCCCAAGATGAAAATGCCCAAGTTCAGCATGCCTGGCTTCAAAGGAGAGGGCCCAGACGTGGATGTGAACCTGCCCAAGGCTGACATTGATATCTCTGGACCCAAGGTGGACATTGAAGGCCCTGATGTTAACATCGAAGGACCTGAGGGAAAGTTGAAAGGTCCTAAGTTCAAGATGCCTGAGATGAACATCAAAGCTCCCAAGATCTCCATGCCTGACTTTGATTTGCATCTGAAAGGTCCCAAGGTAAAGAGTGATGTGGATGTATCTCTGCCTAAAGTGGAAGGTCCTGATGTTGATATCAAAGGCCCCAAAGTGGACATTGATGCCCCAGATGTGGATGTTCAAGGCCCAGACTGGCACCTGAAGATGCCTAAGGTGAAAATGCCCAAGTTCAGCATGCCCGGCTTCAAAGGAGAGGGCCCAGAAGTGGATGTGAACCTGCCCAAGGCTGACATCGATGTCTCAGCACCCAAAGTGGACCTCGAATGTCCAGATGTGAGTGTTGAAGGACCAGAAGGAAAGTGGAAAAGTCCAAAGTTTAAGATGCCGGAAATGCATTTTAAGACTCCAAAGATATCCATGCCAGATATTGATCTTAATCTAACAGGTCCAAAAGTGAAAGGAGAGCTGGATGTTACAGGTCCCAAGGTAGAGGGAGATCTGAAAGGCCCTGAAGTTGACCTCAAAGGCCCCAAAATGGATATCGATGTCCCCGATGTGGACGTTCATGGCCCAGATTGGCACTTGAAGATGCCGAAGATGAAAATGCCCAAGTTCAGCATGCCTGGCTTCAAAGGAGAGGGCCCAGAAGTGGACGTGAACCTGCCCAAGGCTGACATTGACATCTCTGGACCCAAAGTAGACATCGAAGGCCCTGATGTTAACATCGAAGGACCTGAGGGAAAGTTGAAAGGTCCTAAGTTCAAGATGCCTGAGATGAACATCAAAGCTCCCAAGATCTC
>NW_011888925.1:1019483-1022428 GCF_000151845.1 Pteropus vampyrus | reverse complement strand
AAAATGCCCAAGTTCAGCATGCCTGGCTTCAAAGGAGAGGGCCCAGACGTGGATGTGAACCTGCCCAAGGCTGACATTGACATCTCAGGACCCAAGGTGGCCGTTGATGTTCCAGATGTGAATATCGAAGGTCCAGATGCGAAACTAAAGGGCCCCAAGTTCAAGATGCCAGAGATGAATATCAAAGCTCCTAAGATATCAATGCCAGATTTGGACCTTAATCTTAAAGGCCCTAAAATGAAAGGAGATGTGGATGTTTCACTTCCAAATGTAGAAGGTGATTTGAAAGGACCTATGCTTGATGTCAAAGGCCCAAAGTTAGATTTAGATGCTCCAGATATTGACATTCATGGCCCAGAAGGTAAATTGAAAGGTCCAAAACTAAAGATGCCTGACATGCATGTAAACGTGCCCAAGATCTCCATGCCGGAAATTGACTTGAATTTGAAGGGCTCAAAGCTTAAAGGAGATGTTGATGTTTCTGGGCCCAAATTAGAAGGTGACATTAAAGCTCCCAAGTTGGATGTAAAGGGCCCAGAAGTGGACATTTCTGGTCCTAAGCTCAATATTGAAGGCAAGGCCAAGAAATCTCGTTTTAAGCTTCCCAAATTTAATTTTTCGGGCTCCAAAGTTCAGACACCTGAGGTGGACGTCAAAGTTAAAAAGCCAGATGTTGATGTAACAGGCCCCAAAGTTGATATCAATGCTCCCGATGTTGAGGTCCAAGGAAAAGTGAAAGGATCCAAGTTCAAAATGCCTTTCCTGAGTATTTCATCTCCTAAAGTTTCTATGCCGGATGTGGAGTTAAATCTGAAAGGTCCTAAAGTCAAAGGAGACATAGATGTTGCTGGTCCAAATTTAGAAGGTGACTTTAAGGAACCCAAAGTGGATATTAAGGCACCAGAAGTTCATCTTGATGCACCTGATGTGGATGTTCACGGTCCAGACTGGAATTTGAAAATGCCCAAGATGAAAATGCCCAAGTTTGGTGTGCCTGGCTTAAAAGCAGAAGGGCCTGACATGGCTATGGATCTGCCAAAAGGAGATATCAAGATAGAGGGACCCAGCATGGATTTTGAGGGCCCAGAAGTAAATGTGGAAGGTCTAGAAGGAGGCTTAAAGGGTCCCAAATTCAAGATGCCTGACATAAATATCAAAGCCCCCAAGATCTCCATGCCTGACATTGATTTAAACTTGAAAGGCCCCAAAGTTAAAGGTGATGGGGATGTTTCTCTGCCCAAAGTTGAAGGAGATCTGAAAGGGCCAGGGGTTGATATCAAAGGGCCCAAAGTGGACATTGATGCTCCAGATGTGGACGTTCATGGCCCAGACTGGCACCTGAAGATGCCCAAGGTGAAAATGCCCAAGTTCAGCATGCCTGGCTTCAAAGGAGAGGGTCCAGAGGTGGATGTTACCCTCCCTAAAGCTGACCTTGATATTTCTGGCCCCAAAGTGGACATTGATGCTCCAGATGTGAATATCGAAGGTCCAGATGCAAAACTGAAGGGCCCTAAGTTCAAGATGCCAGAGATGAACATCAAAGCTCCCAAAATCTCTATGCCGGACTTTGATCTGAACCTGAAGGGCCCCAAAATGAAGGGTGATGTGGACGTGTCTTTGCCCAAAGTGGAGGGTGACCTAAAGGGCCCTGAGGTGGACATCAAGGGCCCTAAAGTGGACATCGACACTCCTGATATTAACATCGAAGGCCCAGAGGGGAATTTGAAGGGACCCAAATTCAAGATGCCAGAAATGCACCTAAAGGCTCCCAAGATCTCAATGCCTGATATTGATTTAAACCTAAAGGGCCCCAAGGTGAAAGGTGATGTGGACCTTTCCCTCCCCAAGATTGAAGGAGATCTGAAAGGCCCTGAGATAGACATCAAAGGTCCGAAAGTGGACGTCAGTGCTCCTGATGTGGATGTTCATGGCCCAGACTGGCACCTGAAGATGCCCAAGGTGAAAATGCCCAAGTTCAGCATGCCTGGCTTCAAAGGAGAGGGCCCAGACGTGGATGTGAACCTGCCCAAAGCTGACATCGATGTCTCAGGACCCAAGGTGGCTGTTGATGCTCCAGATGTGAATATCGAAGGTCCAGATGCAAAACTGAAGGGCCCCAAGTTCAAGATGCCAGAGATGAACATCAAAGCCCCCAAAATCTCCATGCCTGATCTTGACTTTAACCTGAAGGGCCCCAAAATGAAGGGCGATGTGGATATCTCTGTGCCCAAAGTGGAAGGTGACCTCAAGGGCCCTGAAATTGACATAAAGGCACCCAAATTGGACATTGATACTGAAGGTCCGGAAGGAAAATTAAAGGGCCCTAAATTTAAGATGCCAGAGATGCACATTAAAGCCCCCAAAATCTCTATGCCTGACTTTGACTTAAATCTGAAAGGGCCAAAAGTCAAGGGCGATGTGGATGTTTCCCTGCCTAAGGTGGAAGGTGATCTGAAAGGGCCAGAGGTGGACATTGAGGGTCCCGAAGGGAAAATCAAAGGTCCCAAATTTAAGATGCCCGATGTGCATTTCAAAACCCCACAAATCTCCATGAGTGACATTGATTTGAACTTGAAAGGACCTAAGGTAAAAGGAGATTTGGACATTTCCATTCCTAAACTGGAAGGAGATGTGAAAGGCCCTAAGCTGGACATAGACACTCCTGACATTGACATTCACGGCCCAGAAGGGAAACTGAAGGGCCCCAAGTTTAAAATGCCTGACTTGCATCTCAAGGCACCCAAGATCTCCATGCCTGAAGTTGACCTGAATCTAAAAGGTCCTAAAGTAAAGGGTGATGTGGACGTTTCTCTGCCCAAAGTGGAAGGCGACCTCAAGGGCCCCGAAGTAGACATCAAGGGCCCCAAAGTGGACATTGATGTTCCAGATGTGGATGTTCATGGCCCAGACTGGCACCTGAAGATGCCCAAGGTGAAAATGCCCAA
>NW_011888925.1:1013945-1018318 GCF_000151845.1 Pteropus vampyrus | reverse complement strand
GATCTGGATATTGCTTCACCGGGGATTAACGTGGAAGGTCCCGACATCAAGCTGAAGGCTCCCAAGTTCAAGGCACCAGGTGTGGATGTCTCAGGTCCCAAAATAGAGGGCGATTTGAAAGGCCCCAGGGTGCAGGCAAACTTGAACGCACCTGGCATCAACGTTGAAGGCCCAGATGCTAAAGTCAAAGGCCCGTCATTTGGCATTTCTGCCCCTCAAGTCACCATCCCTGATGTGAACGTTAGCTTGAAAGGACCAAAGATGAAGGGTGATGGCCCCAGTGTGGGACTAGAAGGACCAGACGTAGATCTGCAAGGTCCAGACTCGAAAATCAAGTTCCCCAAGTTTTCGATGCCCAAGATCGGTGTCCCTGGTGTGAAAATAGAGGGTGGGGGAGCTGGGGGCCATGCCCAGCTGCCCTCGCTGGAGGGAGGCTTGAGTGCACCGGATGTTAAGCTCGAAGGGCCTGACGTGTCTCTGAAGGGGCCAAAGGTAGACTTGCCTTCAGCGAACCTGTCGATGCCAAAAGTCTCTGGACCGGACCTGAACCTGAAAGGACCAAGCCTGCAGGGAGACCTGGCCGTCTCCGGTGACGTCAAGTGCCCGAAAGTATCAGTAGGTGCTCCCAACCTGAACTTGGAGGCACCCGAAGGTGGTTTTACACTTCCCCAAATGAAGCTGCCCCAGTTTGGCATCTCCACTCCAGGGTCCGACTTGGACATCAATGTCAAGGGGCCACGAGTTACTGGAGAACTAAAAGGGCCGGGCGTGGATGTGAACCTGGGCGGCCTGAACCTGAAAGGGCCTCAGATCTCCGGCCCTCAAATCTCAGCACCGGATGTGGACTTGAACTTGGAAGGACCAAAAGTAAAAGGGAGCCTCGGGGTCTCTGGCGAGATGAAAGGCCCCTCTGTTGGAGGAGGTGTTCCAGGCATCAGCATTCAGGGCCTAGAAGGAAACCTCCAAATGCCTGGAATGAAGGCCTCTGGATGTGACATGGAGCTGCGAGGTGTCAACGTGAAACTCCCCACGGGGCAAATTTCCGGCCCTGAAATCAAAGGCAATCTGAAAGGTTCAGGAGTAGGTGTCCACGGCGCCCCTCCCGACATCAGCGTGAAGGGGCCTTCGTTTAACATGGCATCTCCTGAGTCAGATTTCGGTGTCAGCTTGAAGGGTCCGAAAGTCAAAGGAGGTGTGGATGTTTCAGGGGGTGTCAGTGCCCCAGATATCAGCCTGGGTGAAGGGCATATGAGTGTCAAAGGTTCTGGGGGTGAGTGGAAGGGACCCCAGGTTTCCTCTGCTCTCAACTTGGAGGCACCTAAGTTTGCTGGAGGACTTCATTTCTCAGGACCAAAGGTGGAAGGAGGTGTGAAAGGAGGCCAGATTGGACTCCAGGGTCCTGGACTGAGTGTGTCTGGGCCTCAAGGCCACTTGGAAAGCAGATCTGGAAAAGTAACATTCCCCAAGATGAAGATTCCCAAATTCACCTCTGGCCGAGAGCTGGTTGGCAGAGAAGTAGGAGTGGATATTAACTTCCCTCAAGTGGAGGCCGGTGTCCAGGCTGGTGCCGGAGAGGGCGAGTGGGAGGAGTCCGACGTGAAACTGAAGAAGTCCAAAATCAAAATGCCCAAGTTCAATTTTTCTAAAGCGAAAGGGAAAGGTGCTGTCACTGGCTCACCAGAAGCGTCCATTTCGGGGTCCAAAGGTGACCTGAAGAGCTCGAAGGCCAGCCTCGGCTCTCTGGAAGGGGAGGCAGAGGCCGAACCATCTTCGCCCAAAGCCAAGTTCTCCTTATTTAAAAGTAAGAAGCCACGGCACCGCTCGAATTCCTTCAGCGACGAGAGGGAGCTCTCTGCACCTTCCACCCCGACCGGGACTTTGGAGTTCGAAGGTGGGGAAATGGCGCTGGAAGGCGGAAAAGTCAAAGGGAAACAGGGCAAGCTGAAGTTTGGTACCTTTGGCGGCTTGGGGTCAAAGAGCAAAGGTCATTATGAGGTGACTGGGAGCGATGACGAGGCAGGCAAGTTACAGGGGAGTGGAGTGTCCTTGGCCTCTAAGAAGTCCCGACTGTCCTCTTCCTCCAGCAATGACAGTGGGACCAAGGTTGGCATCCAGCTTCCCGAGGTGGAGCTGGTGGTTTCCACAAAGAAAGAGTAGCAGGCCTTTGTGTACATAGATGTATAAAACTACACCAGCCTGGGGTGTGTTTGTATATAATCTCAGAGAGAAACACACTCACAGCCTCAGCAGTCATGCAAAGATTTGGCCTCTGCCAGTGGCAAGCGCTGACAAGCCAGCCGCATTTAGGCTCCCGGAGCTTTGCAGATAGGTGAAGAGTTACAAGGTCATCCAGCCCGTGTGCGGAGTCAACAGTATTTGCCTTAAGATTTCAGTTTTTTTTTTTTTTTTTTGCATTGGATGCTGAGAGCTCCTGTTTACTATGCAAGCTTTTGTGTTTATTATCCTCATTTTTACTGAACATTGTTAGTGTTGGGGTAATGGAAACCCACTTTTTCATCGTAATGACTTTGGGGGCTTTTGTTAGCAAGGGTGGGGTGGGGTAGAAAGCAGTAGAGAGGGCTAGCCCTCTGTTTCAACTAAGATTGGTTCTGTTTACACAGCAAACACCCAAAATGGTGAAGAGGAACCGGCAGGCTGGGCGCGTGGGTGTTTTTTAGAAGGCTTCAGCATTGCTTTTTTTTCCCTGGGGCAGTGGCCCCAGCCAGTGTGGTGTTCATGGTGAGAGGGAGTTAGAATCTCTTTGCAAACTGGCCAACCCACTAGCTCAACACAAGGGGCTTCCATTCTGTGTTTTGTAAGAGAAATGTTTTCTTTATAGCCGCCATGTTCCTGATATTCTGATCTCTTTTAACAAATGTTATGATTAAGAAAATTTCCCGCACTTTACTGGCAAATTAATTGAGAGTGTAAGAAAATTGATGCTGTCAAAGGCAAATAAAGCTGTTTATTAACCCTGATGTCTCGTGCCTTTGCATTGTGTGTCCAGGGGATGAAGCTGGGAGAGGCTGTACACCAGCCCTGACAGGTCACTGCATCTACCCAGTGGCATCGCTGGTTTTATTAATGGGCAATGGGAGGAATTCTTGGCTTCTCACGGTGAGGCTGGCCGTACCATTGCTGAGAAGTCAAGAGGGGCGTGGCGTGTTGGCAGCCCAAGCCCCAGAACCCGCTTATCAACTTTGCATCCTCAGATACGAATACACGAATCGGAAATAGTGCTAAATGGGTAAAAAGTGTACAGGTGTGAATGAAAAAATAAAGAGGCCGATTGGAGTGGCCGAAAGGGATCTGGCTGTGAATTGCGGGCCTGTCATCTATCCCTGACTTGGCCGTCGCTTTGCTGGGTGGCCTCCAGTTACCTGCCCTGTCTGGGCTGCAGTTTTCTCGTCATTGATCTTGCAGTAGATGTCTTTATGGTTCCTTTTAGTCCGTTATAAGGCTAAACTTTATGACATCTCTTCTCACCAAAGTCCCCTTATGATTTCCAGCTCTGCGGACCGTATGTGGTGGAGAGCCTTCTAGAAACTGGTTCCTAATGTTGGTCATTGTTGGGCAGAGAGCAGCAGCACCCTCCTATGCCAAAACAATCGGACCAAGCTCGTCCCCTTTGTCATTCCCCAAAGCTGCCACGTTTCTGCCGGTGGAGGCAGCTCTGCACCTCTCTGGTCTCCCCCAGACCAGGGGTAACAGCTGCCACCCCATCCCGCTCCCCAGTACCATCTTGTCAGCTGGTTTCTTAGTGTATCCCTGGGACCTTCTGCCCGCATAAACTCCACCTGCCTTTGCTTGATTTCGGCCCAGCATTCATCAGCTCCCAGCATTCATCGGCTCCGTTCATTCCCACCTCAGTCAGCACAGCCCGAGGGTTTTGGAAGGTAATCAGGGATAGGTAATAAGGGAGGTGCTTGATCCCCTGCTGCTTTTCTTAAGAGGACCGACCTGTAGCCACTTTTGTGAATTGGGTGACACTTCCTTGAACCTCAGTTTTGTCACCCATAAAATGGGGATAGTACCCATAGGACAGTCCCCTCAGGTATTCGGGTTGTCTGCTGTGCAAGGGCACAGCTGCATGTTAATTTATGGAGAGCAGGAGGTTGGGTACAGAGTCCCAGAGAGGTGGCTGAGTCTTTTTACACACACACTCGGAAGAGTGTGAGGCCCACTGGCACACATCTACCTGCAGCTTCCTTCCGTCCTAACCATCTGGGTACCTCCGAGGATGCTTTCACTCAACCACAGCTCAAAGTTCAATTCCTGATCCTTAATTCTGAAGCTGAGAATTAAGTGATGTGGGATGGGACAGTACATGGTTCCCAAGTCGTATGTCCTGGTGTCTGGAGGGTGGGATGGGG
>NW_011888925.1:993717-1013325 GCF_000151845.1 Pteropus vampyrus | reverse complement strand
CCCGGATAGGGACGGTCCAAGGTAGTTCCCGAAAGTCGCGCCGTGCTCAGATTCTCCCGGTCTTAAACTCTGAGGTCCCGGTTTCTGTGGGACCGGGAAGGGCTGGGCTGGGCTCCCCAGCGTCCTTCCTCCGCGTTCCAGAATCCCGGCGGGAGCGACAACGGGGACGGCAGCCTTGCTTTAGGCGGTGTGACTGTGTCTGGGCAGTGCTGTGTGGTTAAGGGGACATTTGGCGAATTGGATTATTTTGCAAGGCATCCTATGCTCACAAATGGCCATAAATATTTTCATCAACTCTAACTCATTTCTCTATCTGTCAGGGTCCGTCCCTACGGGAAACGGAATTTCACTTGGAAGTAGTTCAGCCACGGGGACTTTAATGAGGGACTGTTTATGGAGTAGAGGGCGAGGGGCAAAGGAGCCGGCAAGGGGTGGTGAGACCCCCCAGGGATGGTAGGAAGCTGATACTACCCCTGGGCCTTCGGGATCTGGGGAGAGAATGGCGTACTTGGAGCTGGAGGCGGAGGAGGGACCTTCACATGCCCGCCTCGCCTCGTGATGCAGAAATATTCTGACCTTTCCTCCTGCTGGCGCCTCCCTGGAGGGCGGGCGAGCCTAGGTGTTGCAGGGCGGAGAAGCAGGGAGAAGGGGTCTGAAGGTGGAGGGGCAGACGGAGAATAACTGGGACAATGTCTCAAGTCCTCTCATTTTTCTGTTTGGCAAGTTTGAAGTCTTATACAGTGACTAGCCCCAGTTGCGTGGGATGTATTTAAGGTAGGATCATAAAATAATTAGGACAGTTTTTGTCTTAGTCAAACACTTATACTTGGGAGGTGCTACACTTCTCTGAAAATTCTATTGATAAGAATATTTTTGTTCCCTCTCTTTTGGAACTGCTCTCAATGTCACCTGTACATTAAACAAAATTATTTTCTTGGGAAACTAAAATCTTCCTTTTGATTTTCACAAACAGCCAAAAGGCCTGAACGATACTCCACGGTTACCAGGACAGAACCCTGGAAAGAGCACTGACTGGCCTGGATGTCAGTGGGGTTAGCTGTGACCTGGGGCAAATTAAGGTCTCTCTCTGAGCCTCATTTTCCTTGTTTGTAACAGGGATAAGGCATGCATTCTCTAAGGCTCTGGCCAATTCCAATAGTTTATGATCCTTTTAGAAGCAAGACTTGAAAATTAGATGGATGGAGCTGTTTTGGGTCAAAAGCAAGGCATGATTATAATATGCAACCAATTTTCCTGTGTGGTTGGTAAGTTGGATCAAATGGTTTGAGTAACGGCTGCGTTACTGAAATGCTGCTAGGTCTCCAGTGTCCCAAAGCAAAAACATAGCACCCACCAGAGCTTTGCATATTGCTAGGAAGCGTGTCTCACATCTTCAGAGTCTCGCCTTAGCTCTCTGGTGTTGCACGTTAGCTGTGACATGAATAATATCTGGGAGATGAAGCTTAAGCATGTAACTGATGTTCCTTTTTTTTAAGTGTATTTATTTTCAATTTGAACCAAAAGAAGCTGCAGGAAGGCAATGCGCATCCATCTAACTTTTACTTAGATTTATCAATTTTACCTCATTTGTTTTAATCTGCCTCTGTGCGTAGATATTATAATTATCATTATTTTTGCTGAATCATTTGAGAGTAAATTGCAGACGCCATGACCCTTCACTCCTAAATACTTTAGCATGTATGAACATTCTTCTATATAACCAGAATATAATCATCAAATTCAGGAAATTTAACATTCATATGATATTATTTTCTGACAGAGTCCATATTTAAATTTTACTAATTGCCCAGTAATTTCCTTACGGCAATGTTTGTTTGTTTGTTTGTTTGTTTGTTTCCCATATAGGCTTTAATCCATGTCCATGACCCCACATGACATTTAGTTGTCACGGTCAGTCTCTTTAGCTTCTTTAATCTGGAGCATTTCCTCAGCTTTTTTATGTCATTTGGGACATCGATATTTTTTAAATATACGAGGCCAGTTGATTTGAAGACATGTCCCTCAGTCTGGCTTTGTCTGATTCAGGTTATGCATTTTGGAGCAGGAATACCACAGGAGTGGTGTCAGGTCACTTCTGGGGACCCACGTGACCTCCATCCCTTGATCAAGGAGATTGCTAATTTTCTCCATTGTAACCGTGCCATAGTTTCCCTTTGGAATTAAGAAGCAAACCCAAGTTTTTAAGAAAGAAGTCCAAGTTTGGTCAAGTTTATTTCGCAAGCACACTTTAATGGGCTGGTGGCATGCGCGCCTCAGCCTTGGCGTGCTCTCCGGCTGGAGGTTTGGAGAGCAGAGTTCTGGCTTTGGACAGGGCAGCACAGAGCAGCCCTCTGTCTCTCCTCACGAGGACAAAGAATTCGGGGCATGAATGCTTGCCATAGGCCGAGAATGCCATGTGCTGTTTACCAGCCTCCGATCACCCTGTGGCGTCCCTCCGGCAGCCACAAATGCTCCCTAAGGCTGACCGCTCCCAGCAGAGGCTGCCACGGGCTACAGCAAATGTGCAGGGAACATTCTGCTGAGGAGGGTGGTTTCAGTGCCCTTTAAAAACCTCTGTTATTTTCCACCGTAAGTTTAAGGCCCGGCCTTAAAGGAAAAATTTCCTAGCGGCGGGGCCAAGGATTGAAAAGGGTTAAGAGTGAAAAGATCATCTCTTTCATGGACCTGGCATCCTAGTCTGCACAGTGCTTTATCTCTTGAGATCTCACACTGGGTGCAGAAAGGTGAGGACTGGAGAAGAGAAACGATTGGTCTCAACTCACAGAGCTGGAAAGCAATGATTTTGCCTAGGTCGATCCCAGCTTTCTGATTTAAAAAAAAAAAAAAGCTTTTTTTCTTTCCCATGATACCATTTGCTGCTTCCCTGAGGAAGTTGGGAATTTTTTTCTGAGGTTTTAGGAAATGGAAGACATCTTTTGAAATTTGTGGGGCCTTGACCTTTTGAAAAATCCCTGAAGTAGTTATTAAACACATATGCAAAGCTCCTTTCCTCAATGAGCCTACAGTCTAGTAGGGGAAGAATAATAGTTAATAATAATAATAATAATAGTAGTAGTAGTAGTAGTCATCAGTTCTGCCACTTCTTAGCTGTGCGATCTTGGACAAGTTATCGAACCTCTCTGTGCCTCAGTTTTCTTATCTATAAAATAGGGATGATTTGGTACATCTCTCATAGTGTCGTAGTGAGGATGATGTAAATGAACACATAAAATGTGCTTGGCGTATATTTCTACGTGGTTTGTACATGCTTCATCTCTACATTTTCTACAACCTCATGAGGTGGGTATTATTTTTCTCACTTATAGACAAAGAAACTGAGGCTCAGAGAAGTTAAGCAATACATCCAGGGGCACACAGCTAGTAAATAGCAGACACGGGATTTAAACTCGGTCTGGTCTGACTGAGAAGCCCACGCTTTATTCACAGTATCCTGCTTGCTCGGATACCAGGAAGACAGTGTTAATAAGAGTCTGTAACTGTTTCAAGGTTTGGAGAGGAGTGTGGGAGGGCGTTCCGGGCAGAGGGAACAGCAGGAGGAAAGCATGGAGTGAGGTGTGTGGGGAGGCTCAGCAAGGCGGAGCTGGAAGCAGCAAGAGAAATACAGAGGACCTAGAAAGTAACTTGAGACTCAGGCAGCTTGGCTGGCTTCCGGTCCAGCCCAGAAAGGAAAGAAGCTGCTCTTAGCAATTTGCCCATTTGGGGGGTAGCGGGTGGTAGCTCCAGGCCCCAAGCAAAGTGAACCCTTGGCCCAGGTTCAGCCTCCTCGGCTGCTGCCAGCCCCTCCTGGCCAGTGTCACCCTAGGTCTTTTCCTCTCCTGAGTCTTCACTCTTCCAGGTTGACGAGAAATAAGGGAGGAACAAAAATCAAAACATTTGCATTATAATGAGCCCCACCCACTGTCCCTGGCCAGCTGCCGCCCTGTGGGGTTGAGCCCTCTCTCTGGGGGAGGGCTAGGGAACGTGAGGGGGTTCCAGAGAGTTTGGGGCAAAATCGATTTGTGTCCACTGTGGATCGAGTCTCCCTTCCTATCCCTTCTCCTGCCGTCGTGCTTGGCTCCAGGACTGAGGCCCATGGGGGCTCCCGCTCGAGAATTTGCTAACATCAGGGATGCGAGCAGAAGGCGTCAGCCCCGTGTCCCGGGTGGACTGAGCAGCCTCACCCACCCACCCACTCAACATCGGCACCCTGCCCAAAAAGAAGGAGCTGGGGCCTCCACCAGCTCGGACCACTGGCTGTGCAATCCATTCGCTTATGGGGGCGCGAGGTTAGAAGAAAGCAAATGGAAGTCTATGGAGAAAACAGAAGAGTGAGCCCGGGATGGGGCAGAGGCAGACTCCGCGTGGCTAGGGGGCCAGGAGCGGGGAGGCAACAGGGGAGGAGCAAAGCCCTAGGACAAGAAGGAAGTGGGGTGCGGGAGGGGAGAGATTTGGAATGAGCGGCTGGGAACGTGACAGGGCGTAGAGAGAGAAGGAGAGGACCCACAGAGAGCAGGGACAGCGCCCAGGGACTTTCCGGGGGGCTTTAGCCCTGCTCCCCATCTCCGTAAGTCCCTCCTGGCACCCCAAATGAATTGACAACCTAAGTAAAGCAGCGTGCTTGCAACGTCAAGTTCCCTGCTCCCGCCAGAAACCAGATGACACCCTTAAGCTTCCCATACTGCAGTCCTGGGGCCTTCAGTGTCCCGGAGGAGTGGGAGGGAGTGGGGGAAGAAGGGAACAGACAGAGGAGAGGGGCACAGTCTCTACGGACAGCTGCCGCCACGCCCCGCTCGGCCAAACTGCCAATCGCCAGGCCGCATCCGGGTCCCGTGATCCGTTGCCAGGCAGATTTTTGTCCACCTTTGGGCAGCAGCTAGCCTTGTGCCTAGCGGTGGCTGGGTGGGGCCCGGCGGTGACTGGGTGGGGCCGGTCCTGGGACGCGGGGCACAGAGGGTAGAAAAGTGGGGAAAGACGACCCTGCGGGGCCTCGGGAAGTTGCTTGGAGGCCAAGTTCACACTTTCTAGGGCGTGGCCGCGAGAGCTAGATCTCGTACCCTGGTGGGTCCCTAAGTCCCAAATGGTGCAGGGACACATGATTTTTTCCCATAGTGGAGACTTCCCTCAGTTGATAGCTTTGAACTCGGAGTACAGCTGTGTACTGCTGTGCTGGAGAGTGCCGGCGTGGTGTATGTTAAGACCGTGGGTTATTTACATTTAAAAGAGCTTTGGGGCCCTGAGGGGTGGGTCCCTCACGGTGGTTATTTTAGGTCCATGGGCCAGCCGACTGGGTATTTTGGGACAAGAGAGCCTTTTAGGAAAGCCTCACAAACAGCAAGGGTAGATGCCTGCCTTGCTTTCCCCTCTGGGGACCTGAAACGGTCCCCTAACCCCCAAGCTGAGCTGCGGCACCCTGAGCTGTAGCAGGGGCGTTGTGACTCATGCCTGTCTTAAGGTCCCCCCACTGGGTCCCGGGCGATGGAGAAGACTTTTGACCACCTCTAGCTTTTCCAGTCAGTGCCCTGCAGCCTGGGTTGTGTTTTACCTGAGCCTGCTGTGTCCTCTAGGGCGCAGGCCTTTCATCCCCTGTGTCCGGTGGCCAGCCAGTGGGGAGGGCTGGAATGTGAGCTGGCGGGAGAGAATAATGACAGGGCATTTTCTACTTGTAAGAGTACAAGTTCGGCTCACAACTTGAATTTCAAGTGGGCCCTTCAGGCAGATTAGGGAGGTCAAGTGAAAGAGTGGAGGGAGCCAGTGTGGATTGTCTAAATTCCTAGAAAATAAATTCTAGGAATTTCGTTGTGGGAAGGAAGAGGGTCAGGTGTGCACACTCGGTGCCAGGCGTAGCTGAGATTAGAGCGGGCGGTCCAGGAGGCCTTGCTTTCTCTTCATTTGAACACCTGTTTTTCCAAAAATTACTTGTCTCTCAAATCATGTCTAAGAGACAAATGAACGTTTTTAGCCAAGGGCATTCTCGAAAATTTATTATTATTATTATTTGTAACTGAGCTGTGGCCCTCCTATGGAAGAAAATCATTCCCTCTAAAAACTGTTTTTGGTGACTGCCCTTTGTTTGAAGTCATGATTGTCCCTTAAAAGTGGGAAATGACATATTACTGTTTATCGAAAGGAAATAAACACCTTGGGTTAATAGGATTCTGGCCGCTGGATGGTGATCCCAGACCTTGCCAGCATGGCCTGTCCTGCAAACACTCACTTTCAGTGTTTTATGATTTCTGAAAGGGAAACGGTTGGATCCTGTGTGTCTGCCTGAGCTCGCTTGCCATGTTCTTCTTACGTAATCGTGGAGAACCTTTGAAAGCGCTTTTTCTGGCAGCAGAAATAAGTACAGGAAAAAACATGGGGAGTGGGGTGTGTCTCCTGCTTTCTCTGCTCTGACATGGATTGGACTCTCTGTTGTTTTGTATTCGTGAACACTGGGTTGACTCTCAGCAAAGAAGAGTGGAAAGTTGGATAGGAATGCTTTATTGAGACAGCTTGAACTGCACATAGGTTCACCCAGGGAAGAAAAGGTCTTGGACGTGGCTCTGTGCACTGTGGACTCAGCCTTGCTCCAGGCAAGGCCTTGGGGAGTGCTCGCCCCCCGTCCCTGAGTACGCTCCTACTTTGGACTCTGGCCATTGTCAACCCCTCCAGCCTCAAGCTGGCCTCTCCTGCCACACTCAGCTCTTTCATACCCTGCTCTCTCCAGCCCCCTGGCTTTCAAGCAGGCTCGTCTTTCTTACCCTCTGAGTTTCATCTTAGGGAACATTTCCTTCTGGAAAGTCTTCTTCCCTGTCACCTCTCCCCATAGCCCCCAACTGTCTGTGCACTCAAGTGGCTCTGGACTTTCCTATTCTCAGTGTTATTCATAATAAATTATCTGTGATTGGTTGCTTGTCTGTCTGCCTCCTCTGTCAGACCGTCAGCTAGCTCTGTGAGGGAGGGATGCAGTCAGCTTGGTCACCATCATTTATTCAGCACGGTGCCAGACACATGGCACATGGCAGAAAGCAATGGTGCCAGAAGCAATCATGTCACCATTTTATCGCTTTATATACTTCCCCTTAGCAACATGTGCTCCCATCTTCTGTCTATTACTGTGTATTTCTGTGGTTCCCCAAAATGTTAGCCTATACTTTGGGTAAAAAAAAAAAAAAAAACCCCAAACAAACAAAAGCCCCAAAGCAAACAAAACACACACGCACGAGAACTGGTTCCCTAAGAAGTTATTGCTAAGATTTTGCAAACTGGCAGCTCTCCTCGAGCTGCTGCTGGGTCCGATATAACTTCAGCAAAGGACGGAACATGTGTAGCCTGTCAGTCAGCAAACTCTTCAAAATCCACATCTTTCCAGCACGCAGGCCTGCTTTTTGGGGGCGAAAAGGAGGTAAAGCAAAAGCTTGGAGACTCAGAAGATGAGGAGCTGAAGTTCAAGACAGGAGGGGCTGCTGAGGGAGGGCAGAGTGGGGGAGAGACTTGCTGGGGTTTGGTGGGAGATGAAGATGGCCTAGGGCTGGGTTCGGGATGGTTCCACCAGAATTGCAGCAGAGATTCAATGGCCAAGAATTAAAGTCCGGGGAGGAGGAGGGGAAGAAAGGTGGGGCATGGAGGAGGAGGGGGCTCCCCACATCTGGTCAGCTGGGTCCAAAACCAGTGGCATCTGAAATGTCACTCATTGCTTCAGTCTGAAAAGTGTAACCTTTATCTTGGTTATTCTGTTCCCAGCTGATCATTTTGATTTTTATTAATTTAAAAAAAAAAAAAGTATCTTTCCGATGAGATTCTGAGCGCCCCAACCAGGCTTTCCTGAAACGAAGAAAGCACCTTGATTTGTCCTCCTTCCTTCTTCTCCCTCCCTCTCTTCCTTCCTAGTGACATTGTTGATCAGAAGCCCCAGGATGTGGAGAGTCGTGTTTTCCGCCCCAAGCGAGGTGGGGCCGGCTTTCTCTTTGTCGCCGCTCGCTGCCCCCCTTCCACCCGCTGTTCTCTTTGAGCTGGACAGATGCAGTGACAGTGGCTCGTTTGCTAGTGCAGACCGTTGCAGAATGAGACAAAGCCCTTGTGTATTTTGCTGGGAAGCACTTGGCTGTGGAACACTGACATGTGAGCGCAGGGGAGCGTTTGCAGCGTCCGAGCATGTGGCTCTCACGGCCGCGCCCCGCGGAGCGTTTCTAAGCCTCCTTTGAGGACGGCGAGGCCGGGGTTTGGGAAATGTGTATATATCTTTCTCAAGTCCGCGCAAAGTCCTTCCAGAAAGTAGATTCGGAGGCACTGAGATCAGAAATCTCCTGGGGAAGGGGTCGTATGTTATAACGTGATGTGGGGTGCTTGAGCACTGTCCACACCCAGTTGTCAAGAGGGAAACCCAGTTCCCAGCCTAGTGTAGTCTTGTTCCACTGGCCGCTGACCCGGGTGGCTTGGGCTGGTTCCTAGTGCACAGAGAGCAGGCTCCTGAGGTAGGCAGGACTTCCAGCTGCGGGCGGGTGAGATGAAAGGATTATTTACTATGCCCTGTGGTAGGTCAGTAAATCTCCCAGCTGATTCTCTTAGTTCAAAGTGGAAAAGAATGAAGAGGAGGCGGTTCTTTAGCCTCATTTCCAGTATGGCCAACCGGGCCGGGCGGTCTAAAGCCCACGGGGATTTTTGTAAGTCATCCGAGCAATGCGGAGCTGCTCACCACGCCCTGTGTGTCTCGCCATCGGATTCTCTGAGGGATTGCACGTAGGTTTTGGGAGGAACAGGTTCAAACCTGACCCTGATCTTCAACAGAGCAAACATGAATCTCCAAGCCGGTCAGGTTGCCTCAGCCTTTCCAGCACCCGTGTGAACTGGCATGGCAGGGAAGCAGGCTGGAGTGGGCTCAGGTGGGGCTGCCCGGTACTTACCTAGAAGGTGTGATTGAAGACTTCAGAAAAGGCCACCCTAGCCTGAAATCTCTCCCCTACTGGCTCGTCAAGAATGTCTGCAATTTCACTATGACTGAGTCATTCCTTTGTGTACGTTTACCACGTGCTCTGTTCTCGTCGTCCTTCTATAAATGTAGGTTGGTCTGGGATACAGGATTCCCTTAACCTTCTCACCTTAAATTGTACGTTTCATCTCTTGGGTAAGCCACAAACTCAGTTCCACTTTTTGCTTTTCCAGTCTTATTGAGATATAATTGACATATATATATAACCTTGTATTACTTTGAGGTGCGTGACACAAAGAGTCGATGTGTGGATATCTTGTGAAATGATCACCACAGAAACTTTCCTTAGTTTCAGTTCCATTTTTTCATGTCAGGCCTCTCCAGAGTCACTTCACCTACCCTATTTTCTATCCCGTTTAGCTTAGACAGGAAGCAAAGCTGGAAGCCAGGTGGCCTGGTGTTGGGGATCAGAGGGGGGGAGGGAGGGAGAGTGAGGGTGCTGAGGACCGGCCGGCAGGCTCTCACACGGCTTCTCGCATGGCTGGGCCTTGCTCTGGTGCCAGATGGAGCAGGAAAGGGGGTGCTCTCCTCTCTTTTGGCCAAGGAGGAGCCCTGGCAGCTCCTACACAGCTCCGTTTCTCTCCCCTCTCATTTCCTTCCACTCACTTACTTTCCTCTAACTGGCTGTCCCCTGTCTTCCTGCCCTTTTGCCAGTCATTCGAAGTGGCCCCATGCAGGAAGCCTGGAGGAGCTGGGCGCTCCTGAGGGGACTGGAGTTGGCTACACCTTTTCCTCCTCTTGTGCGTGGCACGTGATTCTTGCTCCCTCTGTGAGGCCTGGGGAGAGGCTCAGCTGGTCGGAGCAGGCATGGAGAGTGTCTAGCGAGGGGCCAGCCGGGTGCTGTGGTCTCCTACCAAAGCCTTAGACCATTCTCACCTTTCTCTCTTTCCTTAGCCAGGAAGAGAGCCCATCTATGTCATGCCTCTGCCTCTGGGCATACTGTATCAACCCATGGGACTCCTAGAGACACTCCCCTCCCCAAAAGGAGATGATGCTGTAAAATCCACTGGAATATACTCCACCGAGGCAGATATTTTTAATATTTCCCTAGAGTCTAGAACAGTGCCTGGCCCATAGTAAGTACTCAATAAATGCTTATTGAACGAACCTCCTCTTGGAGTAATCACAGCTAGTAAAATACTTCTAACCCCGACTGACACTCGATTGGGCAAGTAGACATTTTAAGGACTAACATTTCCAGAGACTTAATTTTTAAATGATACCACATAGCAATTCGTTTTTGTAAAACAGTAAGAGAAATTCTTGATTGCACCCTCTTCTTTTGCACGAATCCCTGCCATCACCTTGTCTCACACCCTGCAGACTTTGCTCTGTGCTTTTGGCCATATCTGTGCCATTGACACGGATGTCTATAGTTTGGTGGGTTAAAAGAAACCATAAATAAGATTGCACTGTATTGATTTCTTCCCCTTTCACAGTATGCTTTGGAGATGTTCTCTGTAGGTAAATACAGATCAACTTAATTCTTCTTTACCATTGTGAACTATTACACAGCATAGATGAAGTATCGTATGTTTAATGATTCCTCTGCTGACGGACTTTTAAGTAACTCCCAGGGTCTGCGAACATCCTTGCACATACCGCTTCGAGCACACGTACAAGTACGTCACTTGGACACCCAGAGATAGAATGGCTGAGTGAAGGAGGAGGTGCATTTAACATTTTAATAGTTACTCCAAATCACCCTCCCCAAAGGCTGTATCCGTGTGCATTTCTACTCCTGGGTGTAAAGCCTCTGTTTGCTTCATACTCTTATTGGTTTTTTTTTTTTTCCATCTCTTTTATTTATTTATTTTTAACCAATCTGTTGGTCAAAAAACATAAGCTCATTGTTAGAATGAAAATTTCAGTTCAATTTTTTCGGCCAGGAAGTCGTGAGTGACTCACATCAGTAAGGCAATCACATGTACAGTAAAACTACTATTTAACTGCTATGTATTCTGTTACCTAGTAACTATATTTGACATGGAGTGAGCGACTAACCAGGTCTCTATCCTTTCGGATAAGAGTAGTTAAGTATCAGGTTTCTCCACACGTTTCACCATGGCCTTTAGATGTAAACGTGAGAGTCTGGAGTCTTGGAGGACCCAGGGGAATGATCTCCCCTTCCTCTTGCTTATCCTGTCTTCACTGGAGTGGCTCCAAGGAGTTCTTTGGGGCCACAGCCTGCCCTTCCTCCACATCCTTTCTTGCCACACAGTGGCCATGTCCTAGAATGACGATGCCAAGTCGTCTACTCAGCCAGTCATTCTCTGCTCCCCAGCCTCTGGGTCTGTCCTTTGATCAGCTCAGAGCACAGCCAGCGGAAGTTGCTGGTTTTGTCTTTTCTTGCCTTTGATGATACCAGGCCCATCTTCTGGTGCATCAGAAGCTATACCACGGGCTGGATCCTGCCTTTATCTTTTCCAAGTTCACACGTCACCTAGTGCATATTTTCCACAAAGAAGTGCATTTGAAAAGGGAAAGTTTTAAGGGCAATTTAAATTTACACTCTTTAAATTTTATGGCTCTTCCCCCCTCCTCCCTTTGATGTCATGGATTCTTACTTCTATTTTTCTAAACCTCTGTATTCAGGCTAACATTCAAATGGTGGCTGTGAAAGGATTTTTCTCCCTGACAGTTTTCTCTAGGCGTGGTTCTTTGTTACCAACGAGATATCGTTTAGAATCACTTGGTGCCTTAATATTAATCTCTGGCGATTGAATTGGAAGCACCACCCAGTATGGCTGGATTTAATAATGGCTTCCTCTTAAGGTTTATGTTTTTAGAGGAAGCATAGACTTTTAAGACAGTGTGACTTGCTTTGATGGTTTCCGATTAATTTCACATTAGTATCAGATTAATTTCATATTTGTTTGAAACCATTTTGCTCGATGACTTGATTGTTTCATTTTCTAAAGTGAATTGAAACCAAATGCATTTCCTGCCTTTATCCAGTCCAGCTACTACAGAATCTTTTTTCTCTGGTTTTAGTAATATTACTCTGTTATTTCTAAAGCACTCTAGTTTTGGCCACAAGTTATACCAACGAGGACACTGCAAAGCAATCTCTTTATATATTTAGTTAAGAACCATTTTCTTTTCAGGATAACTTCCTATTTTGGATAGTCGGGTAACTTTGGCTTGGACTGTTTTTTTTCTTTTATATTTTCTAATATATCCTGCAAAATACGAGTGGCTGGTTTAACAGTTTTGAGTGTGGGTTCATGAACCAGATGGCCTGGGTTCGAATCCCAGCTCTGCCACTTCCTAGCTGTATGATCGTGGGCCAGTCACTTAAGTTCTCTGTGCCTTAGTTTGTTCTTGTCTAAAACAGAGTAATAATAGCAGCTACCTCCAGAGTCGCTGAAAGGAGTTAACACACGAGTTAAGACAGTGTTTGGCACATGGGAAGTGCTGACGTGTTTGCCATTATTATTCAGTCCTTTCTGAGAGAAAAAAACATTCCTTTCTTCTGCGGTTATTCAGACTTATTCTGAGTTCCATTTTGTAATTGAAAACCGAACAGATTGAAAGGGAAGGAAGAGTTGTGGAATGCTTAAATACTCAACCGAACCCTTTCTGGAAAAGGCGAGAGTGTTTCTGCAAAAGAATTCACACCCGATTCATCCGTTAGAGTTTTTGAAAATGTGCGGACTAAGAAGCATCAGTGGGATGGAATTAATCTACGTGCAGTTTTTAAAGAAATGCAAGTGTCATTCCGTGGAAAGGATATTTCTCCATCGCTCCCTCTCCCTCCACTCCCCCCCTCCTTTCCCTCATCGGTCATCCATCCAAGCCATAAACATTCCGGAGTGCCTGGGATACCACGCTAATCTCTACAAACAGGGATACAAAGATGAATAACCCACCTTTAGGAGAGTCTAAGGAAGGATTCGCTTATCACTTATGGTGAGGACAAACTTAAGTGGCCCTAACATCTCTCTGCAGGGCTGGACTAGGGAAGACAGACCATCTGTGAGAAGGAAGCATGAATAAGCATATCCACCCATTTGAAGCTGAAGATCCAGATTCATTCCATTCGTCAACCTCCGAGTTACTTTCTTCTGAGGAACTGTAACTTCCTTGAGTAAACACATGAAAAGAACAGCCTTTTGAAGCTACCGACAGCAGCCATGTTCTCCATGAACTGGTTTCCATTTCCTGCTGGACAGAACCCTGGTGCTGGCGAGGGAGTCCCAGGCCCGGGTGGGCTTTCCTTCCCAACGAGACCCCTCCTCTGAGGTGGCGTGACCCCTGGATTGGAGAGCTACCACATAAGCCTTCAGGAATTCCTGCCCCATGGCGCCTAGCTCAGTTCTGGACACAGAGAAGATAGGCAGTGGACAGTGACTCCCAACCCTCCTTTCTCCACCTTCTGCCCTTGGTGGCACCTTGTTCCTCAGTGTTGAATTGAACCTTATCTCTCTTTTTCTGCCACTGTAAAATTCTTGAGGACAGGAAATGGGTCTGCTGAACCGATGAACCTGAGTCGTCTTCGGCCCCGCTGTCCGAGGTTCATCGGACTTTCACAGAAGGATGTCTTTCGGCTTATGCCGGGTCCCTTCTTAAGACTCTGTTATCTCTCTTACAGGCAGAGCTTGCAAGCCAGGGCGGAGTGGGCTGGGCTCGGACGCGGTGGGGTCTCTGGTTTTTCGTGTAGTTACACTAGGCGTTTGAGAAGTGTTAACTGATTGGATGATTTGATAAGTTACTGTAATAATCTTTGTCCTTGTTAGAACACACCGCGGCCATCGGCACTGGAATGCAAAGACCAGAAAAAGCCTGAGAGGACCACTGGCCAAGCCCAGGCGCCTTCGGTCTCCGCTCCAAATGCAGGTGAGAGAGACAAGGTGGTAGGGACTGAGGGATGACAACCTTAATTGTAACAATGGTCCCCTCCACCCAGAAACCAGGCCCACGGGAGCATCCGCGGGTGACCCTGACTTCCTGAGCCTTAGAAGACACATTCTTTAAAGAGCTGGCTCAGGACACCGGGGGCCCAGCCCCTACCTCTCCAGGGCCTAGAAATTCAAGGCCCCCTCTCCTTTCAGCTTTTATCAGTCTGACTATGGAAGAACTTTTTACTACTTCAGAAGGATTCTCAAGGGTTTCTTTGTATGTAGGGCTGCAGCGAACATTTATATACTTTTAGGACCATATCTATTAAATTCAGAGTTCAAGGCAGGGCAGATATCAGAGTCTCAGAATGAAAGGGTTAGTGTCTACTTCTCATTGAAGATCTACCAGTGTTTAGGGAAAAGCGTTTTCGATCCTATAACAGATGCTTTCTCTGGCTTCCCAGAGGGGCCGTGTCTACACGGAGGGTGAGACAGAGGAGGAGGTAAGTGTGGGGTGTGGAAATCCTGCATCGTAGGCAGCTATCTGGGGGGGGTCCGTTGGGTCGATCTGGACAAAAGCCATGTTTAGGGCCTGCCCTACAATTAAACTTTTTTTGGAGGTCATTGCAAACGTTTAAAACTCAGGAGATTTCACAGAAAATAGAGAATGTGTGGCCCCTCTTGAAATTTTGAAATCTTCCCCGAGCCTGCATTCCCGCATGGCAACGGCAGCTGGGGCAGAATGACTGCCCTGTCTCTGGGGAATTGGAACTTGTCAGCTTCTTCCTGCCCTGCCCTGCGGGTACCCCCATCCCCACAAACCTCGAGTGGTGCCTCTGCTCCTGAGGCAACTTCCAGGGGTCCTCTGCATCCCCTTCCCTCACCTCCATCAGTCATCTTTGCTTTCCCCATCTTTATCCTGACTTTTCCTTTGGCAAAGGAGAGGTGTGCACCCCTTCCCCTTTCAAAAGCTCTCCCGTAACCCCTCCCCCTCCTTGCTGCGGGGTCGTCCCTGCAGAGCCAACCTGCTGGAAAGGGTCACCTCTTGTCTCCTCACTCCACTGCCCCCTGCATTGCCCCCACCCTGTTCTTGCTCATCCTTTATTCTTCCCCCGGCCGGTCTCTGTGCCCTCTCCTTCCTGGAAGGCCTCTCTTCCCTTGGCTTGGTGACATCTCATTTGTCCTGATGTCTGTTGTCCCGCCTTCCCGGGCTCCTCTCTTCCCACAAGCTCACAAATGGCAGAATTTCCAAGGATCTGGGCCAGGGTCTTTATTTATCTCACCCCGGACTCTGGGCAACCTCTTGGGGCCGGCCGATCCTCCAGCCTGCTCTCCAGCCAGCTGTCTCTTCCGAGCTCCGGGGCTGCACATCTGGGATGCTGAGCCCTGGGCTCACCTCCACCTGCCCCCTCCCTGCCAGCCCGATGCCCTTCTTGTTTTCCCTGCCTCTGATCAGCTCTGCCACCACCTGGTCACCACAGCCATCTGCCACGTCCTCAACGTTTCTGCTATCTTTTGCTTTTCATTATTTCCTGCAATTGCCTCCTAACTGGTCTCCCTGTCTTAGATCCCTTCCTCCACTGATGGAGTGAGCTTCATGTACAGGCCAGTCTAAAATAAAAATCAGATCATCTTACTCCCCTGCTGGAAATTCTTCTGTGTCTCATCTTGGTTTTTAGGAGGAAGTTCACACCCTCAGTTTAACCCTCAGGCTGCGGTGACCTGGCTTCTGTGTCAGTACCCACAGGCTCCCACGTGCACCTGTCACTCCAGCCATACCAAAGTGCTTGCAGGTGTCGAAATTCATGACGCCAGTCCCTGCTTCTGTCTTCACCATGCTCTTCCACACTCCTTCTGCCCGCTGGGTTTCTGGACCTTTGAATGACCACCCCGGGCCCACCTGAACCTCCAAGCCTGGGCTCAGTGCCCCTTCTCTGTGCTCTCCCATGGCATTCAGGCATCTCTGTGTCACTCCCACAGTACTGGGCTTCTGCTAGACTTCACATCCAGTGGAGACCTGGGAAGGTCCCTGGCACAGTGTGCTTGGTACGTAACATAGATGGATGATGGCAGGAGCTCAGGCTGGCTCCTCGGCACTCACGTGGATGCGTAGCCCTCTCTTGCCCTTTTGGGAGTAGATTCTAGCTTCTCACAGTGTCCGCCTTCCCAACGCAGCACTTGTCTCTTGTACAATGTACTTCATTGACATTTACTAAGTGTCTTGGGATTTAAAGGTGATCGGATTTGACCTCTTTCCTCAAAGGACTTGTTATCCACTGGATGCATTATAGCTATTTATTCAGTGAACATTTATTGAGAGCCGGCACTCAAGGGGGTGGCATTAAAGCGGTCAGGCCTGGGGATTCCGACAAAGTCCACAGAGCTTAGAGGACACGCAAGGCTTTCCAACTACACATGCCTCGTTTACACTACAGGAGAAAGATGACAGCTTTCCTTGTCAGGGACTTATCTACGGACCAAGTCACATGCTCTGCCCTGGTGGTGGACGTTCCCTTAGAAACCAACTGGCATGTCCCTCGTTTTCATGGACTTCGAAGCTGGGGTTTTGTATAAACATCACTTCACCAGCGTGCCAGAAATGAGCCTTACCCGCCCCCGCCGTTAGCCTCCAGTTTCTCAAGAGAAGTCTGCCATTTCCCTGAAGATTTAGAAATATGTCTGAACAGAGCAGAGCTCGGGGTTGGCTTTCTCATGGCAACACTGCTGTCAACTGTTGTCATAAAAAGCCATTTTGGTAAATAAGCAGAAAGTTAGTAGGTTTGTGAGGCTCAGACCAGCAGAGTCTGGGAATCAAGTCATCTACCTCGTCACATGGTGTCTGTCCTAAAGGCTCAAGTGGTTTCGAAGGGTGAAATGCTGGAAAGTTGAATATATAAATGTCAACCCAGAAAGTCACAAGTTGGATGTCGCACTGCCTGGTGTTGACAGCGGTGCAGCCTTAGTGGTTAAGAGTCCCACCCTAGACCTGGTCTGCCTGAGTCTGAATCCCGCTTCCGCTTCTCTGACCTCGAGCAGGTCCTGCTTTCCTCCTCTGTGAAATTAGGATGATCGGAGAACTTCCCTCACTGGTGGTTGCGAGGCTTAAGCCGGTTCGCACCTGCACGTGCTTAGAGCTGTGCCTGACACGTCGCAAGTGCTCAGTAAACATCAGCTGTTGTAATTAGGCCCCTTTATCATCTTCCATGGAGCTATTAACTGCGATGATTTTCTCTTGGCCATTAAAGCTGTCATCCGACCTCTCCCACGCTTGTGGTCCACGGCGTCCCAGTTCCTGTGGTGTCAACCCCCTTCGGTCACTTTGCTTCTCTGACCACCTTATCCGGGGTTTATCCTCTTTTATATATATATATATTTTCTTCCTGGAAAAGGCTTCTGCTTCTCCCCTCCCCTCCCCCAGCACCCCTCTGCCCCTCTCCGTCCCTGTTCTGAAGCTCCTTTGATGGAACGGATGCAGATATTCCTATACACATAGTTAACCATGGGAAAACTCTAGGATAATTTTTCTTTTGACTTTGTGTTTATAAATCTCTAAAGCCTTGTAGAGCCTTGCCAGCGGACTAACCTATCCATCTATTTTTTTTATAAAAAAAATCACATAGCATAAAACTGAGCATTTTAACCATTTTTAGGCGTACGGCTCAGTGGCATCAAGTACATTCGCGTCATCACTGTCTGTCGCCAGACATTTCCATCTTTCTGAACAGAAACTCTGTCCCCGTTAAGCACTGACTCCCCCTCCCCCCTCCCTCCATCCCTCGCAACCACAATTCTATTTTCTGTCTCTGTGAATTTAACTACTTTAGGTCTCTTACATGTGTGCTTCGGTGTCTGGCTGACTTCAGTTAGCATAGTGTTTCCCAGGTTCATCCATGTTGCAACACGTGTCAGAATTTCATTCCTTTTTAAGGCCGAATAATATTCCATTATACGTAAATGCCACATTTTTTTGTCTATTCATCCATCGATGGAGATTTGGTTTTGTTCCCACCTTGTTGGCTCTCGTGAATAATCCTGCCATGAACATGGATACGCAAGTATCTGTATGAGTCCCCGCTTCCAATTCTTTTGGGCGCATACCCAGGAGTGGAATTGCTGGGTCATGTGGTCCATCCCCTGTGCAAGGCTGACTTTATAAATCAAGAACAGAGCGTGAACACTCTGACCCAGTGTCTCCCACAGACTTTATCTCCATAAATGTCAACCCGTCCCTCAGGTTCAGGCTGAAACGTTGGCGTCATCCTGGGCCCCCCTAATTCTCTTACGTCTGATATTCAAATCATGAGCAATTCCCATCAGCTCCATCTTCCGTATTCACAATTAGTCGCTTCTCCCCATCCACCGTTACTGCCCTGACCTGGGTCCCCTCCTCATCTCTTGTTTGGGTTATGATGATTGTTTTCTAACTAGTCTCCCTGTTTCTGCCTTGGTCACCCTCTGATCTCTACCTAGCACAGCAACAGGTGTGACTCTTTAAAAACATTAATCGAATAATGTCATTCCTGAGTGATGACCTTTCATCGCTCCCCACCCCAGGTGCTTGCACCTGTCTGTCACCATCACTTCTCTTCTGACCCCATGTCTCCTTGCCGTTCTACCTCAGGGCTTCTGCATTTGCTGCGAAACGACGCCTGAAATGTTCTTTTCTTGACAAACTCTTCACCCTCCAATGTCACTTCACCGGAGACGCCTTCTCTGACTCCTTATACAAAGGAACAAGCCCTCCCTCCCCTCACCTGAGGCACCACCTGTGCCTTCTGTCCATTTATTTATCATTCTCTGACATATAACCACTCCCCCTCCCATTTGTTCATCTCCTTCTTCCTCAATGGAATGTAAGCTTCATGATATCAGGGGGCTTGGTTTGGTTTCCTGTCATAACCTCAGTGCCGATAATAGTGCCTGCACATAATAGGTGCTCATTTAGTGTCTGTCTAATGAATGAGTGCTACTTTGAGGTCCCCACCTTAACAGTCCACAAATGTTTCTATGTCTGACAATTGTGCCAACGTATCAAGGTCCCTGCTGCCATCGAGGCTCTGGTGTCATCTTTCTGGACCCGGGCAGCTTTAAAACAAAGTGAAACAGGTTGATCAGCTTTTGCAATTCTCTTTAGGTTTAGCGGGTCCAATAAATGCCCCTGATTGCTGCAAGGATTTATCCTAAAATAAACAGCTCTTCAAAGACACATGCCCTACAAGGCATTCCTCAAACTGGGCCCCATGGATTCCTTCTCAGGGGCTCAAGGAATCTGCACAATTCAAAATTTTGTTTTTACATTTCGATGACAATCTAGGGAAATAAAGACTGGAAATTAATTCTTGATGTCTCGATGACCACCTTACAGCTGAGGAGTGCCACTTATGTGGTTCTGGTGTGGTGTTTGTACTCTTGGTGACCGCCTGAAGCGATGGCTTTTAACTATTCCTTGTCACTGGTTTGCGGATGTCTTCTCAAAAACCTACATATTTTTTTCTTTCCAGTAAAAGACCTCCGAATGAGAAATAGTCAGACTACGCAGCTAATAACCATGAATTACAGTGCAGGCTGAAATGCGACACTGGAAAAGGCACCTCTCAGGCTCCAGGCGGCAGTTTTCCGTGGGTCTGAGTCAGCCTGAGGCAATGGGGTAGGAAACAGACGTAAGAACATTGGCGTGACAATCTGGACAGGAGTTGGCACTGACCTCTGCCTCTGTGTTAACTGTGACCCTGGGTTTGTCCGCCCACCTTTCTGGGTCTCCGTTCTTTATCTATAAAATCAACTAGAGAATCTCTA
>NW_011888925.1:986093-992422 GCF_000151845.1 Pteropus vampyrus | reverse complement strand
CTGTTGGCTCCTTTGTTGTGAGTTAATTAAGCATAAATGCATGGTTTTATTTCTGGGCTCTCTGTTCTGTTTCACTGATTTTGTGTTTTTACTCTAGTACTGTTTCGATTACTCTAGCTTTGTAATATTGTTTGAAATCAGGACGTGAGATGTCTCCAGCTTTGTTCTTCCTTCTGAAGATTGCTTTGGCTATTTGGGGTCTTTTAGGGTTTCATACACATTTTAGGATTGCTTGTTTTATTTCTGTCGAAAATGCCATTGGAATTTCGATAGAGTTCGTGTTGAATCTGTAGATTGCTTTGGATAGTACTGATAAAAATCAGACTCCCAGAGAGAGAGTCCTCCTCGGCTGCATTTCCTTGCTCCGACTGTGTAGAAAACACACTTTGCAGAATTTCAGAATTGGGTAGCTGGTTAGCAATCCTCTGGTTTCACCAATCCCTTCACTGTAAGATGAAGAAATGAAGACCCCAAAAGCTGCGTGCTGCATGGCTTCTGTATTGTCTCGAGCTGTGACTGACTGACTGATGAACCGCAGTGGTCGGGTGGTAAACCAGAAGGCCCTCGGAGGGGTTGCTGGGAGCCTGCACCACATCGGGGACCCGCCCCCACCCCACTCTGATACTATCACCAACTAGCGGCCCCTTGGGCCCTGGCCTTTTGGGTTTCCGGTAACTTGGGTACTGTTCAATTTCAGGAGGAGCTGATGCTGGCTGAGGTCCCTGCCTCTGATCAGGCCGCCCTCCAGGCAGTGCTTCTTGATGTGAAAACCATGTTTTTCAAAATCTCGTCTTTTTGATATTCAAATGCATCAGACCGATGCGTTTCAGGACTGTTCTTTGGGCATTTTCACGTCTTCACGTCCCTTACAGTTTGTCCTCATTTTTTTCTTCTGAGATCCCTTCAGGTGTTCAACGCTCCCAGGAAGAAGCAGGGCCTGTTCCCCCACTTTCTAACTGCACGTGAGGAATGAAGAGCGTTTCATGTTCACGAATAAGCTATTGCTTGTTGATGTTCCGATTTCAGAGAACGTGTTCTTGTTTCACTTTGTTATGCATGAAATCGCAGTGAGCGGTACACGGCTGACCATAATTCAGTGCTCGAGAGATGTAGTCTCTACTATATTAGGTGTAGAAATTCAGGGGCAAAAAGTACCGACGAAGGTTGGAGGATCAGGTAGTAATAAAAATGAAAATAAAATAAGAACTCACCCTCATCAAGCACTCTGTATGTGTCAGGCATGATACAAATGTGTTATGTGACTGGATTCATTTAATCCTCATAATAACCTTACGAAGTGGGTGAAATTATATCCCCACTTTACAGTAGAGGAATCGTGAGGCTCAGAAAGATGAAGTGACTTGCCCAAGGTCATAGAGAGCTGGTAAGGGCAGAGCCAGGATTTGAATCTAGATTGACTGACCCCAGAATCTTTTCTCTTAAATGCTACATCCGATGGCCTTGACAAAGGCTCCATTAAGGAGGTGAGACTTGAGCTGTGCCTTCAGAATGAGAGGTCCTACAGCATGGGGACAATCTGAGTGATGGGCCAGGGAGGGAGTGAGCATGGCGGACCCCAACAAGGAAGATGAGATTGATCTCACATGCAGAGGCCATGCATCGGAGAGCAGTGGGGAGATGGTGGTGTCGAAGGGTGGGGAGAGATGGTAAAAAATCTTAACATCCAGGCAGAGGGTTTAGACTCGATCTGGAAGCACACAGATTTGAAAAGTGTTGAAGGGTGACTTGTTAGAAGCAGAGATTTGGGGAGGTTTTGGGGTGGCAACGGTAGGTCTGAGGGTAGGAGGTGAGGAGGCAGGAATGAGGTGCCTAAGGGTCTCGCCTAGGATGGTCAAGAGAAGTGGAAGGAAGGGAGGTTGACGTGAGGGAGTTTACGGAGGGTCAGCAGGTGGAAGAGGAAGCTCAGCATTTAATTGACTTTGAGGTTCTGAGTCTGGTGAGAGGCACAGTGTCGACCCCATGGGCCGACATCTCACTGCTTGTCTTAAATTCTATCACCAGGAGGTGAGTCCACAAAGAATTAAACATTTATGACCTAGTCAGGTAGTTTATCTTTAAATTTCACCCGTTTGGGTAGCCTACTAATACAGACTTTTTTTTTTTCTATTGATTGTTGTATCTGTGATCAGAGAAGGTTTGATCAGAGAAGCAGAACCTCCGTGAGCCATAGAGAGACAATGAGGGGTTCATCCTACGCGTCAGAGCTCCCGCGATGGTGGGGGGTGGTTTTGCAGTCTGTTAGGTGTTGTCCCCTTGTCTCAGCTAGGCCAGCGTGGGAGGGAAGATGACATGGAGTGGGGAAGTGAGGGACAATTTGCACCACATCTGGCTCTTATTGCCTGCTATCTCAGTGATTCAGGTGACCTGTGGGACAAGCTGGGGCCCTTCACTCCAGAGACACACACTCCTGGCTCAGGAACTAGAAGAGCCACGGCTGCCGCAAGCCAACGAGGTGAGCCAGAGCTCAGTGACGGTGTGCGAGCTGTCTCCACCTCTGCCGTACTCGACCTTCACTTCACTTGTGCCTTCCAAATCTTGCACACATTTCTCGTGTGGCCATTCTTAACCCAGGACCCTGCAGGGACGAAAATTCTGGGAAGCGTGACGACGCTGACCCAGCACGAAGCCGCCACGACTGTCCGCATACATAGCAGATTCTCTTTAATTCTTCTCTTTTCTTCTTCAATGATTTGATTTGAAGGACTTCCGTAGAAGCGGCATAAACTTTCTGAGTGAAACGGTTGTAGCCACCATTATATCTGAGTGTCTCTCCATCCTCCCTGAGCATTTTTAATAAATCTCATCTTTTCTCTGAACTTCCTGAAGTTTAATTTGTTTCTGAAGGTAGAGCACATGGGGCAGGTAAGTTCCAGCCGCAGGATGCATTTCTGGATTTTAAGAGGTGATGACACATCCTATGTGAAGATGAGTTCACTGCTCTAGGCTGGGCTGCTTCTGGCCAACACTTACATGGGTGGCGGGTGGTTTATTTTTTTTGTCTTCTTCATTTTACTGCTACATCTTCTGTATTAGCTCGCTAGGACCACCCTTACAAAGTGCCATTGACCAGGTGGCTAACTAACAATTATTTTCTCGCAGTTCTGGAGGCTAGAAGTTCCAGATCAAGGTGTTGGCAGGGTTGGTTTCTAGAGGCCTCGCTCCTTGGTGTATAGACGATGTTCTTCTCCCTGTGTCACCATGTGGTCTGTGTCCTCATTTCCTCTTGTTATTAGGACATCCGTTGTATTGGATTCGGGCCCACCCTAATGAACTTATTTTAATTTAATTACTTCTTGAAAGACCATATCTTCAACTACAGCCACATTCTGAGATATGGAGTTATGACTCCTCCACAGGAATTTTTTGGGGACACAATTCAGCCCATCACACCTTCCTTCCCATCCACGTTACCTCATGGTGAAAGGTCAGCCCATCGACCGTACCGGTCGCTCGCTTCTTCCATATGGTCACTCACGGCAGGTGGCCTCTGGGCTTTTCTGGGGGGGTCGAGAACGTTATTTTCTGAGGGCTGTTTTCCTGTACATGGCTGTCTTTGCCTGGGCAAGGAGTGTTCCTCCACGCATTCCGACTTGGTCAGATCAGAAAGCAGCAAATCCAGGGGATTATTTTTTTTACTGCATGTAGAATTCCTTGCATAGCAGAGAGTTCAGGAAGGAAGGCCCTGATTGGGGACAGAGGTCAGGGCCACAGAGTTCAGGGTTTCTTGAGACGGGGTCAGGCTCTCTTCTGATAATCCCAAGTTTGCTTGATTAGCTTCTGAATTAATGTATCTAAAATGAACTCTGTCATGACCAGCAATCTAATTCGATGCTTAAGCTTTATTTTCTCCTACCCTTGAAGTCTCAGTCACTAAGAGAATTTGCAAAGGAGCAGAAGCAGGATTGGTAAGAGCGAGGGCTCTGTTTCTCTCACTGTCCGGGACAGCTGGCCACTGGGTCCAGCCTGCTCCCCCGGGAGGCACAAGCGAGGCACAGAGGGCCACCCTGCCCGGCAGGAAGCTGGGTCTGGGCTAGGGTTCCCGGGTCCTTCCTACTGCCCTCCTGAGGGAAATGGGGAGAGAGAGCCGTGATGCCCATCTACAAATCTGGTAGAACCAAGCCAGAGGGGACCTGGCATCTTCTCTCTCACGTCTCTGGATTCCTGTTCCCTGTTCCTGGCCAAATCTGCTGTCGCTTTTTATTGAAGTGAAAAAAAGTCACGATATGAAAATTCTCTAAAGCCACTTTGGTATACTTTCAAGAATAGCTTCAGGCAAAACAGGGGAAGGGATGTGACTGCACCCAGGGCTGGATCACCCGCGGGGAGAACTGGTTCTAGAAAGAACTTGAATTTCACGCCACGGCTTCACACACAGAGGAAAAAGGGACTGGGAGGCATTGGGATGGAGGGATAGAGGCCTGGTGCTTGTCCAGGATGTCCCCCTCTGTCCCGTGACAGGCTTTTAGGGAATCTTAATAAAATGGTCGGGAGCAGTCTGGCAACCTGCCAACGCTCCTTGTACCCGAGACAAAAATATTGGTCTGACGAAATTGTTTAGGTAATTTCCTAGCGCATTTACCCGTTCACAGACCCAAAACGCCCAAGTAAATTGACCTCTGAAAGAAAATAAAGCTATTAAAAAGTCGTCCGATTATCTTATTACGACAAGTGCTGAAGTAGATGCACTTTGTAATCTTAACTGTCGGCATCGGTGAAACACTTGTGTGCCAGAAGGCCTAAGAGGTACCGTTTTAGAGTGATTTTTGTACTGGTGTTCACTTTCCTCTTTTCTAAATGTGGCTGGGGTGGTCAATTCTAGACAAGGAACAGAAGAAGGGGGAAAAAAAGGAAAAAAGAGACACTTTCCCACCAGTGCTCACCCGAGGTCTAGAAAATGGTTAAAATGGCCCTGTAGAGCTGGTAACTACCGGTTGGGGGAGGTCTGGGGAGCACTGGCAAGGGCCGGAGGGGCCCAGTTTTAGTGCGAAGAGGCCCTGGGGTGAAGCGCCACCCCTCCCGTCCTGGGATCCTAGCTGAGAAGAACAGAATGTGTGCGCTGGCTGCACCTGCCTGGCCGAGGCTGCGGGAGGGGAGAGAAACCACGAGGCGATGAGGAGGCCAATCGCTGTGTTCTCTAAGATAACACTCTCTTCTGTAGAGGAAATTTCTCTGGAGCAGAGGCAGCTGGAAGAGAATTCCAGCTGGATCTTACCAGGGCTGCCGATTTCTGAGCACCCTCTGGGGTGCAGAGACCTCTGAGTGAAACAATGTGACCAGGCTTCCCTTCGCTGTTGGTATACATTCCCCTGTCCTCCCAACTCCTCCTTCTCGCTCTTTCTCAAAAGTCCCAGAGGCCCCCGGGCCTTTGCACATGCTATTTCTCTGGCTTTAAGGCAATTATCCTTCAGGATTTCATGCAGCCCTCACCCCCTCAGGAAAGCCTTGACCGAGGCTGGGGCGGGTCTCCTTTTAAGTGCTCTGATGCCAGGTTGTAACCTCAGCCTCTAAGAAATCAAGAACCTCCTTCCATGTTGCCAGGTGTTCACTTCTGGTCCCTGAGAGAAGGGAGACCCTTGCTGTCTGCAAGCCTGGGGCTAAGGGTTCTGCTGTGCACGGCCCTGGCACCCGGGGCTGCACAGTGACTGTTCGTGGATGACTGAACGTCGCTTTGCTCAGCTGCGACCCCACGCCCGGCACCGCGTATTCCTAATCTCGTGTGACGTGCACAAGAACCGTGTGAGGAAGGTATCGGGTACCTTTCTAGATGAGGACTTGGTGGCTTGGCAGGTTCCACAGCTAGACTGAGGTCGCACGGCTACGAAGTGGCAGTAATTCCCAGCTCTCACACGTAAGGTGCATGATGACCGCGGCACGGCTGGTTAGAAGTGCAGCTTTCCTCACACTGCTCCTGAGATGTCCATGTTGTCACAGCATTATTTTTTATTGTGGTAAAATATACATAGTACAAAATTTACCGTCTTAACCATTTTTAGGTACACAATTCTGTCTGTGGCATTAAGTATATTCACATCACCAGAACTTTTTCATCTTTTGAAACTGAAACTCTGTCCCCATTAAACACTACCTCCCCATGTCCCCCCCATGCCCCCCGCCCCCAGCCCCTGGCACTCATGTTCTATTGTCTGTTTCGAATTTGACTAGTCTAGAGACCTCCTATCCGTGGAATCATATAGTTTTTGTTCTTTTCGTGTCTGGCTTTTTTCGCTGTCACAGCATTTTAAACAAGGGCCCCTGGTAACCCTCATGTAGGAGTCTGGACCGCTCTGAGAAATTCCGGTTGTGAGGGC
>NW_011888925.1:981741-984000 GCF_000151845.1 Pteropus vampyrus | reverse complement strand
AGGATAATGTTACCTCCTCTGACTTAAACTGAAGGTTTCCTCTCTGCCAGAAAGTTAGATGTAAGCTGGCTTTTTTAACTTTATGAGGTTCCTGATTTTTTTCCCCCTGTGGATATGGAGCTAGATCTGCTCTCAGACTTCCGGCTTCCAGAACCATGAAATACCTTTCTGTAGTTTAAGCCACCGTCTATGGTATTTTTGTCATAGCAGCTTGAACTAAGACACCAGGGATGCTGCTAAACATCCTGCAATGCATAGGGCAGCCTCCCACAATTAAGAATTATCCAGTGCAAAATGTTTCAAGGATTGCCGTTGAGAACTCTGCTCTAGGGTTGCTTGGACTGTGTTTGCAGTCACAAAACATTCCTGCAAGGACTGCCAGCCTCCCCAGGGAGCCAGGTACCAACACCTCTGTCCTTGTCCCCTCCGTGGCTGCAACAAGCTGAAGCTCTTGCCCCACAACAGTTCCTCCCAGTATTGGTGTTAATAAGGTCCTTCTCCCGTATTGGTGTTAATAAGACCCGAAGTCCTTTTAACTTGCAGTGGTTGTCCCCAGGTGGAGGAGGCATCTGGATTGGACAACAGGGTGGGTTAGGTCCGGACAGAGTGCAACAGGCCCAGCATCTGCTTTCATCTATTTATTCTATTGAAATTCACCAGCTGAGTAAGCATGGGATTACTGTAAACAATGTGGCTCTTTAGAAGTTTTGTTTATTCACTGAAAGAATAAAGAGATGAGAGAGGAGGGCTGGCTGGAGATGATGATCTGATGTAAAGGGTCATTCACAAAATTATTGACCTTGTCCACCTGGGATGGCCACCCATCGGGCCCTTTAATCAGCACTCAAGCCTCACTCTGTGGCTGCGTGACAAAGCATTTGGATGATTAGCTGCACTTTGTACTTCTCGATTTTTGTGGTTTTGGTGGCTAGGAACCCGAGTTATAGTTACAAGGGTTGTTCTGTAAGCCTTAAGACGCTTTTTCACGTCGTTTTTGGTTTTGGATCTGACACCCATGCGTGGATGAGCTGTGTTTTCTGCTTTCCCCATGCTGTTCACTTTGTGCACTCCGGTGGTTTCGCATGTCACCACCTCTGTCCCTAACACAGCACCTGACGCACCCCTCAGCCATAGCTCTTATTATAGTCTGGTTATGTAAATGTCATCCCAATACAATGAATGTGACTCGTATAATTATCCTGCAATGGAGGAAGATTCTGGACGGCAGACACTGTGAGGTGTTTACTATCTCTGAGCCACCCGCACTGGTGCTGTGTGTGACTTGAGATCAGGCTTCAGAAAGTGTTTGCTGATCTGAACTGAACTGCAAGGGAGTGAACCATAAGCAACAGTTTTATGGGGAAAATGGCGAATTTGGGCCACCGAAGATGTATGGAAAAAAGGCACTGTTGCACGGTATGCTGGGAACTGCTCGAGAGAGTGTTCTTCTCTCTTTTTCAAACCAATTACAGCTTCTAACATTCTTTCCTGGCATCAAAAGGCTTGAGTGTTTCAAGATGCATTTTTGGAATGCTGGGCGAGCCACGGTCGAGACTAGAAGCATCGAGAACTCAAGGCGTTTATAGCATATGCTTCCTAATGAGATCGCTGCAAAAGTTTGATTGTAGAATATGTATTTTCTTTTAAAGAAATGCACCTACATTACTTGCAAGGTATACTATAAATGTATTGAACTAGGGTGCAAGGAATGACTCTGGCTTTTCATAACCACCAAGTAAACCAGGTCTTTTAAAAGAGACACGTGGGGACCATGAATACACAGATGATTCATAATGAACAGGTATGTTGTTTGTAAACAGTTTATTATCCCACATAGTTAAAGTGCTTCCTTATCTTAGTTATCCTGTTAATTTGCTTAGTAGCCTTGGTTTATATGATCACAAATTCTCAATCAGGGGAGTGTTTGAATTAAGAAGGTTTTATTTCATCCATCACTCTAACAAGTATTTATCGAATGCCTATTATGTTCCAGGCCCTGGGGATAGCAATGAACAAGACCGAGTCCTTGTGTTCTTGGAAGACTCTAGCGAGGCAAGGCATGAAGATGGTTGGCAGAAGAGGAGGGAATATGTTGAGTGTAGAGCTGATGGGAACTCCTGATGGTTTGGCCATGTGGGGGCAGGGGTGAGAAAGAAACCAAGAAAATGACTCCTATGCTTTTGGCCTGAAAGACTGGCTAAATGGCTTTGCCATATACTGAGTTGGAGGAAATGGGGAGAAAGGATCTGGGAAAGAAAA
>NW_011888925.1:973472-979576 GCF_000151845.1 Pteropus vampyrus | reverse complement strand
ACCACAGAGACATCAATTCCTGGAAGATTGTTCCCGTTTTGTTGTGGGCTAGAACTTGGAGGTAATATTTTTAAATTCTCAATTATGGAGAACTCAGAATACTTTTTTAGAACTGAGTTCTAAAATCCTTAGGTGGTGTCCTTCTCTTACGATTGAGTACGACAAGTGAAAATGTTTTATAATCTCTAGATTCATTACTCTTAATATACTTAAAAAGGCAACTTAGCGTCCGGTGCTGCCACCATGTAGACGCCTCATGGGTCTGTTTTCCAAACCTCAGGGCTTGGCCTCCTGCTTCTTTCTCACTATCCACTAAAGAAAGGTCACCCCCTTTCATCGTTTGAAAAAGATATCACGGAAACCAAATTCTTACCAACTATTTTCTACAACTCAAAACTCTTTAAAGTTAAAAGTGAAAGTCACCCCCACTGCCCCCCGGAGTGACCCCCGCTTGGCTCGGCCTGGTGTGCACACGAAACCTCCCCCCCGGCTGGCGTCTGTGGATCAGGCCTCCAGTTCCAGCTTCCGGTGCCCTCGTCCCATCTTTCTACCGAACATTGTCATGAATGTCTCTCATTTCAGACATGGCAAGTCTTCAGATGTGTTGGCAGTGCCCACTTCTATCACCACTGAGGACAGGCTTGACGCGACCTGTGAGAGAGATTTCCTGTGTGTAGCCTCGGGAAATACATTTGACCCCTGCGTGCCTCAGTTTCCTCATTTGTCACATGCGGGGCTTAGGACACCGGGATCCATCAAGAACTCATCTGTTCTGACCCATCTATGCGTCTAGCTTCCTCTTCCCCACCTCAGTGAAGATTTCTGGTTTCTTTTCCTGCTCTTGTCATTTTTTCTTTTCTTTTTTTTTTTTTTGCCCAGCAGAAGAGCTCGTGTAGAGGTGTGGAGGTCAGGAGAGCAGGGGTCACCTTTTGTCTGGCTAGTCGTGCGACTCTACCAATCTCCTGTCCCTTCGGGACCTTAGATTTCTCATCTGAGAAAGGAGAGACCAGGCCGGTTTGATCTCCAGGAGATATTTTGGTCTGACACCCCACGATTTTCACAGCTCCTTCCTGTGCAGGGGTGGGTGACCTCTCTGCTCCTGAGGGAACGGTCAGGTCAGGAGAGGCACACGGTGGCGATAGCAGGTCTTGGGCAGGGGGCAGACTGGGGAAGCTGGACTTTCCTCCGGAGCGCCTGAGTCAGTTCCTTGTGGTCTGCTTTTATTTTTCTTCATTTGAAGTGTTATGAAACCCCACAGCTGTGCCCGCGCCCACTTCCGACTCCGAGGACATTCGCGGTGCGTTCCGACCCCGCTCCGACGCTGGCCGGCGCGTTTTGGCGATCGTTTCCCTCACCCGTGAGCCTGGACACCCCTGCTCCTTGTCCTCGTGCGGGGTTTTGAGGGGATGGAATAACCAACCACGTGGCTCATCCTGGACCGTCACGGTTTTAGCACCGAAGTCCCTCGTCCCAGGAGACCCTCGGTCCCCTCCACTCGTTTCGATGTTCCATATCCGCGCCCGGCTGACTTCCTTAGTGGGGACGGGCTGTGGTTAAAGGAGACCGCAGGGCAGTGAGCCTCAGAGTAGCCAAGGGGGCTTGACAGAGGTAGATTCCGGGGTCCCAGCCTGGAGAGTCTGATTTGGCAGACCTTGCCTGGGGACTAGGCATTCACAGGAGGCCCCCCACCCCCCACCGAGTCTGGGCCAGGCGGTTCAGGTTTCACACCTTGAGAGACTGCAGGTTGTGCTTGGGGTGACGGTGGAGAGAGAGCCAGCTTGCAACGCAGGCGGGCGGGAGAAGCCAGGCAGGCAACTCGGGGACTCTGACAAGTGACAGAAAGAAGCGAGAGCTGTGGCGTGAGCAGCATCGGTACCGGCCGGCTTGTCCTCCTCCCAGCCTCCGAAGTCATTCTGTGCTCGCAGAGCTCGGCTTTGCTCATGACAAGGCTCGTGAGAAGGGAGCCCGCAGGGAGGGGTGACCTTGCCCTGCAGCTTACATCCGACTCCTCTGTCTCGGAACCACCCCTGCGACCTCTGCTGCACAGAGTGACCCCTCTGGTGAGGGGACCAAGGGCGACGGCCTCTCAGGCCCATTGCAGCTCTGACCTGCAGGCGCGGGGCGGTGAGGGAGCAGCCCCGCTCCTCATCTTGGTAGACAACTGTCGTTTCTGTCGCTTACAAGCGAAGCCTATTTCTAAGGTGAATCGATGAACTAGAGTCCTTAAGGACACTTAGTTATAGGGGTGATTTGAACAGGACCTGGAGGTGGCCTGTGTGAGTCACTGGGCTCGGCTGCCAGAGGACAAAGTGACGGAGGTGTCCCTCAGAGGGGAAATCAGTGGAAAGATGGCTCCATAGGCCTTCAGGTGAGGCGGGGCAGCAGTTGAGGGACTCGAAGTTGGCAGGCTCCTGGGATGACATGCCACCACTGAGGGAGACCAGCTTCCACGGCAGCTGGAGCTGTGGGGTCACGCATCACAGCTGGCCAGGGATCATCCATCGGGGTCCTCCAGCTGGTCTTTGAGCCTGGCCACGGGGGCTCAGTCCATTCGGGCCACTGTGACAGACCACCACAGACCAGGTGGCTTAGAAGCAACAGGATGTTGTTCCTCATAGTTCTGGAAGCTGGAAGTGTGAGGCTGGGGTGCCAGCATGGCCGGCTTCCGGTCAGAGTTCTCTTCCAGGTTGCAGACTGCCGACCTCTCTGTGCTCACACGGCAGAAAGAGGACAGGGGATTCTCTGGGGTCCCTTATGTAAGGACACTGAGCCCATCATGAGGTTTCCACCCTCATGACGTAATTATCTCACGAAGGCTCCACCTCCTAATATCATTGCATTGGGGTTAGGATTTCAACCGATGGACTTTTTTTGGGGAGGAGACATCAACTTTCAGTCCATCACAGGGCCCATTCCAGAGACTGGCGCCCTGAGCACCCCCAGTAGTGCGGTGTGGCGGCTGGGAGCTACCTGCCTGGGTTGAAGCCCTGTCTCAGTCATTTATCAGCTGGATGACCTTGGGCAAGTCCTTAACCTCTCTGACCCTCAGTTTTTCTACTTATAAAATGGAATAATGATGTTCCCTGTGTCGTCAGGAGAATTGAATGAGGTAAGCACGTAAACTGCTTAGCTCAGTCCCTGACTTGTAATCGGTTTTAACCATTATTATTATTATTATTATTATTAATTATTATTATTATTATTACCAGAGACAGAAAATGGCAAAGGCCAGGGATGAGGTCTGTATTAATTTGCTCGGGCCGCCATAACAAAATACCGTGGACTGGGTGGCTTCAACGATAGCAAATTATTTTCTCACAGTTGTGGAGGCCAGAAGTCCAAGATCAAGGTGTTGGCAGGCTGGCTTCGTCTGAGGCCTCTCTGCATGGTTTGCAGATGGCGGCCTTCTCGCTCTGTCCTCACGTGGCCTTTCTCTGTGTGCATGCGTCCCTAGTGTCTCTCTGGGTGTCCAGCTTTCCTCTTCTAGCCACATTGGATTAGGGCCCACCTCAGTGACTTCATCTTTGAAAAGGCCCTGTCTTTAAATACGTCACATTCCGAAGTGATGGTGGTAAGTGATGGTGGTTAGGGCTTCAACACATGAATTCAAGAGAGAGACACGATTCAGTCCACAACTGGGGCCGACCTCAGGGCATCAGACAGAAAAGGCCTTTCTTAGGGAGCCAGAAACAAAAGTGGGGTCCAAGAATGTCTGGAGGAGAGTGGGCCATGCTGTGGCTGTCCAGGTGGCCTGTCCCATCGGACCTGGCCACGGAGCCGAGCGTGGTGCGTTTAGTTTTACGGTCGATGGCTGGGTTTGCCTCGGCCCCACCTGGCAGGTGTGGGTGAGATCCACTCCATGGGTAGAGTGAGGAGGTGAGCGTGAGAACTCCCGGAGGGGAAAAGCAGATGGTGGCTCCAGAAGAGTCATGAAGGTCACGTTTCTGAGGACTGGGGGGAACAAAACAGAAGGCAGGGTTTTGAGGCCGCACCAGACCGACCCCTGGCCTGGCCCTTTAAGCTTCACGAGACTCTTGTTCCCTTCAGCGGGTCAGGACACCCTTTCAAGGGGGCCGACGTGACAAGTGTTCCCTGTAGGTTTCAGGCCATCTGGGGCCTTCTGGTGGCTCCTGTGGTTGCATTTCCTTATGAAATGCAAATCTGAGCCTTCAGCAGAGAACCAGGTGGCCAGGGCATGCGTCCTCCACTTCTCGGAGCCTTTGAAGGACAGGGCGTGAGCTGGGCAGGGGGCGGGCATTTCAGTTCACTCTCAATCCCAGGACGAGCGTGTGAAGGTCCCTGGTCAAGGCCCTTCAGTTGCTTTCTCCACGCCCTCCCCGCCTTCTCCTCCACGAGGATCCCCCTGAGCTTCTTTGTGGACCTGCCCATTGTCCCCACGGGTCTGTCCCTGCAGCCCCTGACAGCCTGGGTCCCTGGACTTGACATCTCTTTAACCCCCCATTTTGCTCCGGCTAAAGGAGGGGTCCCAAGTTGGCATGTGGGAAGAATGTTGCCGGAGTGAGGGTCAGCCATTCCGACGGTCACCGCGGAACCTTCCAGGTCCTTTGCCTTTGTCTCAAGGCCGTCTCGGTTTCAGCTTCTTATTCACATCTCGTGTCGTTACTGAAATGGTTTGGCGTTTGATGGCCTCTGTGTTCATGGCCACCCCGTGCTGGGGTCGAAGATGGTATTCTTTTCAAGCTCGTGGCAGCCTCAGAATTAACTTAGAGCTTCCGGCTGTGCACATGGCAGAGCGTGTCTACACTCGGTCCTCTTATTGAGATGTGTTCTTGGAGCAGAGCCCCCCTAAATCCAGACCTATGATTCAAACTATGCCTCCAAAGTGTCCTCAAGTCACCACTCCCCTGGGTGAACCAACCCCCCCCACCCCCGAGAGCTCCCTCAGCCCTGTAACCTTCTCGAAAGGCTTGGCACCATGCCAAGTTGGGTCCTGCATTCAAATGCTGGCTCTGCCATGGATGAGCTGAGTCTCTCGGGATATTTCTGAGCTTCCGTCCCCTCATTTCTGAGTTGTCATGCGCCTAACACATATTACGTAGTCAAAAAATAATGGCTAATTCTTATTCTTGTTATTATCACTCATTCAACTTTCTCAACCCAAATGGTGTTGAGTATAGCGGTTTTCCCTAGAGTGAGGATAAGGTACAAGAAATTCTCCCGGGGCCACTGTGGCTATCAGGGAAGCTGGTCAGTGACCAGTTAGACAAGAGCAATAAAGACTTGCTCGAAGGCATTGCCTGATGAAAGATAAATCTGAACAGTGGGATAAAGTGGACACAGGTTTATGCACCTTAAGCACTCCTTATGACATGTCAAAGTGATGCTGTTTACCCTCTGGAGACGCAGTCCCTAGGTGTGGATGGGCCTGGACACGGGACACCCCTGGGACGTTGGACTTTCTTTTGGGTGGCCGAGGGGCGTAGGGTTTTCACATTCTTCTTGCAAAATTTGCTGTAACACCTTTTATGACCTCACATGTCCCAGTATGTGAGCCCCAGGAGAGCTCAACCTCGGGGTGCAGGGGTGGTCGAAGACACCTGCTGTCACCCACCTCCATCATCCCCCAGCATGGGAAGTACCAAATAGGAATATGGCAGGAACCGCGAAGGTCCTCATGCGGCAGTCACTGGGTGACTGCTCTGACCGTGCCTTCCTACCTTCCCCACCCCCCAAAATAGCAGCAGCTAGGAAGAAACTACAGGATCCAATTGGTCTGCCAATCCACTGACACGCAGAAGCACAGCGCCCTGTCTGCAGACAATGCGACGGGACAGGCCGGGTGGCATCGTGGGTGGGACTTCCTGCTCCAGAGCGGGGCTGCCTGCGTCCATTTCCAGTTCCCCCGCTTATAGGCTGTTGCTCCTTAGCCTCGGTTTTCCCCTTGCTAAAGCCACATACCTCATGATATTGTTATAAGGACGAGCTTATAAAGGTGAAAAGCCGGGCAGGTGAGAAGTGCTCAGATAATGTCGTCTGCTGGTGTTATTACTCTCTTCCAAGTGGGGTTGGTCATCTGCCCACAGGCTTCTCAAGAATATGTTGTCTGTGCCGTCCAGCCCGTGAAATTAATTTTTTTTTTTTTT
>NW_011888925.1:957090-972397 GCF_000151845.1 Pteropus vampyrus | reverse complement strand
GTGATGGTTGCTGTTATGTTTTAGAGAACGCCCCCTGGCACGTCAGGTGTTGAGTGGCACCTTTAAGTCTGAAACCAGGTGGGCTGGCATGAGTCAGCTGGACTTATAAAGCCGCCCCACCAGGGCAGGTGCTGCAAAGGCATCTGCTCGCACACCCTCCTCCCCGCCCCCCGTGGCTGCGGTGGCTGACTCTGTCGCTGGGGCTTCTCCACCTTAGGCCAAGGCAACCCCGTTCCCACCTGGCATTGTTCCAGGATGCTTCTCTGAGGCTGCCTCCTGTGCTCTCTGGTTTCGGTTTTGGTGGCAGAATGGAGGATGAACAGGAGGGACAAAAGACCAGGAGGCTGTTGGAAATCTCCAGGACAGAGAGATCAAGGCTGGGAGAACGCCGGCCACGGGAATGAAGACAGAAGACAGTTTTAAGAAATATTTTGAATTTAGAACTGATAGGATGTAACAAGCTAACTCCATGAGGAGAAGAGAGATGGAGACGTGAAAAATAAATGATATTTCTAACTCGAATGACCTCATGGTCCTATCTTGTTTAAATTTTGTCTCCCCCCACTAGAGTTTCAACTCTACAAGGGCAGCCCTGCACATAAAAGGTGCCGACAGGTGTTTGTCGACCTAAGGAACAGGTAGATGATGAAGGCGTGCACAGAGGGCCAGGAGAACACTGATATTTATGGAGACTTGAGAACAAGGGACGGGAAGGTAGTGTCAGTGACCAAGAAAGGAGGGACGTTCTGGTTGGGGGTGCTCTTGGACAGGGAACAGCAAACCTGTCCAGTGGCGTGAGGCTGACGGGAGCGTTATTTTCCTCAGAGTCAGGGTGTTCGGCAGCAAACCTCTGGTCAACGTCGCTGAGGTCTTCTTGGCCTTCGCCCAGCTCCAAGCATCACATTCTCAAAGGACCAAGTTCAAAGGCAGAAAACAGGGAGCGCGTGGGGCAGACATCCTCACACGTCTCCCTCTTGCTGGTGAGGGGTGAGGTAGTGGTGGAGGGATTGTCCTCAGAAGACCACACCAGTCTTCACCTCTATCCCGCTGGTCAGAAGGGACACATGCCTTCCCCTGGACCAGGCCCGTGTCCATTTTTGTGAAATAAAAGAATCTCTTTCTCGTCCTGGAACAATGTCGGAATTCTGCCAGCTAAGGAGAAGGGGAGTGGTTTTTGAGTAAGCAATGAACAGTTGCACATGTCACAAGGAAGAGTTTTGTTTTCTTTTTTCTTTTTTCCCTCTGGTGGGTTAATTGATACAGGGAGGTCAAATGGGATGGGTCTTGAGAAGTGGCTGCTGGATTTGACACTTAGAGACTATCTGTGGCCCTGGGGAGGGCGGTTCTTATAAAGTGGCTGGGCAGGGGCCTTAAGAATTACAGGAAGAAGCTCAGGAGACGAAGGTAGACTATGAGGCAGTTTGATGTTAAAGGTTAAGAGGAGAGATGAGACGATCTCTGGATACAGGAGTCGGACACAAGGAAGTCAGTATTTTCACTTCAGGGCTGACTGAAAGATGTTTCAGGCTCAGCGAGAGAAGCCAGCAGGAGAGAGAGGGCAAAGATTTTGAAGCAAAATGGGATAGAAGCTTCGGGGCGGAATCAAGTGCAAGAGGGGGTGGCTGTTACTGGTGGTTACAGGTGGGAGGCTTTTCTGAGGGGACTCTGTTGCCTTCTGAGACAGGAGGAAATGGGGGGCAGGATGGTGAAGATGCCCCGCAGCCCAGCAGCGCCAAAGATCCCTCTCACTTCCTTTGTGTGACAATGGGCTCATTTAGAGATTGAATCCATGACCTTGACCTTCCCATCAACCTTTGTTTTTACCTTCTGAGGTAACAGACTAACAGAGCAGACCACGTTTGTGTGGTCATACGCTGGACAGTCCAAAGACAAAGCCAGATCCTTGGGTTTTCTTGTTCAGATGGCCCAGCCGCCCAGGACACGGTCAGGGGCGTGGCTATTGCATGAAGCCATCCCAAGGCTGCAGGCCACTTACCAGACAGCGCAGAGCTGCCAGACCTTGCAGTCGATGGGCAGCAGGGTGGAGAGGGGCAGAGCCCTGAGCTGGGCAGAGAGGACTTGGATTCCAGGTTCAGGTCTACCACTTACAAGCCTGTGACCCCGTCTGCAGAGGGCTGGGTGGTGGCGGCTCATCTCTTCCCTCCACTGCCCGCTGCCCGCAGTTATAAGATGTGCCGGCTCCTCAGAGGGTATTAGGAGGATGCCTCCTTGCCTTCTCTCCTCCCTTCAGTAACCCCGCTGCAAGGGAACAGTGTGCTCCTTCACCATTAGCCCGGGTCCCTCACTTCTGGCATCTTGACTCCTTTGTTTTGGAGAACGGTGGCATAGGGCCCAGCTAGTAGGAGTGGGAGCCAAACCTTTCTCTATTTATTCAGATCGTAGCTATGGATGCAGCAAAAAGCAAACAGAAGTTTGACTAGATATATGAGCTTGATAGTCCACATTTAAAGCTGGTGTCTACTGACGTAGGAGGCAGAAAACACAACATTATGTTAAAATGAATAATAGCCCCAACAGAAAAAGAATGTGTGCATTTTTAAGAAAAAGTTCTTAGCGGGAATGTCCTGACCATAAATTGGTAAGACTGACACTAGCTCTGTGTGTTTCCTCCTCAAAGCTCTTTACTGTCCGTCCACATCACGTGCTGTCTAGCAGGGTGCAAGTTCTGAAGGGGACACGTCTTCTCTTAAGTCACCCTCTTTCCCCAGCACGGGGGGTAGGGCTTTGACCTAAGGAAGGCTCCGGGCTCGTCTCCTGGAATCGTCGGGGGGAGGTTGATGTTGGTAAGAATTGAGGAGGGTAATTTGGTCCCCTCCAAGCTGTCCTAGTCAGGTCAGTCCTGCCCATTGGCCGGGTGGCCTGGACCTCACGCGATGGCTCTGGGAATTCAGTGAGTCGAAGTGTTTAGCAGAGCACCCTGATGGACTCAGTCACTCAGTCGAGACAGGATGCCTGTAGCTTGCCCGCATTGTGCCCGGTGGGAAGGAAGCCCCAGATGCATCTCCGCCCTTAGGAATCAGCGTCTAGCTGGAGAAAGAAGATGGACTCTGGGAGTCCATGGAGAACAAGTGAGGTCTCAGGGACCGGCCCTTCGCCGCAGCGCCCTGCTGGAGGCCCAGCAGCTGCTGGGTGGGGCCCGCTGTCAGCCTGCCGGGCCACTCACTCTCCTGGCAGGCGCAGCAGGGAGAGGAGAGAGTCTGGCGTTCATTGTGTGCTTGTTTCTAATTTCCTTCTGCTTTCGATCCTCTTCGGAGAGAACAATGTCCTGAACAAGGCCCTGGCTTCCTCCGCGGGCGCCCACCCAACTGCGGGGAGGTGGCGCCTGAGAGAGGACAATGCCCGGCAGATGGTGTTTGAGTCCTGTCCTCTGAGAATCGGGGGACAGTGGGATTTGGTGGCCCATTCGAATCCCGGCCTCTTTGCTGTTCCATCCCTGGGCCTTGGAGCGAGTTCCCTCCAATCTCATTTATGAGTATTATTTTTAAACTGTCCCTATTTGTCAAGGAAGGACAGTCCTTTCTGTACCACCAGAGTTCTTCTGCGGCTGGATGGGCGGAGGGGCCTCTAGAACCCGGGAGTCCCTGGAGACTCAGGAGCCATGAGGCCATTCCATGCCACTGAGCCCCCAGGAGGAGGGAGACAGGCTTGGGTCCCTGAGCACATCAACCAGGCTGCGTCCAGCTCGCCGGCCAGCGCCTGGGAGGGCTCCTCTGCCGAGGGCCCCGGGATGGCAGTTCTCCAGCCAGTGCCTCGTGAGGCCAGCTGGGGCCAGAAGGCCCAGGACGGTGTCCAAGGACCGGGGTGGGGTTTCCTCATTCCTCTATGTCTTCACACTTGGCCTCTTCCTTGTGGATTTCAGTACATTTATCAGCCTTGTTTCTCTCTCGTCACCAGAAAGCAGAGAGAACTCCAAAGCGAGTGACCCGTGAATGGGCCCGCGAGGGCTGAGGGGCTATTTGACTAGGATCGTCAAGTCTGTAGGGTTTTATTGAGAAAGATGCTATGCGAATGGCAAGTGGGAATAAGAAGAGTTAGGGGTGACACAGCCTTGCCAGGGGCTGCTGTGGCGGGGTCTTTAAGATATGATGAGCCTGGAGCAGGGTAGCCCATGTTTAAGTCACTCAGGTGCCATCATCACAATTTCTGTCACATCCATATACCACCCACATCCTATTTATTTAACAGTTCTCTTTAAATAAATTTATTTTAAAAACCTTACCTCCAATTAAAGACAGATATTTATGCCACTACCATAAATGAAACCTGACATTTTTCTAATATGCACTGAAGCAAGTTCATAACTGTTAAAATAAAAATATTCATTGTGCATCACTAAAATCTTGAACGCTACCCGGGGCTTTGTGTATATTCGTGGCATAGGTTTTTTACACACAAGGGCGTCTCCAGCGTGTCTGATGATGATGTTGGGGGTGAACTCGATGTCGGCAAGACATAAGAGGTAGCGTGATTTGTGCTGACTGCGACCCCACGGAAGATGCTCCCAGGGGAGCACCCCTGCTGCTGGAGCGTGCTCCCCAGCTTCGTATCAGCATTTCCAACACGGGAGAATGACAGTGTCTCCTCCAGGGCTGGATGAAGGTGGACTTGAGTTCATATATTTATAAGGCACTTGGAACAGTGTCTAGTGCATGGTAGGCACGCAACAAGTGTTAACTCCCACCAGAACTTGGGAGATTCTGGCTGAGGGCTCTCAGCTGCCCTGGGGGGCTCCCCTTACCTGCCTGCTTGGAGACAGGTCCAGGACAGACAAGGTCCCCAAGCTGCCTCCTGCTCGCCATAGACCTCCGTTGCTCTCTGACTCTTCCATTGGCACAGGTGTGGCCAGGTGGCACGGACACCATTTTCTCCATGATTATAGGCTTAGACTAAGATGGAGTCATGGTGTTAGTCATCATGAGACATCCTCGTTGGGACTGGTGGTCCTCTCTGTCTGCTGGAGGCTCCAGAATGGGCTCCCAGGGACGGACATTCGTGCGCATGTGCCGGGGGCTTGTCGGATCTGGGTCTGCTGCTCCATTTGAGTAGCCCTGGGTTATTTCTGGAATGGGTCTCACGGCTTGGAGGAAGAAAAGAGCTGTGGGAAGCAATCTCAGGTTCCTGGTGGGACTGGAAATTCTGCCTCAGGCCCTGGAATTTTGGCTTCCTGTTTGGCCTGGCACTTGTCCCCTCCCCTCCTCCCCCACTCCCCCCCATATTTGTCTCTGACATATCCTCTCCCTCCCCCTTTCAGGATTCATTTCCTCATCTGTAAAATGAGGAGGTTGCACTAGATAGTATCCAAGGCCCCTTTAACCTTGAGAAACCATGATTCGTCTCCGAGCCACCCCCTCAGGCCTCTTGATTGACAGGAGAAGAAAGGTAGGAAGGAAAAGAGAAGCAGGGAGAACCGTGCATCCGACAGTGCACAGGACAGGCCCCACGACGCGCGATGGTCCCTTCCAAAATGTCAACAGCAGAGCCGAGGTTGAGAAAGCCAGCTTTAGGGGTGGAGAGACAGAGGGGAAGAAAAGATTTAAAAGGCAAATGCGTAATCAATGCCCTACGGATGATAAAGGGTCAGACGAATGATAGCGAAAGGGAAAATTCAGGGAGCAAAGAAAATGCACAGGGAAAGTTATTTAAAAGGGCGAGAAGAAGCCTCTAGGATGGGGAAGGTTGATTTTGCAAAGTGATCAGAGCCGGCGTTAGAGTAAGCTGCTGGCCTGAGACCGTGAGCCAGTGTGGGGGCTTGCTATCCCCCCACCCCGCCACCCCCACCTCCTTCCTGGTTCACTTTGGAAGATGTCTCCTCTCAAGGGGCTTCCCCTACAGAATTTCAGCAGTGCAGTCAGTCGGCAACGGTGCCTACTGGTGCCACAAGGTGCCCTTGGGTTAACAGGCTGGTGGTCCAGAGACTGAGGTGGTCGTTATCACATGAGCATTACCACGTGAGCCGGTCATAGTCAGTTTCTCTATGAGACCTTTGCTCCTTGTTGAAATAACAAATCAATTATCTCCAGCTCTGGAGGAAGAAACCGCAAAAGCAAGAGTCGAAGAAATTAACGAAGAGAGAACGTCTTCATGATCTTGGGGGTGCGCAAAAATTTCTGAAACAGAACACCAAAAGCACTAACCATAGAAGATAACACATAGACCCACCAGCATGGCTGAAATGAAGCAAGTGACAACACCAAGTGTCATTGTGTCTAAACCCGAAATACCCCCAAACCTCCATCGACAGATTAGAGAAATGAATTCTGGTAGATTTATACAATAGAGTACTATATACACGATAGATGGCACATTGTCCGATTCCATTAATATGAAGAGGAGGCAAAGCGAAAATAGGATGAGTCAAATCCTGATTGTATCTGGTGGGGGCGTGGACTGAGAAGGTAGACGAAGGAAGCTTTCGGGGTGCTAGAAATATTCTATATCTGGACTAAGGGGTGGTTATGTAAGTACATTTATACGAAAATGATTATTGAGCTGTGCACTTAAGAGGAGTGCATTTTATATACTTTACTGTGAATATGTTATATTTTGATTAAAAAATGAAAAGAAATGCAGATTTTCATGTTCAAGAGAAGTAATAATAACAATAACTTATTGAATATGTGCCAGGTGCTTTAGATAGATTATTTCACTTAATCCATCCAAGCCATCCTGTCACCCAGGTGTTACTCATTTTACAGATGGGGAAAATGAGGCTTAGAGAGGTGGACCAGCTCGTCTGAGCCCCACAGCTGGTAAGCGGGGGAGCCGGAACCGGATGCCTCAATTCGTGCTCTTACCATTTGCCTTGGCGTCTCAGAGGGATTCGCGATGCGGCATCGACGCTTTGTTTCACCCGTTACGTCCCCCCAGCACAGAAGTCTTAGATGCCGTTTTCTTAAAGGGAACCTCATCACGGATCCTGATGCTCCAGGAACTCAAGTCCCTCTACTTTCTTAAAAATAATAAAAAACATAGAAGGGGGAACGCACCCCCTCTGCGCTCTCCGTCCGTGAATTTGTTCCAGTCGGGAGAAGAACTCGTGGTTTCCTACCCACGCTGTTCATCTCAACTCTTCTGTGTTGTAAATTCTCTGAGAATATTGAGTATCGAAAGCTGAACATTGAGAATATTGAGTGTTGGCTGTCGCAGTCAATATTGTGAGCCAAGTTCGAACTCCAGCTCTGTTCCTCTTAAGCCGTGAGGCTCTTGGGAAGTTGTTTAATTTCTCAAAACCTTTGTTTCCTTGTCTGTATACAGAGGACCGTGGTACTTACCCTACAGTTGCCGTGTGAGGGTTCAGTGGGGTCAGACAGGAGAAGCGCCCAGCTCAGCATCAGAGCTACAGCAAGGGCTCAGGAAAGGCTAATGTCGAAATTCAAAGCTTTCACTCTGTTGATGCCCGATTCCTTCCAGGCCTCTGAAAGGCACGGCCTCTTTCGCTTCTAAACCATTCGACACACATTTCAAAACACAGTTAGGCTAATGATTTCTCCACAAAGCGGAGATAATAAAGGAAGAGCAGAATGTCAGCTTTAGCCAGGGAGCTGGGAGGTCACTCTCAACTGGACTGGCCTGCAGGAGGGTATTATGTATGTGTGGACCTTTGAGAAGGGGGAGAATTTAGTCACAGAGGGAGCACTAGGAAGTCCATTCTAAGTTGAAGGTGGTGGTCCAGGTGTTACCTAGAAGGCAAAGCTGGACTCTCCTCCTCCTTTTTAATCCCCACTCCCCACTTCCACTCCTGACCTATGGAATTTGCTGTTTCCCCTTAAGAACTGGATCTCTGAAGGCGGGGCTTCTCCTCCCATGCGCTCTCAGTGGGCACCCGGGGCCTGGTGCATCCGGGGCCTGGTGCATCCAGGGCCTGGCGTTCCCCGGAGCACTCGGGAGGGCCTGGCGCACTTAGGGTATGTATGGTTCGTGGCTCCACCTGGGGCGCGAACCCAGGACCTTCTGCATGTAAAGCAGACGTGCTAACCACCACACTTTGGAGCCACACCCAAAGGTGGACTTTGGGAATGGCGAGCAGGCCATTTGATTGGCGCCTAAGGTTTATGTAGGAACTAGTGGAAGACGACGTCGGAAAGGAAGGTGGCTCCAGATGAGGCCCCACTAAGAAAGCTGGACTTTTTCTGTAGGAAAAAGAGTCTCTCAACATTCTTGAGCGGGGCAGGTGTAAGAGAAGCCTGGGGCGTGCAGAAGGGCCGTGCCACAAGGTCATGAGGCCAGGGAGGAGGGCAACTCGCAGACTCAGGTGGAGAGGAGCTGGAGGAGGGTGTAGGGAGATGGGGGAGGGAGGCAAAGGACTCCCGAAGTCTTGGAGCCAATTTCCTGAGTTTTGGAAGCAGGAAGAGGGAAGATGGGAGGAAGTTAGCTGGGAGGTGATAATGAAAGGGATTCCTACGAATGGCTGGCGAAGGCTAGAGGGGGCGCCTCTCCCTCCTTCCTGTCTCCTCACTTTCTCAGGGCTGCTGTTTGCATGTTCTCAAGAGCACATTATCCTCTTCGGGTCTCAGACGCGTCTGCGGGCATTCAAAGGACAGACACTGGCTTTCTACAAGTTTCTTTTCCAACCTAGCCACTCGGGAACTGAGCAGAGGGAGGCATGGCAAGACCAAAACAGATCCAGCAGCAGAATCCTTCCCAAATATACCCCTTCCCGAAAGGCAGGAGTTTGTTTAGATGCCTTACTAAGAGGAGGATTGGGGAGGGGGGACCCTTTTGAATAGCCTCCTGATTTTACGGAGAGATGCGAACAGTGTTTTGAATAAAAATCGCTTTGTTATTGTTGTTTTACAGGGCTGTAGCCGAGGCCAGGAAGAAAGCCACCCCCTCAGAAGGTTGTTTTTGTGACTGTTCTTTGGAGCATTGTTCTAAAAATGGGAAATTACATATTGCTGTGCCAAAGCAAACTAACACCTGCAGTTAATAGAATACCTTCCACGAGGTGGCTTTTAGAGCCCCAGCCAGTTCGGGACACAGGGCTGCTGCGGACGTTCCAGCTGGTGCATTTCTTCACTTCTACGGGGATCGGGCGGGGGGGTTACATTTGTAACCAGAGTGGGCTTTGGCAACGTGGGGCTTAGGTGACTTTTCTCTACTCATTCACTCAATAAACAACATCTATCAAGCATCTGTGCTGGGTCAGACTGGTGGTTTTTCTCTACTCCCTTCTCTGACATTGTTAAAATCGCCAGGAGAGTTGACTGTAGGCAGATGGCTTTCTGGTCATTCTTTTTCGGTTTTCAGAGTCCGTGCGTGACTTCTGCCTCCAAACGATGAGGCACTAGAGAGAACCTCAGCACATTCCCTCCTTCCTCTCCTTTCTCCTTCTTTATTCCCTCCCTCTCTCTCTCCTTCTTTTTCTTTCTTCTTTATTAGCCCACGAAAATAAAAATGTTCTTTTTAACATGTTAGTCAGTTAGTCAGTTAGGCATATGATTTTTCAAAGCTTCTAGTCACTGGGGTACAGTCTGGAATTCTTGTTCCTTGGTGTTAGACATCAAAAGATATTTTTTTTTTTGGTTATCTGGTTAATATTTAACATTTATCAACATTGATATAATTGCAGACTAATCAGGTGTTGTAATTTATCATGCATGAAATGAATACATTTCAGATAGAGTTGTGATTTAAAAAGAACCCAGTTTCATAAGCCGATCTCATCTTTATTAGAAACAAGAAGGATGAAGGAGCAAGGAGAAACAATGAATTTCAAACTCTTTGAAATGTGTTGACTTTCGTGAGAAGTTCCTGCCCATGTAGTACTTTCTTCCAGTGGGTTGGGTTGGCTGGAATGTGATGGTAGATCTTCTTTGGGAGTCAAGGTTATCTCTTGGGGACCACTTAGTTGTTGATGTGGTCCCTCCTGGAAGAGGAGAGATCGAATAAAAAGGCTCCCTAGTCCTGTAACGTACTCTATCTACTGTCTGAGTTTTCACATTGGTTTCGACACTCCCACTACTCCAAAGGAGGACTCTGCTATGATGAGACCCACGATACAGCCTCATATTCGAGTGATGTATTTTCCTCTTGCTTACGTGGGGATTCTAATTTTTCTTTAATGAATGGCGGGAGAGCAAAGATTTGGATCATGGCTTCACGGGGCGCACGTTCTAGAGTGGGAAGTAGATACACCCACACGTGTCGCAGTGGGATAGATGCATGACAGAGCCCGCATCACGGGGGATGGGTGGTAGCAAGCCGCCGGTCCTCGGGGCATCAGAGGCAGTTTGAGGGAGAGAGCCCGAGAGCTGAATCTTGAAGGAATCTTCAGGTTGCCAGATTTAGAAGATGAACATACAGGATGCCCAGTTAAATTTGAATTTTAGACATGTAACAAATCATTTTTTTGTAGTACGATTATGTCCCATATATTGCATAGGTCGTGAAGGATGGAGTTGGGGTCTTTAGGTGACTGCGGGGAAGGGTAAGCACTTCAGTCAGTGAGAACTGGCCTGTGCAAAGGTGTGGAGGTGTGAACGGCATGGATTTATTGCCCGTGTCAAATATTAACACATGCTCTTCATAGTAATGCAGGTAAGTGTCACCTGAAGAAGGAGCTCTGCCTGCTAAGCTCTCCCTTTTTCCATCAGTCCCTCTTCTGCGGACCATGGACCTGGGCCTGGCCAGCACGTGGATAAAAAATGGGGCCTGGGTTGTCTTAGACAGCACTGCCGGCGTCTGTGCCATGGCTTTGTGGCCTCAGAACCTGCTTGAGGGGATGAAATGAGAAGCATCCCATCTCTCAGTGGAGGCTGCACACTAACCAAGGCTCTGGACCAATAGCTGCAACCAAAAGCACGTTTATTAATGACAAATGCAAAGTCTAGTGGGCCAGGCAAGCATATTCTCCCGCTATGGACGAGCCTCGTGAAGGTGGGGTGGCGAGCACGGACTCAGAACGAGGGGCTGTGGAACGGGCGTGGTGACCTTCCTCATCAATGGTTTCTCCATTGTGCCTTCTCCTTGATCGGGACCCATCTGTCTCCCTCGGGCTACTCCTGTCTCCCCCACCCCGCCCCCGGGCACATCTACCTTTCTGCTCATCCAGTGGGTGCAATACATAGGATTAGATTCTCACTTCCTGAATGACACCCACATTCTCGTCCTGCCCCCTCCCGCCTCCCTGATGACCTTGGTGGAGTGGGAGCTGTGGCTGAGGTCTCTTCTCCTCGTCGCAGACAAGCTCTTGGTTCATCCCCATAGATGGCTCTCCCCATCCACTTGCTGTCTGTGAATTCACCGCCCTAACTTGGAGGGCAAACTTGTCTCCGAGCCTTGTCCACTGCCGCACCCCTAGCCTAGGAGCGGGAAACAGCAGGATCTGAGGCCAGAACGAGAGGCAGGGCCAGTCTCCGAGGGGGGCCTCTGGTGCTGGCGGAGGAATCTGAACTTTATCCGCTGGTAGCAGGGGGAGGATTTGAAGCAAAATCATGAGCTTATTGTCTGATTTTTGGCAACCATGGGAAGAATACAGGCATTCCTCAGAGATATGGTGGGTTCGGTTGCAGACCAAGGTAATAAAGCAAATATTGCAACAAAGGAAGTCTTAATTTTTTTTTTGCCGGTGGAGGGTTTTGCCTTCAATCTGTGAAAAAACTTAATATCTGGGAAGTGCCATGATGTGAAGTGGAAGGTAGGCTTGTATCGTGGAAGAGGCCAAGGCTGACATCTTAGAGACCATTCAGAAGCGGAATAATGGCCTCCCAAAGATGTCCGTGTCCTAATCCCTAGAGCCCGTGACGATTTTAGGTGACATGGCAAAGGGAAATGGAAGTTGCAGATGGAATTAAGCTTGAGAATCAGCCGGGGGGGCCCAGTGTAGTCACAGGGGTCTTTATACATAGCAGAGAGGGGCCGAAGAGAGTCACAAAGAGAAAGGCAGAGGCTGCACATGAACTTCGAACATGGGGGAAGGGGCCGTGAGCCAAGGGATGAAGGTGGCCTCTAGAAACTGAAAAAGCCAGAAAACAGACTCTCCCCTAGGGCCTTGAGAACGGACGCGGTCTGCCGACACCTTGATTTTTAGCTCGGTGAAACCACTTTCTTACCTCCGACCTCCAGATCTGTAAGATAACAAATCTGTGGGTTTTGTTTTTTCAAGACATTAAGTTTGTGGCAATTCACTACAGCGGCCTGGGAAAGTAATTTAGAGGCTATTTGCAGTAATCCAGGCCATAGATGGTGAAGGCCTGGTATTGGCAATACGGGTAGAAAGAAGGGGACAAGTTCAAGGTCAATTGAGAAGGAGACAGACTCAGAGACCTAGCGGACACATAGGGTCAGTGGGTCAGGAGATCCTTTCTCCTCCCCCATGCCCTGAGGCCTGCTCCTCATCTCATCTCCCCTGGAGTCCCCCTACCCTCACCTCCATCCTGTCCTAGGACTGAGGCGTACCCACTTCCGTTACCAGGACCATAGAAAGGGAATTCTAAAGGACATGCCTCCCAGTCACGTAGGATGACAGGTGCTGCACGCACATTACTGCATCTCTTTCGAGTTAACGAGACTTTGTGATAGGCTAGGAATCCATCCACTTGATGGGGGATAAAGATCTGAGTTCCAAACCCCTGGTTTATCCATTCGGACACTGGCGACCATGCATGCTTAGCGGCATTTATTTTCAGATTTTTTTTTTTTTCCTGCACATACTATAATTTTTTAAAGTTTTATAATTTTAGTTTGCTCATGGAACTATGTTGAGTGGCTAACTACTGATGACTCACCCTCACATTGTTCCCATGTGCCTGTTGTTAAGTTTAAGCGATGGGGAGAAATAGTCCCTAATTACACGTTTCGGAATGCATCGTTTGTGTGGCCCTATCATCATCAATCAAGGCTTTCTTTATCATCTATCAGAAGCCATTTCGAGTGGCATTCACCCCACGGTGAATTACTACCCACAAATGCCTTGGCATTCGCATACGGTATGCCTCGCATCAGCCATAAGCTAGACATCATTTTATCCACATCATCTTGATAAAGTTGACGAGGGCTGGTTTTGCTTCCTCTTCCTGCCTTTTGAGTCATTTATAGATCCTTCTGCCGGGCTAACCACGACAGGCTCACGCGTCGAGGGTGTAAAATGTAGCTTTCTTACTCATCAATCATATCAGGCTACGCGGTCAGGGCGAACCCTTGGATTTTGCAACGTGACAGCAGTGTTTGAGGAACCGCCCGCCTCCTTAGCTTTCTGCAAGGATAAATGTTTCCTTGGTTGCAGGCTGGGGGGGTAGTTTCCAAAGCAAATTTTCACCCAGATTCACGGTGTATTTGGCAATGTGATCAAGAAATATGATCTTTCCCCCAGGAATCCTCAGAGAGATGAATACTAAAACCAATGGAATGCCAAAAATACATCTCTGATTTCTAATTTTTTTTTTTTTTTGCTTTGTTGAGTTTTAAGTTTTCTCTTTACATAGTTAATTCGTGCCCAATACATCTCAAACGCAGGAAGCTTATATCCAAACACTGGCCTCCGTGTGTTTTAGAGTTTGGCCTAGTGAAGAGACTGATTATATAATTATATATTTATATGAGGTGGAGTTGACAAACGTTTCCTCTCCTTCTTCAAATGTAAAAACCTTTCTTAGCCTGAATTTGGCCCTCCGGCCATAGTTTGCAGACCGGGGCTATCACATGATTAAACACATGCAGACAGGAAAGACCCTCACGACATTCCTTCACTTTTCGAGTTTCCTGCTTTCTGGCGACATGCCTCACACCGAAGCATGCTCGGTCGTCGCGACCAGTGTATCTCGCATTCTGGTATTTTAAAACGCGATGTACATTTCTCTGCGTCGACAGCCCCTGTGCTGCTGGATCACTTACCTCTCTAGGCCCCTCGAGGCAGACATTCGGCTGCACAATTCTCCTTCCTTTTATCCCCAGATACCTGCGTTGTATTTGCTCCAGGAAAATATTTCCCCAGCTGTGAATAGGTAATTAAAATTCTGAATCTTTCATGGCCTTGGATCCTTCTCCTTTTGATAATATTGGGCTCATCGGGCCAAGGAAATGTCAGTTAAAGACGACCTGGATGCAGAAGAAGCTGGGGCCCTTAGCAGCCAGGGCATGCGGGAGGTGCAGGAGGTAGGAGGCCCCCACCAAGGCCTCACCGTGGGCCAGGAATCTCTGGGAATTGCCCGTCCCCCTGACCCGCTCTGGAACTCTTATAATCTGGGGCCTTCCTCTGCCTCAGACAGTGAAGGGCGGGTGGCGTAGGCTTTACGGTCCTGAGCCCATGTGTATATTTTGGGAGTGGGTGGACACTTCTCATCAGTTTCATTTCATTTATCGTCTTAGGGGCGATTCCTACATTTGGGATCCCCCTCTCTGTAGGGCAGGGGTTGGGGTTGGGGTCTGGAATCTGGGTTGTGGGAGAAATCCCTAAATGAGGAATTGTGAAAACGCCTGGTCAGCAAGTAAGCAATCAATAAAAATAATTATTAGGTTGTAGTTTCTGCTTCCAGACTTTAAAAATGGGCGGATGGAGGTCAAAGGTATGCTCTCCCCGTAGCCCCTTGGTCTTCGCTACCTTCTGGGCCAACCCCGGTTCTAGATTCTGTGGAACTTGACCTTCGAATTCTCTGGGAATGAAATAATTACTAATTCCGAAAAGGCTGACACATCGCTGGCAGAGCTAGACAGGCCGCAACTTTGTGCGACTGCCCTTGTTTTTAACTCAGAATTCTGATTATGAAAAAAACCTCACAAATCAAATGAAATCGACCATCTAAATGATAAAAGGTCCCTAGAAAGGAACTGCGTTTCGTTATCTGTCCCGCAGAGTGAGGCGGGCGGTGGCCCGCAGGGTTCAGAAACCCGAGGCCCGATCCGCACAACCCGCACGTCCGCTCCCAGACGCCGTGGTCGACACTGCCCCCTAGTGGCCGCGGCCGCGCCGGGCGCCGAGGGCGGGGAGGGCGCGCCTCGGCAGGACCACGTTGTTTCTTGGAAAAATCCAGCCCTGAAGAGGTTTCTCTCTCTCTCTTCGGCCGCCTCTTCCCGTTCCCTGGGCTGCTGACCTTTCTCTTCCTGTCTCCTCTCGGCACGTCCTCCACTTTCTTCAAGCTGTTGGGGAGGGCGTGGCCCCGCCGGGGACAGCGGGTGTTTGGGGGTTTTTATATAGACGTGCGACCCATCTTTATGACAAGTTCTACTCTATGAACGTTTTTCTCTAGGGTTTTATTTACTTGTTTGTTTTTAAACCAATCAACAATACTTTTGGAGCAGCTGATGCTGCGCGGCCGGTGCGCTGGGGTGGGCCGGGGCCGGAGGGGTGGGG
>NW_011888925.1:949630-956447 GCF_000151845.1 Pteropus vampyrus | reverse complement strand
TTTTCTCCCTGGGTTCAAGGGCAGGGCTCAGTGGGGCCTCAAGAAGGGAGCCTCTCCTTAAATCTTAGCTTGAGGGACTCCTGAGCTAAAGCTGGCCTGTCCAAGATACTCTTGCTCTCATCATTCCATGTGTTTTATTAAAGTTTAATCACAGTTTTATCTATCTGCTTGTCTGCACGTTTATTTTGCGGGAGCTGATGATCTTCCCCGCTAGATTGAGGGCTCCCTACGAGCAGAGGCCACTGTTTGCTTCACTCTGCTATCCTTGGGGCTCAGTGGGGTTCAGGCCCAGAGCAAGTGCTTCATACGTGTTTGCTGGGTCATGAAATCTGCTGCCCGGTTCCCCAGAGTGCCCGCCACTACTGTGAACGCATCGAACATGCCAGTCGGTACCTAGGGATTCATTTCGTTCCCAAAGGCTCCTTTGCCACAAGAAAAAAGGGATGTCTGCTTTTCTTTTTGTAGGAAAATTGACTGGACAGGGACTCAGAGAATGGGCGCGAGTTAGAGAGGGGCATTGGGCTTAGAGCCAGAGCATCGCCCAGTGGACGGCAGTAACCAGGTGCTGACCAGTCTGGCTGTGACCCCGCCCTCCAGCTTCTCCTGGGCAGAGATGTCCATAAGCAAGACTGACATGAATGGACGGCTGACTGGCAGGCCTCTGCGATTTGTCCGGAAATGGATGTTTTAACAGTGATAAAAGGTATAAAGGGTCTAGAAAATGCATAAGTAGAGTTTTTGTGTTTTGTTTTTGTTTTGCTGTTTCCATCTCCCTTTAGAAAATCGTTTGACAAATCATTTCATGGAGCAAATATGAACTGAGCAAAAAACTTAACCCGCTATCTTTGAGGCCTCTCCTTAGGGTCTGTCACTCTTCAAAGTCAACCCCAAGACCCTGAGTCCCTAAGCAAGGCATCAAGTCCATTCCTCCCTCCAGCTTATGGGAATCAGATTCCCATAAGAAAGTTTCTTAACTTTCTTATGGGAATCTGATTCCTTCCAGAGGGAAATGGCATCATCGTGTGCTGTGTGTGATATGAGGGACCCTGGTTCGGGGCCACCCAAACCTAACAGGTCCCTACTGTGCTGTCAAAATGCTGGCAATGTCCACCATTTATCTTTGGGAAGTGGAACTCTCTGGAAAGCTCCATCTTTGCTTGTAGGCATGTTTGGGTAGCAAAATCGCATGAAATAGTTCTTTCTCCACCCAAGAAGAGGATCCCAAAGAGACTGGAAGAAACAAAACAGTTAAATTTCAACAGTATAAGAATGAGGATGGGGAGCTCAGCTTGGCTTCAGCCTGAGGTCAGCGCGACAGGATGTGGATGACACCACCACCCCCCACCACCCCACCACCACCCCCTGCTTTCTCCTGTAGGTCAAGTTTGAGCAGGGCCCTCTCTACTTTTCCAGGCCGGCATCTGCCTGTGGGAGGAAGCGTGTGCTGCAGGCCGCTCTTGCTGTCTGTGGTGAGCCAGACTTTGGAACGTGAGGCATGGGCCTGTCCCCAAGAGTTTGCACGGCCTCTGCCTTTCTTTTTGATGCTGCTAACCTTACCCTAGCAGTGGTGGACCTTCTTGATCTAACAGGTAAATAAAAAGGAGACACAGAAGCGAGATGCTTGAACTTTATGGAGGGGAGCCAGGCCGGGCTGGTGGGGAGGGAGAGGAGGGAGCCTCTGGCGAGCGGCAGGGGCTTCGGCATTTGGAGGTCTTCAGCTTCCAGATCTAAGCACACTGTGGGCTCTTTATAATTTTTTCCTGAAACAAACAAACAAAAAAAAATTAAAAAAAAAAAAAAAACAACCCTGCAAAACAATAGCGAACAAACCTCAAAGCTAAACAATACACAGAAACTTCAATATCAACTAAGAGATTCAGTTTCTCTAGGAGGAGCTCACATCGAAAGGGCTTTGATTATTTCTCAGAAGCCTCTTAGCAAGAAGTGAGATGACTGCGTTTGCTTTCGTGGGGACATTTGCGTGGTGACTTTCCTTTCTGGATGAGAAAAGGCTCCGAAAAATGGGCCGACCACGCAGTTGAGCTGGACGGACTTGGGGAACCTGCCGCCCAGCGGCGTGAGGAGAGACGCCACGTACCATGAGCCTCATGATGCTGTCCTTCTTGTTCTCGGGGATCGAGTCTAGCAGCTTCTTCAGCCCGTTCGTTGCAACTTTCATGTCTGCATCGGGGCTGAAAACGTCAACCGCAGTCTCAAAACTCGAAGGTGTGCCCACGATGAGGGTTTTAACGACATCGAGAAAACTCGAGCAGATCTCTGCAGAAGCTGGAGCACAGAACAGAGAAAGCACGTGTGCCTAGGCCCTTTTCCAAGCTGGCCAGCCCCGTGGCTGGGCCCGCCCCAGATGCAAAGAGCCAGACCTGTCAGCAAGAGATAGCAGCCTTTTCATGGATAGGATAGACTGTGAAGTCTGGTGTTGCGCCAAACCGTTGGCTTGTGGGTGCTTTGTGGATACTTCCTGGGTTGCAGCCAGATTTTGGTGGCTTGCCGGAGCCTTCCTTGCGCTTCCTGGGTTGGGGTGGGGCAAAATGCCACTTGTTCTTTCTGTTAGGGTTCTAAGCAGAGTACTGATAACAGAAGCAGCTGATCTGATTTTTGATGCAGTGTGGGGGCTGGTTAGTGATGGTCTGAGCCACTTGTCATGGGGGGCGCCTGGCAGAGTCAGGCTCTGGCAGGAAGCACCACTTGTACCAGCCAAGAGAGAGCCCTCGATCCCGGCTGGAAGAGGCGTGAGCACCGGGTCTGTGGCACACTCACCTGCAGACAGACATGCTTCTTGTGTCTATTCCTTGCCCTGCTGTGTTCCCTTCACCTGGAGCTCGCCCCAGGTTGTGTGTGTGTGTGTGTGTGTGTGTGTGTGTGTGGTGTGGGAGGAGTCATTTTCTACTTCCTGCGTGCCTCACCTTCCCAATGAGTCTCAAATCCCCATCTTTGAATTCTCTGCCTCATTGTGCAAATTGGGCTTTTCTGCCTGGACTCCAGGCCCCACCCAAAGTGACCAGTCCAAGCGAAACTCTCTCCAGAACTTAGATTCCCTGCTTGGCAACTTACAGCATCATCGGGCCAGTTACTGTATCCTTCTGTAGTTGAGTTTTCTCATCTGTAAAACGGGGGATAGCGTCCCCACTTCACAGGGTTGTCGTAAGAATGAAAGAGAGAATATGTGATAGGGTTTCAGAACAGCGAGGTAAGGGCTTTAACTAAACATTAGCCATCTCGTTGTTGTTAGATGCGCACACTCCAACACGCGAACGCATCCTGGATCCACCTCTTCACAGAGTCCAGCCCTGCCTTACTGAGCAGTCCCATCTACACGCAGCACTGAGGTCTTCTAGTTAATGTACATTTCAGTCCTAAATGTTATTTCTCCTTTAAAACAAAGGTCCCTACACAAATAGTTGTTCCCACTTGCTCTCGGTTTGGGCTTTCTAACTCCCCCGTCACCCTCCAGGGTCGTAAAACTTATCTCTGTGGGTATTATGAAACTTTCAAAGTGAATTCATTAGAATTCGTTCAAAAACTTTTGTTTGTTTATTAAAAGGAGTAGAAGAGGCTGATGCAGATTTAAAAATAGTTAGGAATTTAAAAAGTTCCCAAGAGATCAGTGGGCTTGTAGGGAGGTGTCATCTACCTTCCTCCTCTCTCTCTGTCCCTCTGTCCCTCTGTCCCTCTGTCTCTCTCTCTCTGTCTCTCTGTCTCTCTGTCTGTCTGTCTCTGTCTGTCTGTCTGTTTGTCTCTCCCTCACCCCCGTTCCCTCCTTCCCTCTTAGTGACATCTGCAACGGTTCAGAGACTCCTAATCCTTGTGCAGAGGACAAAAATGTTTAGAAAACCCCACTCTGGGTTGGCGGTTTCCCAAAAGGAAGATCCCTTTCTAGAATATTCCTCTCTGCCCAGAAAGGGAGAGCTTGCCTTGGGTTGCGTTTCTCTTGGAGACATGAGGTTCTGCAGTTGCTTCCAGCCCCTTTAGCTGCCAGAGTCGGGCGGAGACCCCAAAGCTGGAGGCTTGGCACCTTGGGGTCTGTCTAAGACTGGGCTTTGGGAGCTGGTTATACGTCTTCTGTCGGCCGCTCACCGCAGACACGCGTTTACGTGGGTCCCCTCTATCCCTCCCTCCCATCTATTTCATCCCCTGGAATTCTGAGGGTGTCGGATATCGGATATCGGAGATGGGTTTTTTTTTCAAGTTTCCCCACAGCCTCAGGGGTCTCCCGGCTTCCTGACCAGGCATCAGCATCTATGCAGAGGGCACAAACAGCTGCCCCTCTCCTAAGCAAGAAGTGGGTGGCAGGGCGAGTCCCCGAGCCTGGCCTGGAGGAGGGGCACTCACCAGGGCTGCAGCAGAGAGCCAGGGAGACCAGGGCGAAGGCGATAGCCGGTTTCATGATGGCAGCAGGCTGGTGAGTTGAGTGAGGCTCTGGCCCTGGTGTGGTTTCGTGGTCTTGTGTGAGATGTGCCCATGAAGTGCCCATTGAGTGCCTTTTTATAGGATCCAGGCTATCCCCAGAGGGAGGGGGTGGGAAAGGTCGCCACTTACAGCACCACATTATTTACTTGGGCATCAGCTTGGTGGAAAAAGCAAATATTCTCTTTTCCCAGCCCAGTTTCTATTCCCACGGAAACTGAGCCCACACAATGGGCCACATGGGTGGGAGGGAGAGCCAGGTATGTGGACCTGAGTCAGAGGGCGTGGAGACCTGGCCACCTGTGCCACTCTGGGCCTGAACACTGGGGCCGTCCAGACCAGCAGAAACAACCGTAGAGCCCACCTGGATCCGTCACCTCAGGAGAAACTCAGGCCCATGGCCCGCCACATGGCAACGAGAGGACTAGGACTTGGGACCCCCGATACTCCATCGGGCTCCCTCCGCGGCCCCCCTCCAGGGAAGGCAGCTGGCCCTCCAGTCTTGAGAGTCGCATGATCCAGGGCAGCACTGTGGTCAGACTCAGGGGAGACCCCGAATGGAGGCACGTTGACCGCTAAAGGACTTCTCCAGAAGCCCAAGCCCCAGGCAGGCTGGGGAGTGTGCCTCTCCGGGCTGGGCCTGTTTCCGTGGAATCTGTCCGAGCCCCACCTCCCGGATGGCCTGGCCCGGGGCACCTGCGGCCATTATCTCGCTGACCCTCTTGACATTTCCTCTTGAGCGGTTTGCCCTCCCACATTCCCACGGCTCTCTCCTTTCCCATTTCCCTCGCTGACCTTCCTTCTTGTTCTTCAGATGTTTGTTCTTTACTGACTGCACTTACGCCCTCAGTGTTCCCGGCCTTGGCCCTGGCCTCCTTCTCACCACTTCCGGTGGCCGTTCCTTTTTCTCTCAACGCCCGAGCCTGGAGCACAGGCCCGGCCTGGTCAGGGTGAAGTCCCGAGCTGCCTCCCACCTCCCCGCCTGCCCTCTGCTGCCGTCCTGAGCAAGGCCATCTTTAGATCTTTCTAAAACCCACTGGTCATATCATTTGCCTTCTCGAAACCTGTTTAAAGCTTCCTTTGGCCGATGGGGTAAAATCCACCTGTGATTTACAGGACCTGTGTCTGCGGGCCTTGGCTGACCATGTGAGCCTCACTCCTCCGCTACCCCACACGGTGATCTCACCCTGCCTTCGTGTTTGTGGATTCGGGAACATTCCATGTTTTTCTTCACGCGTTTCTACTTGTCCTCAAGCGATGCCTTGTGCCTGGAAAACATCTCCTGCCTTATCTGCTTCTCCAAATCCTATTGGTACTTCCAGATTTCACCACGTGTTCATTCATTCATTCAACAGATCCTAAGCACCTATTATGTGCCAGGCACTGTGCTAGGAGTTGGAAATTGGGGTGGACATGGAGAGGCACCGCCTGGAGCCCCTTCGAGAAACACTTGCCACCAGCTGCTGTGAGGAGTGTGGCCCCGGGTACTCTGAGACGGGAGGAGGTGGGATGGGGGTGACAGAGCAGCTCAGTGGAAGGGATGGTGGGCTTAAGACCAACCGATGGCAGTGGGGTGAGGATCTGAGACATGCACAGGAGGTTGGAGAGATGGCGGTGGGTGGGAGAGGAGGAGGCCTCAGGACGAGTCCAGTGGGTTTCCTGAGAGGCAGCTGGGTGCGTGGAGTGCTATTTCCTGACCTAGCGAAGGCTTGACAGGGCTGGGGACATGACCTGCAGTTCCCGTCAGTGATCAGTCTCACCGTGAGCCTCTATTCCCTTCCTTATGTGCCCACCATACGGTGTTTTAGTTTTGCGATTCTTTACGTAATGGCTGCTACACGGGAATCATGAATCGATGAATGAGGCCTTCGCATCGTGTGACATTCGGAGGCTCGGAGGCGCCTTCCCGCGGCTGAGGGCACAGGTTCTAAACCAGCCCCGCATGAGGACTTGTCCAGTGAGTTACCGTGCCCATCTCAAGAAACGCCTGCCGCTGAAAAACCAGGAGAGGAAAATCTGAACCGAGAATGGAAGGATCTCCAAGGAGGCTGAAAAGAGCGGGAAAAAAAGGCCGACCGCGGTGAGAAACAGAATGAAAAGGGCAACCCCGCCGGAAGTGGACGGTGCCGGCCGTTTCCTGAGAGGGGAACCGCGTGGAGGGGACACGGGGAGCACGAGACACTGCGAGCCCTTCGGTGACCTTCGACTTCGGAATCGTATAAATATATCGTCAATTCAAAAAAAAAAAACAAACCAACTTTTAAAAGGAGAGAACTGTTCTGACACGTGCAGCAACATGGAGGGACCTGGGACACTGTGGTAAGTGAAGTCAGCCAGTCACAGAAGGACAAGGGCTGTATGCGTCCACTTCATGAGGTCCCTGGAGAAGTCA
>NW_011888925.1:937861-948735 GCF_000151845.1 Pteropus vampyrus | reverse complement strand
GCCTCCCCTGGCTGACCCTCGCGTGGCACCTTTTGGATGTTCCAGCCATTTTGTCCACTGGCCTTGGGGCATAGGGCCTGTGAGCTTTCAGAGGGCCTAAAATGTTGTCATGTATCTGTTGGCTCCAAAATACAAAAAGAAAATCTCAAAATTGTAATTCATGAATATCTATTTAAGTAACAGCTTACTGCAACTCAGTTCAACTATGATATAGTTATATACAGATGCAATCAAGTTTAAATCGTATGAACCAAAGGCATAATCTAGTCCGAGGATCAGATTTATTAAACGTATTCAAGCCGCTTCAAAAGTTTATAGCCAACATTATATTTATGGTGAGAAGCGTGTGTATTTTAATATGTTTGAATCTGATACGGGGTGGGAACATCAAAACTTGGAGGGCCTCACATCCTGCTCGCCCAATAATACCAGGACTTGGGGCCACAGCAAAGCACATCCACCATCGGAAGAGGCACGGAGGGGTCAGAGGGAAGAAATATCTCCGCTGCTCTCTTGTTCTAGCCTCTGATCTGTAGCCAGCATTCAGCCAGCAAGGGAGCCCTGGTTTTGCGATTTTTAGAGGTCAGTCTCCCGGGGCACAGAGCATATGGGAGGAAGCTGGAGAGCGAATGGAAGGGTGAGTGTCAACTACAGAATAAACAGCAGACAGCGGTATCATTCTTCATGTACAGCTCTAGAGTTCACTTTTCCCACTTGATATTATGTCTTGGATAGCTTTCAAATCTTTGGCATTTATGGATAGACTTGATTTTTTTTTCATGCTACAGAATATCCCTTTGCGGAATGTTATATAATTTAAGTTACCGGTACCTGTATTGTTTCCAGTTTTTCTGCCATTACAAACCACACAGTGACATATGAGCCTTCTGGGGGGAGACGCCTGGGTTTAGACTTTGACTTTCCCAAGCGAAGCCTGCCCTTTCGAGGGCAGAGGGTTGGTTGGTTGTGAATGTCAGGACTGGGGAGGTGGGCGTGGGAGGGTGTCAGGGGTTGCTGAGGGTGGGTGTCAACTGCAGAGATCTTGGTCATTTCTCCAGGGCAAGTTGTCCCTCAGTAGGCCACATACTGAAAACTGTCACAAATGCAAATGTGGGCTGCTAACTGGCATCCTGTGGGCACCCAACATCCACCCACCAGCTGTAAATTGTACTTAGGCACAAGCCACCTGACTTCCGGTGTTTCTGGAGTTTCGGGGAGGGGCGGGGGTGCAGCAGTGTAGACCTGCTGAGGATCTGAGCACTTTCTTGGCTCCCCAGCCAGGCTGATAGATGAGCTGAAACTTAGGGGCCGAAAGGGTGGGGTGGGGCTGGGAGCTGGGGAAGTGTCTTCCGGAAGCCAGGGCTCCCAGGCAGAACCAGCAAGTTCTTTGCCCGGGGATCACCTCCCTCCCAGGGTCAGGGACAGTCAAGTTGATGTAAGTCCCTGTTCTGCAGGGTGGAAACTGGTTCCCTCCCATTTGACAAGTCCACTTTAGGGATCTGGGCTGCAGGTTTAGGGGTTGACAGCACATGACACGATTCACTTCTTGCCCTTTCTCAGGAGGCTTGCATGCTTTATGGCCTAATTCTGCAGGTTCTTTGTTCTGGCTGAGTCACCCAGGCCCTGCCAGCCTCCATCTCTGCCCTTTCCCATCTTCCCTGCCCTGCACTTGGTTCCCACCAAAGACTTGGCAGGTCACCGCTGAGGCCCCTCTGCCCCAGCACCTCATGGTGGGTTGTATGGCCCTGCTTTCTGCTGTCGTTGGGACATGAGCTGACATGGCCAGCAGACATGGGTCAGGGCCCAGCTCTGCTGCTGGCCGGACGAGTGGCTCTGTGGGGCTGCAGTTGTCTTGCACGCATGGGGACAGGGAGAGACAACTCAGACTCCTTCTGGCTCTTAATCTGAGACCCAAAGTTGCCCAGTGAGGCTCTGGTTCTGTGTCCTCCACCTAAGAGCCTCTGCTGTCCCCTCTGGGCACCAGGCCACTTTTGGTCCATCGGAGAGATTTAGGGTCCTCAAACACAGGTGTTCACAAGCAAAATAGAACTTCTTTTATCTGTTGTATCTATCTATCTATCTATCTATCTATCTATCTATCTATCTATCTATCTATCTATCTATCTATCATCTATCATCTATCTAACTATCATCTATCTATCTATCTATCTATCTATCTATCTATTATCTATCTATCTATTTATCTATCTATCTATCTATCTATCTATCTATCTATCTATCTATCTATCTATCTATCATCTATCATCTATCATCTCTCTCTCTCTCTCTTTCTCTCAAATTTGAAACCCAAATAAAAACAACTAGTGATCTAACTGACAGAATTAAAGCGACCGACCATGTGGGCGACCAACTATAACTGGGAGTTCTTAGAAACAATTTCCAAGAAGAATATAACGTTTATGAAAAGATAGGCAATAACCTCGACAGTAACCAGCGGATGTTTACAAACTAGACTTCGGGCATTTTTCAGGTGGCAGCATCCTACCACTGACACGGTTTAGAAAGGCTGGCGATGGTGATTATATAAAGCATACTTTCTATCTAGGGGGTTCTATCATTGTTTTTGAATCTGCTTACGGCCCACGCCTGGAATGGGTGCCAGGAAGATGGTTTCAGCACGGACCACCAAGGGTGGCGACACTCTGCTCTTTATCTGCTGGCAGCCCTGGGAATTCTTTTCTAGTCTGGGGGTGTGACGGGAGCTCTGGAAGTCTGGCTGCTTTTCCAAGCCTAGATGGAACTGCAAAAGCCAGGAAAAGACTTTTCCCTCCGTCACAGCCCTTCCCCGGGGCCGCCTGAGTCAGGGGAAGAACCCAGAGAGGAAAGGGAAATAAGAGAAAATCACAGAGGTTAATGTTTCAAAAACTGCCCCCTGCAAGTGTAGAGCTTGGAAGGAATCTCCTCCACCGGTACCCCTGGGGAGCCAGCTGGGCGCACGCTGCTGCATCCGCTGCATCCACTGCGGGGAGGCCAGGTGAGGTCCTCGCCGTTCATTCAGGCTGACAGCACAGCAGAGGCCAGGTCCAGGCCTCGCAGATCACAAAGTGGTTCTCTGCAGTTGCCTCTGGCTCATCCAAGTACGAACTCCGGGAAAGCAGCCTCTGTGATCTTAAACATCTGCTCCACCCTCTTATGTTCTGGAGAAGGAGTCTCAGGCTCAGAGAGATGCTGGCGCTTGTGAGCAGTGGCACAGAGTCAGGGGCAGAGATAGAACTTGAAGCCAGGCTCTGAGATGCTCTGCGCAGGGGTCTTCCTGCCGTTTTGAAATGCAGAGCACAGCTCTGTTGTGTATTGCTCAGCTCTGAATGCACCCGACAAACATCCTAGGAGCAAACACACTTCAATGCATTTATGCTCTGAACCTCATAGACCCTTGGGGCTTATAAAACTGCTGAAAAACAACCACGCTGGCTGTCATTCACTTTCCTCTAAAGTCAGCGGTGGGTCTTTTCTGGATGGATTCATAATGCCAGAAAACATGATCACGAGAGAACACTCATCATTCAATCTCAGAGGCTGGAGATGGTCAGGCGAGGGACAGTTTCACAGTGACCCAGGCCAGTGCCAGTCAGAGCGCCTGGCCTGAGGGGACAGAAAGTGTCGGGGCTGCCTCTTTAGGCCTCTGGCTCAGCATAGGGGTTCACGTCCAAGGTCAGAGTCTCCGCCCAAAGTGCCCCCCATGAGGTTAATTCTCCCCAGAGCAGCCAGAGTGATCTTTTAAAATGTAAACCAGATCGGGTCACTTCTCTGTATAAACTTTTCCTGGCGTCCCACAGCGCTTGGAATAAAATCCGAAATCTCACCTGGTCCACGACCCAGGGTGGCCTGTTCCCTATCTCTCCCTCAGTGACGCAGGACTCTGGGGCCACTCAGACCGGGCTTCTCCCGGGGCCTTTGCTCTTGTTCTCTCTGTCTGGACGCTCCAGCCGAGATGGTTTCCCGATTACCTCCTATCGTTGTCATAGAGCTGTCAGCTCATAAGTCCCCTCTGAGGGGAGCCTTCCCCGATCCCCAGTTGTCCCCTCCCTGGTCACTGTGGGTCTCAGGATCCAGCTTTGTCTCCTTTCAGAGGCTTTGTCACCATCTGAAATGATCTCGTTTATGTATTTATTTGTTTATTATCTGTCTCTCCCTAGAATGTAAGCTCGTGCTCACCTATGATTCTCCAGGGCCCAGCAGATAGTAGGTGCTTATTAAATATTCATTGGATTGGGTGAATGAATGGGGCTCTGAGCCTTTCATCCTCCAGCCCCAAGCATTCCCTCCAGGTTCATTTCCAGGTGTCTGTGAGTATCAGTGGGGATGATGTGTATAGCACGTACTAAATATTGACGTGCTCAGTGTTTTCTGTGACAATTATTACAGCTCACGCCTCGGGCCTGGCCTCAGCAATTGCTCCATTGCCTGAAATTCGCTCAGTTGTCTCGCCCCATCTCCCCCTCCTGAAATCCTTCTTACTTGCAAGACCAAAGCCATAGGCAACCTTCCTCGAAGTCTCTTCCCGCCTCTTAGGGAGAATCTGTCATGAACAGTGACAACAACAGCAATGACTCATACCAACCCTCTGCCAGGTGCCGGGCTAAATGCATTCTCTTCTTTAACCTTCACCGAAAGCTGAGGATGTGGGTACTATTCCTGTTCCCATTTCACAGATGGAGGAAGGAGGCTCGGAGAAAGTTGCCCGAGGATTCATCGTCCTTAAGGAGAGGCGCCAGGATCTACACCCAGGGCTCCAACCCGTGATCTACGCCCCCTTGGTGGAGCCCGCCGCGCTCTGGCCCCACCTCGCCGCTCCCCTCCCTGGTCCCTGCTGTCTGCCTGGAGCAAGCCCAGATCCCACTGACCGTCCCCATCTCTGGGCCCTGCGTCCTCCTCGCTGTTCCTGGAACCCCGGCTCACCGCGAGTCTCAACAATCATCGCTGGGTGGGACTGAACCTAATTCTGGCCCTTCCGCCTTCACCCCAAGCGCCTGCCCTTTCTGGGGTGGTGGTGGAAAGGGACCCTTTTTATTTTAGGGACCCTAATTATTTTAAAAATAATTTTATAACCAATAAAAACGTTGATTCCATAGAATTACATATGAAAAATCTGAAGGCAAATCAGATTATGCACTGGGAAGGGATTGGCAGGCCCTCGGTAAACAGAGAACAATTACTGTAAATGTCACCTTAATGTTTTATGTATAATGTATTTCTCTGTGGTCCAAACCACTAAAGGGTAAGTTTTAAACTACAACACTGACCGAAGTAATTAAGTCTCCTCTCTGTCTCTCTCTCTCTCTCTCTCTCTCCCTCTCTCCTCTGGAGGGTTGGTCCTTGCGTGGAGAGGTCTGTGCCCCGAGCTGGCACTTCTGGGACTCTGTCCTCCCAATAGGCTACAGTGCCCAGTGTGTGGATATTTAGAATACCCAGAACGTTGAGTTTTTTCTTCTGGCCTCAGAGGTCTGACCTGTAAGTTGGGGCTGATGGAGACCACCAGCCAGCCCTCCCAGAGGGGCCGTCGGAGTTCAGTCAGGGATGGGAGGAAGTCAAGGCTTCCAGAGGCCTCGGCTTGAGTGGAGGGAGGACTGTGGTGTGGGCAATGACGCTGGTCATCCAGGCCCAAGGCGCTGCCTCAAGGGACTCCCAATCATGTGGGGAGGCAGCTGGACAGAGGCGACCGCAGTTCACGGGGCAGTCGCCTAGGAGCTGCTCAGAAGAGGAAAAGACGACTCCCGAGTGCGGGCAGGGAGGCTTCCTGGAGGAGGTGTCTTCGAGCTGGGTCTGACAGGCTGGGAGGAGTCAGGGTCAGAGCAGGGCAGGGGGAGGCCTGGCACCTCTGTCTGCTCTTCCCTCGTACATCGTTCGTTCGTTAAGGTCTTGCCACATGCCAGGCCTGGTGCTGGCGCCGGGGACACCGTTTAGTGTGGGAAACAAATGCAAATCGCCACGGTGACCATTCCCATGAAGGAGGGACTTGGGCGCGTTAGAGGGGTCATGGGGTTGGGGTGCTGGAGGAAGCGTCCCTTGGGTGAGCTCTGTGAGGTCAATGGGCGTCGTCTAGTGAAGAGGAAGAAAGAGCCTTTTGGGCAGAGGGTAGAGTGTGCGTGAAGCTTGGTGGCCAGAGGGATCGGGGCACGTACGAGAAGCCAGCACGGCAGGAGCCGAGGTGCTGGACGGGGCTCGAACCTCAGGGCGGGGCCCATCCACCCAGAGCCTTGAGTGCAGAGGGGCGTTTGGGTTTACCTGGGTCACAGGATGCTGTGAAAGGTATTGCAAAAGACGACAAGTGTTGGAGAGGATGCAGAGAAAGGGATCCATTGTTGGTGGGTTTGCAAATGGGCACAGCTACTATGGAAAACAGGACGGAGGTTTCTCAAAAAATTAAAAATGAACATAAAGCTTTTGACCCAACAATTGCACTTCTGGGTATTTATCCAAAGAAAACCAAAACAATAATTTGTAACGATCTATGCACCCCAATATTCATGGCAGCATAATTTACAATAGCCAAGATATGGAAGCAACCTAACTGCCCATCAACAGACGATTGGATAAAGAAATTGTGGTTCATATATATCATGGAATATTACTCAGCCATTAAAAAAAATGAAATCCTACCATTTGCAATGACATGGATGGACCTAGAGGTTATTATGCTGAGTGAAATAAGTCAGACAGAGAAGATAAATACCATATGATTTCACTTATATGCGGAATCTAAGGAACAGAAAACAAACTAATCAAAAACAGACTCACGAATAGAATGGACAATTTAGTGATAGATGGAGGGGAGGGGGGTTGGGAGGCTGGGAGAAGAGGGTGAAGGATTAAAGAGAACAAATTAGCAGTTGATGGATGGTCACGGGATTGGGGAGCATGGCAGAGGGAATGCAGTCAGCATGAATATGATGGCCAGGTGGAGGGCCCGGGGAGGGAGGGAGCAAATGGGGGGACGGTTTTCTGAACTATATAGATGTCTAACCAATGTACTGTATATTTGAAACTAATTTAAATAAATAAATTTAAAAAAAAGAAAGTTCAAAAGAAAAGGAATTGAAGGGGTTGAGGCTGTGGTGGAGGCCGGACTGGGGGCAGAGGGCACGGGGGAGGGGATGCATCCAATGACTGGTAGGTGGAAGGCAACAGGGTTTGTTGGGGTGGGGTAGGTGGGCAAACAGGCACCAGTCCCACAATGCAATTCACAGAGTCTTCTAGAAGCACCAGGCCGGAGGGCAGGTTGGGTTTGAGGTGGGGTTTGAGTTCATTGTGTTTTTACTCTGTGGTTATGGCTGTCATGTTTGTTACATGAATGTGAACGATCCCCTTGCTGGGCCCATGAACTTGGATTCAGACAGGGATGCCATCTGCACACACACACCCACGGGGCCTGGACCAGCCACTGCCCCCCAGCTCTGCCTCAGCCTGGCTCTGCCCAGAGCCCCACAGGCTTCTCATCATCAGAGAAAAGAGTCGCCTAGAGAAATGACCCCTGAGGGAGAATATGGGGCTGGCGACCGGGGTACCCTCCACGTAGTGCCCTCTTGTGCCTGTCTGGTGCTCAGCTCCTTGCCACCCCCATCCCTGCTCACTCTGCCCCACCCTCATCCTCAGTGAGCCCTGTCCCCTTCTCCTCCAGGCCCCGACCTGCTGGAGCCTCTGCCCAGAGAGCCTTCACTGTGACCAGGACCTGACTCTTCTCCCTGACAGCAAGGAAGACCCCCTAACCCAGTGAACTGGCTAGTGGGATGCGGAGGCACCCTGTGGGCCCCGCCTCCGGGCCGGGTGTCAGGACGGGGTGGTGGGCAGGGCTGGCCGTGTTTGCCTAGGGCTCAGGGTGAGTTTGCCCCAGCCGTGGTGACCAGGGCTGAGGCCCGGGCTGTCATCCAGGCTCCCTCAGGCGTCCCTATCTGCTAGCTTGGAAAGTTACATCTCTCTGAGCCCCAGTTTTCCCATTTGAAAAACGGCATAACATCCGGCAGAATGCTAGGGTGAGAGATGGGTGGTGGCCACGTGTTTGGCCTCGGCCGCTCCCTGTTCTGACCCTGGAGCGAGGAGCCCTGAGGTCCGGCCCCAGCTCCGGGAAGAGGCTCCCCCAGGCCCGGAGGGCTCGTCAGGCCGTCCTCACCCAGGCGGCCGCCAGCAGCTGAGCTCACGGGCTGGGCCTCAGGGCCACACATCGGTTGTTCTCCGTCCCGGGAGCGAGTCCAGACGCAAGGGGAGGGCGTCTGATTCTCACTGTGCGGCCCGGGCCGTCTCTAATTCCTCTGGCATCTGGGCTTCTTTTCAGAAGGAGGAAGATGCGCTTAACCAGTTGTGACCCAACTGGGTGCTGAGGACAAAGCTCCTACTAGTTGTGTGACCTGGGAAGGTACTCGTTGCCTCTGAGGGTCAAGGGCCCCATTTGGAAAATGGGAATGATTTTTTTCTGCTCCGCCTTCTCCACAAAATTAGAAATAGATGTGAAAACGTTTTGTAAACCATAAAATATGAAAGTGGGGTTCTCCTTTGGGTTGTTGTGGGTGGGGCTCTGTCTTCGGACCTTGCCCCACACAGGGCCTGTCAGCTGAGCACCTGCCCACACATCGATAGCAGTCCAGGCAATCTTTGGGTTCACAGAACAGAGGCCCATTTTAGGAGTTGCTGGCTGATGACCCTGAAGAGTGAGTGGCAGGGGTTCAAAACAGAAAGTGTTCACGCCGGCTGGCTTGGGAACTAAATAACACAATAATAACAGCCAACACTTACGAGCGCTTACTATGTGCCCACCACACTTCTAAGAATTTCCCAGGTATTAACGAATGGGGCCTCACGACAGCCCCCCGAGAGAGGCAACCATCTTCCCCCAAAACACCTTTAAGGGTGGAAAGGCATTTTGGGAGGGGAATTGGGGGTGCAGAGGCCTCCCCCGTGCTGGGCCAGTGGGGCCTTGGAAGCCCGCCGAGGGGTTTAGGGTGGTGACAGTCGGCAGCGGGACCCTAAGGCTCTCGGATGGAAGGAATGGAACTCCTGGCAGGAGGGGCCGTGATCAGGGCTTCGGGGTTCGAGAGTCCGAAGGATGAGGGGGATTCCTCATGCTTCTGTCTTCATATTTGAGCCCAGGCCCAGCTGCCACCCGAGTGGCCCCCACAGGAAGGCAAAGCTGGGCGGTCTGTGATGCAGGGGCCGAAGGTCTCAGAACCCAGGTAGGCGAGGGTGGCAGCTGAGTGGCCTTGAGCGGGTTCCCAATGTGCCATACCCCATCCTGGGACCGGACTCCAGGAAGGGCAGGGTGGCCCTGCCTGCTGGGTTTTAGAGGAGCCTGGAGCTTTCTGCCCACATGAGTAGGACCACGATGCTGTCCCAGTTAGAGTCCCCTGTGCAGCCTGGCCAAGGGCTGGCCCAGCTGGGTGGTGGGGTTGCGGCCCCAACGGTCAGAAACAGGAAGCGCTGCTGGAACCATCTCTCTCTAAAATAAAGCCCCTCCCGACGAAGGCCGCTGCAGAGCTGGCCACAGAGGAGGCCTTCCAGGCTGAAAATTCGGGTGCAAACACACTGTGGGGTGCTCTGATGACAGCAAGGCAGATGTGTTTCTGCCTTGGCACTGGCCGCCTGTTCTCCGTGGCACACCCGAGTGAGGGCTGGGACTGGGAACGCTGGGTGTAGGGGTGGGGGCTTCAGCTCTGCAGGGCCCCCGCCCTGCGTCCTGGCCATTTCTGCAGGAGAGCAGTTGACAAACATGCTGGAATTTTGAAGGAAGACAGGGACAGGGTGGGGAAGGGTTTAGGGGAAAGAAGAGACAGTTTTGAGTCATGAGGCATCCAGAGTGTGATATCTGGGCCAGAGCCAGAGATAAGATGAACTCAGATGGCCAGGAAGATTGGGGAGGCCCTGGGGCGAAAAGGCCGGGGTGGGTGAGGTCACAAGGCCTCGGTGAGCTGAGGGGGCCCGAGGGAGGGGAGCGGCACGGACAGAGGCAGAAAGGGAAGAATACGCCTTGGTCTTTCTTACTTTTTAAAAAATTAAACACTTGATGTCTGACTAGAACGTAAGGGGTGAGTTCAGGAGTTCAAACCCCCAGGAACCTGGCCCTGGGCGGACCGTGGAATGTTGTTCTAAAAGGCGGGAGAACCCCAGCCTTTGTCCTCATCCCACGGTAAATATTCCCGGATTTGGTATGAGACTGGCATCCACTTGTACTAATCTGTAAATACTTCTGGAAACTGCCTTTTGCCCCAGAGGCACTCGGGGTGGCCCTTGCTAACCCTGTGGCAGATCTGGGGAAAGGTCGCTGGGCACAGCTAGGAAGGGGAAGGGACCTGGAAAGAGGTGTCCAGGGCAGGTTCCGAGCAGGAAGGGTGGTGGCCGGTCCTTTCCTGGTGGCTGCACAGGGTGAACTTGCTCCCCACCTGCTCTTCCGACTCCAGGTCACTCTTTGCCAAACTTCTGGGTGGCTCCTGGTGCTTTTGGCACAAGCCACATTTCCCTTTCCAGACCTTAGGCCCAGTCCCGTTCCCACAGCCTGGTGCTGTAGGCTTCTGCTGCAGGAGGGCCCGTGGCGTTTCTGTTTGAAATGGGCCGCCTGGCCCCCGGCCCCCGGTGATATGTTCTGGCCACATGCTCACCTTATCCCAGGAGGGGGCAGGCAGCCAGACCAACTGAGAAGGTGTGACACAGCCCGAGCCTGGCCCTAACTACCCAACAGGTCAGAAAAAGCCTGGCCCTAACTACCCAACAGGTCAGGCTTGTTAGGTGAGACCTAGGGGCACAATCACCAATCCAGGCAAGGGACAGGGTTGGACAAACCTGCCACCAGGGACGTTTTTGAGAAAACTGGAGAGGTTTGAATCTTGACTATTACGTAAGGCAAAAGTCTGACGTCGAAAAGAGGATCG
>NW_011888925.1:906214-935066 GCF_000151845.1 Pteropus vampyrus | reverse complement strand
TTTTCCTCTTCCACTTAGTGAGTCTTATCTTCTCCAAAAACTCTCCTTTTCCAACCCCTAAGGCAGTTCTGCTCTGCCTCCCGTGACGGGCTGAAGTGTGTCCCCTCAAAACTCCTATGGGGAAGCCCTAACCCCGACTTTATTAGGAGTCAGGGCTTTGAAGAGGTGATTAAGTTAAAAAGAGGCTGTTCGGGTCGGGCCCCAACTGTATCTGACTGATGTCCCTCTAAGAAGGACATATATGAAGAAAAGACCGTGCACGTGAGGACATGGGCAGAAGGCAGCCATCTGCAAGCCCAGGAGAGGCCTCAGGAGGAAGCAGACCTCACACCTTGACCTTAGATGTCCAGCCTCCAGAGCTGTGAGAAGGTACTTTGTGTTTAAGCCATTGTCTGATGTTTGTTGTTGGCGGCCCTGGCAAACACACCTGCTAACGAAACACTTATTTCTGAAGGACACTTGTTGCACACTTAAATTTGCAAAGACAAACACAGACTGTCCCCACCCCCCCGACCCCCACCAGGGCCGGTTTCTGTGTTTGTCCCCAGGGGACCACAGATCAGCACTGAGCATGTCCCCTCTTCATTTTCGTGGAGGTCTACTTTATAGATGAAAAAATTCTTAGAAGTTAACTTGCCCAGGATCACTAGCAGGATTATGCCTTTAAGTGCCATCTCTTTCTCTTTAGTTCAGATCAGGTGACGTGGACCAGAGAGGGTCATGGGACAGGAGCTAGAATCTCGTGACCGCCTGGTCTAAGGGCAAACCGCCAGAAGGCTGAGCCATAAACCTTGCTGGTATTTACAAATCCTGGTTTGGTTTCTTCCTTAACCTATTCAGAAAAAGCTCAGTTCTTCTGAAAAACTCTCGTATATTCTGCACGAGGCAAGACAGATTGTCACAACCACAAGCCACCCTGACCTTGAAAGGTCTCTAACTGGTACAGCTGTCTGGGCTGACAGACCAAGGGGAGCTCGTAGGTCTGGTCTTTGTCAACAGTGACTCTTAACCACATTGTTATTCTTTCAAAATAGTTTATTAGTAGCACATTTAAAATTAAGTAATTTCTTTCCAGAGAGAAGGTAAGCCCTGACGACTGAAAAACTGGGCTGATGTCACAGCAGAAATACCGTTTCAGAGTCCAGAGATTAATAGGGTTACTTTCCCCAAAGGAAATAACTTGTTTCACCATGCTGACCGCACTGTAGCGGGGGCACCCCACAACACTGGACAGTATGAGAACACACCAAGTCATGGTCAGTGGCATCCCCACGCCGGCCAGCTCTCCCCCGTGTAGGAGGTGGGGGGCTGCGAGTTCCATCCCTCGCTGTGAGGACCCCAGGGCCTGCGGCAGGCGGAGGGGGCTCTGAGCAGCCATGTGGGCCAGTGGGAAACGCCCAGAGCACAGGGGCCACGTGTGAGCCCAAGAACTAAAGAGACCTGCAGGAGCCCCGCCGACTCCCTCAGATTAGGGAGCTCTGGATTCCCAGGGGGACCTCTTGAAGTATCTGGAAACTTCGAAACTAGTGCGCCAGAGACCTGAACTTCCTGAGAAAAACCAGGGCATCTTCTCAGTTCCTTCTGCTCAAGGTTCTCAAGGCTCGCGGCTTACCCGCCCCCCATGAGTTCTGCCCCTGGCTTTCAGATACCTCCATCCCGTCCTTCCCGCCTCGCCCCTGTCACAGAGAGCCCGGGGGCAGCTCTGTCACCAGGACGGAGGGCGGGGTCTCCCGATTCCAAAGGCACTCCCTGCCCCAAGGCAGTTTCCGTCATGTCATTTCTTCTTTCTAACCCAAGACAATGGGGATGAGTTACGAAAAAGCTCAAAGCTCGAAAAAGCTCAAAGCTCGGTAGTTTGTCCTTTTTGCTGGTCTCGATTTTTTTTTTTTTTTGAGACATTTTTCTCACATGATGGGCTGGAGTGGGGGTGGGCAGAGAAGCCTGTGCATATTCTTGGCTCTCGCCGGATGGAATCTAATTTCTCATTTCTCCGTGAATGATCAGGTGAAGAGAGGGAGGACAAGGCTGGAACACGGAGAGACTGTGGCTAGGGGCCAGGGTGGAGGGGGCCGCGGCGGAGGGGGCCGCGCTCTCACCGGAGGCACACGCACGTCGATGACCCGTGGACCACGGCTGTGGCCGATCTGGTGTGGAGGCCGTCTCGAAGGTACGGTACCACCCTTGGACCGCTATGGGGTACGGCCTCCAGCTCGCCTGAGCGGTGTGGTCGCGCAAGGCTGAGACTGGGTCCATCCGAGGATGGGGCTGCGCCAGAAAAAGGGCGATGGGAGTCAGTCATCGAGCTTAAGGTATTTATTTAGGAGAGCGACTCTCTAAAAGGAAATGAGGGAGACGGAGACCAGCTGGGTTTTCGTTGGTTGGTTGGTTGGGGATTTCTGGGTGATGGGGTGGGGAGGGAGGGTTGTTGTTGTTTCTTTGTTTTGTGAACAAAGTGAAAGAATTCTTAAAGTGGAGGTATCTGTGCAACGAGGTCTGGGAGGATGCGGTCAGTCCACTGACCGGAAACTCAGGACAATCTGCGGCAGCTCAGACCCCGGCCTTTTGGGAAACAAAGGGCAGGGAGAGATGAGGCTTGGGTCAGTCCAGCAACGGGCACTTCAGTCGTCACAACGCAGGTTCGTAGAACGACCTGAGTCGTAGGCGCCAGCAAGCCCGGCGGCCCCCAGCTGTGATTTCTCTGTCGCTTTGGAATCCGCCCCTCGCCACACATTCGGGTGCTTATTGATCAAGGCAACGAAACGAGTGACAGACTGTAGGCTTTTTCCATTTCTAGATCTAATTGGTTAAGCTAAGTCTCCACGTCAGGAAGCTGCACTTTACCTCCAAGCTGGCACCTAGCACACAACCTCCCAGGGGCTTAGGGCAGGTCAGCAATACTGGTTTCGTCAAGGTCAATGCCGGAGTGCAGCTTGCCGTCCTTGGCGGCGGCCCAGGGCATGGACGCCGAGGTCCACTTTACTGCCCAGTCTCCTGCTGTGTTGATCAGGATGACGCCACCTAAACCTTTGAGTTTCGACTTCATGTAACCCAACGACGAGTCAGCGGCCTCTTCCAGCGTCTTTCCTGAACGCAAAAAAAACAAGAGAACAAGAAAGGAATCGATGGAAAAATCGTCTGCACTACGGAAAACCAAAGCGAGGTCACAAAGATGCTTGGTAAATGATGTCTGTTTGAGTGCTTCACAGAGGGACCCCCGCCGCCCAAAGCCCTAAGCAGAGCTGCCTTTTCTCCCATAGCCATGCTCAAAGTCTCCCTACTGAAATGCGACAAACGGTCTTCTAAACGCTCTCTTATTCTAGATCCTAACGGAAGGCGGGGAAGAGTCAAAATAACTATTGCCAACATCTACGGCAAACGAGAAAGGGTTTCAGACACTTCTCCATCTGTTTACCGACAGCTTCCGCGTGCCCGTCTCCAGGTAGTATGAACTCGTCTCACCTACCTTGTTCTAAGTGGAAGAGCGTGAGTCTGGCCAGATTCACCTTCAGGATGCTTTCCCCATGCCCCGTCGTGGAAATGGCTCCAATGTCATTGTCAGCATAACCTCCAGATCCTGCTCAAAGGGGGAGACTGGTTCTAACTGGGCAATCGTCAAGAAACTCGAACACAGATCGCAAGTCTAATGCTATGTAAAGATTGATCGCCAAAGAGTGCCGAAATGTAGACAAGGATTGGATTAGCAGCCACTCCTTTGTCCCTAATCTACCCAGTCTGCACAGACTGAACCACACCCGACTCCACCGCTCACCCACTCCCAAGAATCAGTGTGCCTCAAGCTTACTGTAGACAGCATTTTAACTTGTAATATTTCTATAGTGGCAGTGTGGCACTTTTATGCCCCTCAAATCTAATAACTGAAAACTCAAATTCTCGGCTTTCTTAGTTCATGACTTTGCCTCCGTGCCTGGGGAGAGGTTTTGTGTACTTAAGCCTTTGGGAGAAAGTCTGCGGATCCTGCAGTTGGGGCTAGAGAGAAGAAAGAGGCACCGGGGGTAGCTTGGGGACAACTTTAGCGTCCCCTATCTCCATCTCTCTCCCCGAGACAGGCAACGTAGGAAAAGCAGGGTGCCTACGAGGTCCAAACGCCCTCTCAAAGCAGGATCCCAGAGAAGTCCTTCCAGTCCGACTGCCGCTCCCAGAAACTCTGAAACTGCCACCGAAAAGGGGAAGGAAGAAGAGAGGGGTAGAGAACAGAGATGGAGAACCTGACGGCGGGGGAAGGACAGCGGGGGCCGTGGGCATGGCCGAGGCTACCTATGCACGGGGTGTCTCCGACTCGGCCGGCCATCTTGTTCACGATGCCCCCCGTCGAGGTCGCATAAGCCACGTTTCCTTCGGAGTCCAAGGCGACGGCGCCCACAGTTCCCAAGTTTCTGCCAAAAATAAATGGAAAAAAGTGACAGGCTGGAGATGGGAAACATTCCCGACCAAGGGACAGTGCGGCACGATACCCTGTAAATTGCCACATGGTGCGGGACATGACATTGCTGGGTCCTGTTTGCTTTTACTCTCCGTGTCAGTCACACTGCTCGACACCACTTCACGCCTCGGCTTTAAAGGCACGTGCCGTCCCGGCAACGCCATTTTCTGGCTGTGTGACTGACCGAGTGACGTTTCGTCGTCTTACTCTCCCCATCTATAAAATGGGGGAAAAATCAGTGCGTGCATCTCGAGCTGAGTGTGCCTGAGAACTCCCGGATCCCCGGGACTGTCCCGGAGATCCTGAGGTGGTAGGTACAGGGTGGGACCCAGACCTCCTGGGTGACGCTGATGCTGCCCATCCAGACCCCGCTGTGCCTATTCCGTGGGGCTGGCTGTAAAGACGAAGTAAGGTCATTTCCCCCCTTGCATTTTGTTACCAAAGAAATTGCACAATAACGGCCACAAAACCACCATCCAGATTCTATAATGAACTACACTGGAGGCACTTTTGTAAGTGATGAGACACAGAAGTAAACTAAATGGACAGAGTCCCTCCTGACGTCGGAGCGGCATGGTCCACACACCTTTAGAATCTGGTGGCCTTTGCTTCAAGGACAGAGAGCAAGAGACGGGCAGCAGCGTTTCCCTGGGGGATAAATGGTGTCAAAAGAGTGGAGAATGAGGGTCGTGGGTCCTGCTGTGCCACTGCTGAGCGACGGAGGAGCCCCATGTGTCTGTGACGGACCAGCTGTTGGGGGTACGTGTGACATGAGGATCCTGCGAAGCGCAGGGCCCTGGGCAGAAGCTCCGCTGGCTTGTGTCTAAGAGCGGTGCTGGCTGGCGGGGATGTGTGTTCTTACACAACTTTTGGACCGCAACGTGGCAACATCTACTAAAATGCATATGAACCACTGAGGTAACCCCACCCCTGCGACGCTGGCACATAGATACGACAGCACCCCTGGGAAAGTTAGTGGCTGCCGACAGGCGGCCGATCTCGCAAAAACGGATTCTTAACCTGGGGAACTTTGTCCTGGTGCACCTGCCTGGCCTCTCCGCTCTAAGTGTATTAAATTAAATTAGACTCTTTCAGGAAGCGGCCCGGACATATGTATTTTGAAAAGCTTCCTAGGTGATACTAAAATACACCTCTGGTTACATAGCAGAAATCTAATAAAAAAATATGCCAAGTTAATAGATTACATTCCACTATAAATTCCTAGGCCATAGTCAAATTTTTACTTTTTAAGTTTTGCTGTAAGTAAGGGAGCTTTTATTTGAGATTTTGAAATCTGTATCACAGAAAACCGTAACGCAGAACACAGGGTTAATTCAACCTTATACGAGGAATGGAGGAGTGTCTGAATAAGTTCACAGGGTGCATCAGGTGACAGAGGACCTGTTTATCCTCTTTGAGAAAATAAACTGATCGCCCGGAGAGCTAACACATTAACCAGAGAGCTAACACATTAACCAGAGAGCTAACACATTAAACACGAAGCATTCTTCTACGAAATCACGTTGGAGAGGGAACTCTCTCCGCCTCGTCTGGCTTACTCTCCATAGGAGTGATAAACAAGGTTAAATTTAAGAATCGAAAGACTTGTCTACGGCCATGCCACCCTGAACAAGCCTGATCCCGTCTGATCTCAGAAGCTAAGCAGGGTCGGGCCTGGTTAGTACTTGGATGGGAGACCACCTAGGAAGACCAGGTGCTGCAGGCATGAAAAATAAAAAATAATGCATTGTAAGCTGACAAGGTCCTTGCAATCTGTGAGGTCAACCAAGGGTTGCCTCGCCTAAAAAAAAAAAAAAAAAATCGAAAGAGCAGTTTTTCCATTACTTAATGTGAATAATTCTGTTCAAAAACTGAAACTCATCTAAGAAATGTGGATAATCAGCTACTTGTCGCGCTTTCGCAGGTGAATAACTCAGAATGCGAGCCATCGATGATACTTACTTTTCTTGGTCTGTTTTCTGAGCACTTTTCTCATTCTTCTCTTTTTCTAGGTGTTTTATGTTTCTCTCTGTTATCAGTTGCTTCTCGGGAACTTCTGGAATCCCCATGTCTGCAGCAAATTTTGCTGCACCTTGGTCAGTCAGGAAGCAATGAGGTGTCTTGAACCAGAAAGAGATGGAAAAACAGTTTGTTTTTTGAAAAAGTTAGAATCTTTTTAACTGTTCCAACTGTGTGGAAATAATTACTTCGCTCTGGGTACAAAGCCTCAAAAATGAAAATTTCACCGGCTTGCTTTCCTGAATGTTGAAAAGAACCGGTCTCTCTGAATTTTTGTATTTAAAAAAAAAAAACCCAAACAAACCCTAAATGATGGAATAATGCTAGGACCGTGACTTCCATATGATCTTAAATTTAGGGAGCTTAATCCATCATTATATAAACCCTCGGTTTGTTCGGTGTGTATGTGTAATGTTACATGTGCTGAGAGGAGGCTGAAGAAAATACAGGTAGATAACATGAAAACAAAGTTATCGCTGGTCAAGTGATTACTAGTCAAACTACATCATCGATGGAGTGAGAATCCTGGCTCACCTGAGCAATTTAACATTCTTTCTGATCTTTCATATAATTTTAGGAGAAGAGTGATCTCAAGGATTTCCCCACAGTCAGACCCATTTGAGTCACTGAAGTACAGCGGGGCCGACTCCTTAGGTAAGAGGATGCTTCGGTCACGTATACCTTTTCCATAACAAGCCGCGCAAGTTTGATGGGGTTTGCGATGCACCGGACTGCAGACACAGCTCCCGAAGACAGGTCTTTTCCATTCATGATACTGGCATCCATTTCGACTTCACCATTGACGTTCAAGACAGATCCACAACCTGGACCCAACGAGAAGTTGAAAGCAAGAATTAAGCATTTAGAAAGGGCCTCCGAGTTCCCTCTAAGTGGCCTGCTTTAGCTCATCTTCCACCCCAGAGGAACGTTTGCCAGAGGAACGTTTCTTAAAACAAAAATCTGACTTGGCATCCGATGAAGTCCTTCGTGACCAGGCCTCTGACTCACTTTTCCAGCTTCCTCTCCTCTCCTTCAGTGACTACATTTTACTGAAGTATTAGATTTCCCTGAATGTACCATAAGCTCTCGTTACTCTGTGCTTTTGGCATGTGCTGTTTGTTCTCTTTACCACTAGAATCCTTTCTCCAACTTTCCCTGCCGAAATAATGCCTACAAATTCAGCGAGTCTTAACTGCTATGTGACCGTTTCCTCATCTGTAAAAATGGGGTCAGAACAAAACTTAAGAATGTTTAAAGGATTATGAAAATATCCAGAACTTAACAAGGTAAAATTCACAGTGTTTGGTATCCGGTAAGAAATGACCAGGCGCACAAAGAATCAGGAAAATATGACCCATAATGAGGAGAAACAAAGATCGATTGATGGTAAGAGATCCAGAAATGACACAAATGATAGGATTAGTAGACGAGGATGTTAAAAGAGCTGTTCTAGCTACATTCCGTATGTTCTAGAACGTGGAGGAAAATATGAAAAGAACTCAAACAAAGCTTCTAGAGATGGAAAAAAGTCTGAAATGGAAAATACTGGATGGGATTAACGCCAAATTAGGGGTGTAGACAGTGTCAGAACTGAGTTGAATTGCTGGACACTCAGCTGGTGTCGGAGAATGGCTCGGTGGTGTGGGGAAACCCACAGACACTGGAATGGGGGGAGAATCTCAGGAGTAAAGGCAATGAAATGGCGCCAAGATAAGTCTTTCCAACGATCGGTGCTGGAACACTGGGCATCCGGATGCAAGACAAAAACAAAAACAAATCTAGATACAATCTTAACACCATTCACAAAAATGAACCTAAAATGGATCACAAACATAAATGTAAAATGCAAAACTATAAAATTCCTAGACGATAACATGGGAGAAAATTTAGATAACCTTGGGTTTGGCTTTCTAGATACAACACCAAAGTCATGAACCACGAAAGAATAAGTTGAGCGGATTTCATCAAGATGAAAACTTCTTATGAAAGACACTGTCAAGACAATGAAAAGACAAGCGACAAACCGGGTCAAAGTATTTGTAAAAGACACATCCGATAAAGGACTGTTGCCCAAAATACACGAAGAACTCTTAAAACTCGACAATAAGAATACAGCTTGTTTAAAAAATGAGTCACAAAGATCAGACACTCCAATAAAGATCAATGGTCACAAATACAGATGGCAAATAAGTATATGAAAAAATCACCTGCATTTTCATACACTAGCAATGAATGATTGGTAGTTGAAATTTTAAAAAAGCAGTTTTTGCAATAGCACCAAAACACATGAAATAATTAGGTATAAATCTAACAAAATATAAGGTATGTATGCTGAAAACTACAAAACACTGATGAAAAAAATCAAAGACCTAAATAAATGGAAGTATATACTATGATTTTGAACTGGAAAGCTCAGTATCATTAAGATTTTAATTCTCTCTAAACTGATCTATAGATTCGCTACAACCTTAATAAAAATTCTAACAGAATTTTTTTGATAGAAATTGACAGGATGACTCTCAAATTTGTGGGAAAGGCAAAGGGATGAGAATAGCCAAACCAATCATGGAAAAAGAAAAAGAGTTAGAAGATTCTTACTACCTAAGACTGAATATAAAACTATGGTAATCAAAACAGTGTGGTATTGGTAAAAGAAGACACATATAGATCAAAGGAACAAAACAGAGTCCAGAAATAGACCCGTGCGGATAAAGGCAACTGATTTTCGACAAAGGTAAAAGGGCAAGACAACGAGGAAAGAATTGCCTTTTCCACAACTGGTGTGGGAACAATTACATGAAAACTGAACCCTGGTACATACCTAGCGTCACATACAAAAATGTATTACAAATGAATCAGAGACCTGAATGTAAAACCTAAAACTATAAAATTTCTAAAAGACAATAGAAGAGAAAATGTTTGTGACCCTGGGCTAGGCATACATTTCTTAAGATATAATACAGAAAGCATGATCCATTAAAAAAAAATTGATAAATTGGACTTCTACAGAGTTAAGAGCATCTGTTCTTTGAAAGACATTGTTAAGAGAAAGAAAAGACGAGCCACAGAGTGGGAGAAAATGTCAGCAAAACACATATCTGATAAAAGACCTACACCTAGAATATATAAAGAACTCTTAAAACTCAGTAAGAAAAAAATCCACAATAAAGAAATGGACAAAAGACTTGAAAAGCTGTTAAACTACCCCTCTCTTGCCATTAGGGAAATGCAAATTAACAGTAGAACGAGATTCCACCGTACACCTATTAGAATTATTAAAATAAAAAATACTGACAATATCACCAAGTCTAGTGAAGATGGAGAGTAATCGGAACTTTCATCCACTGCAGGTGGGAAAGAAAATTGGAGCCACTTTGGAAAACAGTCTGGCGGTTTCAAATAAGGTTTAACATACACTTGCCATATGACCAGCAGTCGCAAGAGAAATAAAAACTTATGCTCACATAAAGACTTGTATGCAAATGTTTACGGTGATTTGAACATGTCCAAATTGAACATGTCCTTCAGTTGGCAAATGACCCAAACTGTGGTATAGTCATATACTGGAATATTTCTCAACAAAGAGGGATGCACTACTAATACTGTGTGGACGTGAATGACCCTCCACTGTGTTATGCTCGATAAAGAATCTAGACTCAAAAGGCTACAAATATGTATGATTCCATTCCTGACATTCTGGAGAAGGCAGAACTATTGGGACAGAAAACACATAAGTTGCCAGGGGCTGGGGTGAACGGAGGTGTGGCCTCAAAGGTCAGTATGGGCGAATTCCTGAGTAATGGAACTGTTTCATAGTTTGACTGTGGTGGTGGTTACATGACTCTTTGTGTTTATCACGTTCATAGAACTGTGCATTAAAAAAGGGGGAATTTTATTGTATTAAAAAACCCCATTAAATTGACATAGTATTAGGCTAGTGGATTCTCAATCTGGTACTTCAGGGAGGATGAGTAAATAAATATCCTGTTATCTCCAAGACTCTTTGACAGCTTATGAAATTGGATGGTAGGGGGAATAAATTCACAAGTTAAAGTTCTGTATAAGTACTGCTTGACTCCAGTGAAAGGAAAGGGTCATCATTTAGTTGCCAACTGAAGTCTTTAAGGAATATTTCCATCACTCTAAGAGTTCAATTTAAAAAAATTTATTTCGTTATTAGTTTCAAGTATACAGTACATTGGTTAGACATTTATATAGTTTATAAAACGATCCCCCCCCCGCCCCCGATTGCTCTTCCTCTCCTCTGGCTCACCACCTCGCCATCCCATTAATGCTGGCTGCATTCCCCATGCCGTGCTCCCCAGCCCCGTGACCAACTCAACTACGAATTTGTATAAAAGTTCAATTTTTACAGTGTTGGGTTTTAATAATTAAACTACTTATCGCACAACTTTTTAGTAAACTAGATATTATCAAAACAAGCTTTAAACATAAAGTGAAATCCAGATTGAAATGTAAATACAATGTAAATAAACACAATGTTTTTATAAGTTACTCGGATAAGCTGGGCCATGAATGCTAATTATTGCCGGCTAACTCAGTAACTACCCTGAGTCAGCTCTTAGTCTCAAGTTCCCAAATAATTATTCTAGAGAGTCACCGCAGAGGCTGCCAGAAATACTGTTTGCTTGTTCTGACCTCGGCTGCGAAAAACCAAAAGGAAAACAGCTCAGTAGACAGCATGTCCTCCCGCCCAATCCCAACCTTTGATGCTTCATACTTCCCCAGGTCACACGGAGGACTGATCCCGTTAGTGTTAGTGTCGAGGGGGTGGGAGACCAGAACCGCCCGCTCCAAATGGAGGTTCTTCGTGAATAAGTGGGGGTTTGTCAGCCACGAGGGTCCTGACTAACAGGCATATAGTTGAACAAGTCCCCCTACTGAAACTGGGGGCTGTTCCTCCTGCAGGCAAGGGAGAGCAGTTAGTAAATTCTGGCTCAACAAACAACCATTGTGGATAGAAAAAGGGCCACATAGAAACCTGACAAGCTCATGAGAGGCCAGCATGACCGGCCTTACAAACTTCAGACTGAAGTAACCACAGAGGATGGTCTGATCATAAAAATTCCTAACTAAGAGCAGGTCACGGCAGGAAGTCACGTCCTAGGCCTGTAGCTTCCTTGCTCTACCTTAAGGAGCCTGTGGGCTTTTTGCATCTAACGCATCTTTGAAATGTCAGAGTAACTGCCTTTTCCAGACCCCTCAGGGCATAACCCATGCACCAGAGCACAGACCACAGAACCCCTCATTGTTGTCTTGCCCCTCCATCTCCATGGGCTGTAAATGTTAACTCTTATCTACCCTGTTCCCACCAATGTAAAAGAAGTGTCTTTGCTTTTCACTTTTTATCCCATCCCAGAGATTTCTTTGCCCCCTTAATTTACCACCAGTGGATTTCCTGGAACCCTCCTTCTGTCTCCTCCTTTGATTCAAATGGATAACTTAAGTTGCAAAACTGCCATTCTCCGGAGCATTTTCTCAGTCAGTTGAGACTTTGCTTCCCAGCAGTTGTCATCAGTTTGGCTCAGATCAACTCATAAAAATTCACTACAGGTCTAGATGTTTCTTATGTCGACACCATGGAAATGCAGTAATGCCTCATTCTGTGGTCAGGCCGATTTGTGAAATTTTGCGTAAGTGGTAAAGAGTGCCTAGCAAAGGCACTCAGAAAATATTTCATGACTAATTGCTTAAAATTTCCTGAAATTCTTTTCCTTAACAGTTGTTGGGTGGGTGGTATAATTCCAAGAAGTATTTTAATCCCTAGATCTTAGGTTTTCTATTTTAAAATAAAGAAGAAATGAGTGTCCTCCAGCAAGTTACTTAATCTTTTTTGTGCCCTTAGTTTTCTTATGAGCATAATAAATATACCTAACTCACAGGACCATAGTGCAGATTAAATGAGTTAATCACGCAAATTTCTTAAGACTATTGTTCGGTACATAGTAGGTGCTCATAGTATTTATGATTATTACTCTAAAAAAGGATCAATTGAAAGAAGGAAAACACAAGAGAATGCTCTGTATGACTGCGTGTACAGAAAATGCAAATTAATCTAGATGACAGAAGCAGATCAGTGGATGTCTGGTGCTGAGGATTATAGGGGAAGATTAACTGAAAAGCAGCATGAAGGAACTTTTATGGGTAATGGAAATGTTTTAAATATTGATTGCGGTGGGGTTGGTTATACAGGTGTACACATTTTCCAGAATTTACAGTGGGTCCGCTTTATGGTATGTAGTCTATCCCCACCCCTCCACAAAAAGATGTGATAAGCAAGCCTCTTGGGATGTGAATTCTAGGAAGCAGGTGAAAGAAAATAGGATGAACAGATGGATTTAAAAATTCTTAAAGCGCCTTGGTCAACAGGGAAAAAGAGAAAAATTAAATCTATTCAGCATTTTAAGTTCTATCACAAGGCTGATTAGATTCACTGGCACTTCACAAAGGTTCTATTTATTCGCGGGGAGACACTTAACCTGATGAGGCATCGCTTACTAGCTGCTGTGAAGATTTACCTGCGTTGAACTCGGGGTCATCTTCCAGGACGGTCACGGCTCCTTCCACAGCGTCAACTGCGCTCCCTCCCTCCTTGAGGATGTTGTAACCCACGGTGGCGGCTCGGACGATGCCCTGGCGCACCCGCTCTTTGCGGTCCTTGGAGATGTTGCTGGCTCCGCCGCCGTGGACCACGACGACGGGATTCATGTCGACGGATCCTAGGGATCAGGAAGACGAGAACGTCATTTCAAATGGGCCCAGGAAATCCGCACGGGGCCGTTGAGGACAGGTCCAAAGTCTGCTCCGGGAGAGGAGGCAGGGTGTACAGTTCGTGCAATTTCCTGAGACCAAGCGGCAGCGGGGAAATGAGGCGGCTCGGTTTGAACTTTGAAAGAAGAGCCCAGAGCGTCGCCCTGGCTCCCGCGTTCTCCCTGCCGCGCCAGCCCTGGGTGGGGGGGGGGCACCTGCGGGCCTCAGTTTACCCGGGAGAGGCGGGGACGGCGCCCGGGGCCAGAGCTCCAGCCTCCCTGCCGGGCTGCACGTCGCGTCTCGGTTTCGCAGGCATGGACGGACTTCTGGGGGGCACCTGGCGCTGCAGAGGTCCCGCCCGTTCCCCTGACGCCACCTCTCGGCGGCATTCCTTAGCCTTGACCTTCCCCGGCAACGCCGTCTCGTTGGCACCTCCCACCTCGAACCCCCCAGCACCGCGGAGGCTGCTCCCCCGGGGCTCGGCGGCCGCTCCGCCGGGGCCGACGACTTACGGAGGACGCCGCGGGAGGCGGACGCCGGGGCTTCGGCCCAGCGGCCCCGCGGACCTCCGAACTCGCAAGGTCCAGACCGTCGGCTGGGCTGTTTCGGAAACCGCTCGCAGCGCAACTGCCCGGCCGGCAACGGCTCTGCGCCTGCGCATGCGGGTGGGGCGGGCGGGGCGGCCGCGCAGAATCCCCCGCCAGCGGCGACGCGCGGCCCCGGCGCTGAGGCTGTCGCCTCCGCCGGCGTCTGCGCTCCCGGCTCCGTGCCACCCCCGCCGCCCGCGGTCTGGTCCCCAGAACCGGGCCAAGGCTGGCCTCCCACCCACGCGAGCTTGCTAGTGGGAGGCCGGGAACCACCTCCTCCTCCTTCTCATGAGGATGGGGGCGAGGTGGTGTTGGTGTTGCTGGCAAGATGCGTGGAAGGGATGTGCGCAGGTCTTGTAACCGAAAGCAAAGCCGCACGCCCTAAAATCCTTCCTCTGCCCAAGAGATATTTCACAGACTTGCTAGTTATTCTTTTAAAGTCAGATCTCTTCCTTTGACTTTTTTTTTTCCCTTAGCGTTGTGTAAAGAACAGATGGTTCTGTGCCTGGGACACACTGAAGAGTCTGAAACCCTCAGCTCACTGCCTGCTGTGAGCCTCGGGAGCCCAGCTCTGAGTTCCTTCAACCACGAGGGCCAAGTGCCCTTATTTTAAAAAATTTATCAGGGTGACATTGGTTAATAAAATGAGATAGGTTTCAAGTGTACCGTTCTATAGTACATCATCTGTATATTGCATCATGTGGTCACCACCCAAAGTCACATCTTCCATGGACACATTTGAGCCTCCCCTTTTACTCTTTTCTACTCCCCTCTCCCCATCGTTCCTTCTGGTGACCACTAAACTGCTTGCTGTCTGTGTCTATGAGTTTTCGTTTGTCTTGTTCTTTCGTCGCTTTTGGATTTATATCCCACATATGAGTGAAATCATATGGTTCTTGACTTTTTCAGTAGCTTACTTCACTTAGTGTGTGTCCTGAGCAAGGAAAGCGGCTGCAGAAGTAACACCCTCGAATGCGTTTGTGTCTTTCCACAATGCCAGGTTTGCTCAGTGGAACCTTCTCAGATAAACCAGTCAGGTACCCACGCAGGTTAACGCACAAGTACAGAGCCTTATGTGACAGAGCAGAGGGATGAAAGTCCTTAGCGTCTCCAGAGAGAGCTCCACTGACCGCTGTTGCAGATAGATGCACATGGGTCCCAAGCCAGTGGCTAGGCTGGACAGAAGGTCAGGGGCTTCGGCTCTCAATACACTGTCTGTGATGCTCTCAGGTCAAGCTTGAGCATCATCTGTCCGAGGTGTTCGGCTTATGTGGACCTTATAAAGTGGGCTCCTTATGCTTATTGGCCTCTGCATTTGGGGGCTTATCCAGGGCAGTCGTGGCTGACGTTTCTGTGGTTTTGGGTGTTCCAGTCACACCTTACGTTTGGTCCCTTTCTGTGTCAGTTGACATTATTCTCGTAGCTCCTGTGGAATCCATTTTGTAAAGTCCAAAAAGTCCTCAATTCTTTATACGTACCACATCTCCTTTATCCAGTTATTTGTTGAAGGGCCCTTTGGTTGTTTCCATGTCTTGGCCACTGTGAATAGTGCTGGAATGAACACAGAAGTGCATATATCTTTACGAATAAATGTTTTCAAATTTTTCGGGTAGTTAGACAGAAGAGAGATTGCTGGGTCATATAGTAATTCTATTCTTAAATTTTTGAGGAAACCTCCATACTGTTTTCCATAGTGGTTGTACCAATTTACATTTCTATCAGCAGTGTATGAAGGTTATTTTTTTTCCCCACAATCTCTTCAACGCTTATTATTATTTGTCCTGTTGATAATAGCTATTTTAACAGGTGCGAGGTGGTATCTCATTGTGGTTTTGATTTGCATTTTCCTAATAACTATCAAGGTGAGCATCTTTTCATATATCTGTTGGCCATTTGTCTGTCTTCTTAGGAGAAATGTCTGTTCAGGTCATTATTTTTGTTGTCCCTTTTCCTCCTCCCTGCCCCAGAGCAGTCCCCTAAGGCCTGACCCCCTAGATGACTGGACCAACCACCTGTATTCCCCTGGGGCTGCCCCAGACTCCCATCACGACAATGTCCTTCCAATAGAAGGAGTTCAAAATTCTGTCCTGTGAGACAACTGTAAGATACTAGGTTAGCTGCATGAACCAAATGATATATTATTCTACTATGTAATGTCGACTTTTGGAGTTGTAATTTTATTTCCATTATTAATTTATTTTAAACTTTTTATTGCTTGGATGAGCCAATGTCCAAGATAACCTTTCACTTTGTCCGACAAATACCACTCCCCTCTCCCCTCTTCAATTTAAGATACAGACAGCACAGGGGCTGATTCCGTCCTGAGAGACTGAAAATACAAAGGGACAATGGCCAGGCCTTATGCAAAAAATAGAACTGTGAACTACAACTTCTGTAGCAAGCAGTCCGTGAAACCAAGTTCATTGTGGGAAGTCAAGGAGAAAACGTTTGTAAAGCCCTTAGCATCGATTTGGTACATAGTAAATGCTTAATACAGGCTTGCTATTGTTATACTATTATTATATTTATTATTCCCTCATCTCCATTCCCTCAGGGAAGAGGAGTAACTGGCTCCTCTCTTGCAACGGTTGGAGTTCCTTGGTGGAGAAGTTTGAGAACCACCGTAGGAAATGCATGCACAAGGCAGAGCAGCTCTGCTTAGAGCTATATCAAGAGGAATTTGCTGCTGTCAAAGATTAAGAATAAAAGCTCTTCTTCACAATTGCAGCAGATTTCAAAGTCATTCCTAGAGCAGAGTAACTCGCAAACACTCACGTTCTGACTTTATGTTCCTCAAAGGGGTGAGTTTGTCACCAGCGCATCCCTGGGCTGCTCCGTGGTGAAAGGTGGGTGGGCAGGACATAGAGGCAGAGCCAGGAGTAAATCCTTGACCTGATGCTCTGGTTTTCAGTACCGAAGGCCAACTCCTCCTCCAGGGTCCCTGATGTCCTTTAGTTCAACCTCATTTCATTATAATGTTGATGAACAAAAAAAAAATAAATAAATAAAATCGATTCCTGGCCAAGCTCACTGTCAGTGTGGAGTGGGCATGTTCTTTCCAGGTCTCCGGTTCCCTCCACGTCCCAAAGACGTACGTGTATGAGATTAAATGGTGTGTCTCAACTGTCCCAGCCTGAGCGAGTGTGGGTGTGGGTGTGAGCAGCCCTGTGCTGGAAGGGTGTCCTATCCAGGGGTGCCCTGCCTTTGGCCCTGAGCTATCGGGAGAGGCTCCGCCCCCGCCCTGCCACCTGAGACTTCGAACTGGAATCAGCCGATTGGAAAATAATTATCGTACTTGTTTTTATTCATGTTCTTTAAATGTGTGTATAGCTCGCACTTATTTCAATGTTCAGTATTAGAAGTGTTTTGGGTCTTTATGTAGAACGTTGGTGATGTTTTTGTGACCAGAAATACACTGTGGGAATTTAACTCTTGTTTATGACAATTAACTCATGGTGAAATTGGTGTTGTTTTATATCGTTTCACGTAAAGTCGCAGTGAGGATGTTAAGTGACGACTTATTGTGGACGTTTTACCTCCGCTGAGATGGAATTTCAACTGTTTAGATAGTGAGTATGTTTGGCTCCAAATCTGGCAGAAATCAAAGTATCCCTTTGTACAGGTCAGCAAGACCCAGTTAAGAGAATGTAATGATTTATTAAACCGGCCTTCCCAAGAAGATAAACTGGCTGAGTCAGTAATAGTCTCGAGGGGTCTTAGAAGGAAACAGGCACTGAGCCATGTGGGTCCCCTTCTCTTCTGCTGTATCCACCTTGAAAGAGGGACAGATGAGCAACCGCTTGTGCTCTGAGAGATGAGCGGGAGAACTTCACGAGAGATGTCCTGGGTTGTGTTCTGGGGCTGCACCGTTGACATTAGACCCGCACTGGGGGATGGTGGCCCTCACCCCTCACCCCTCACCCGACCGGGCCTCTACCAGTGGTGGGAAGCGGGAAGACCCTACCACTGAGCTGTGGTCTAAGACAGCCGGTCTCAGATCTTACCCAGCACCAGAATCATCTGGAGGTAAAATATGAATTTCTGTGCCCCACCCCCTGCATTTCTGATTCACTGGGTTTTGCGGGGGCGGGGGGGGGCAAGAATTTGCACCTCTGGGGTGCTGCTGTGGCTTGGCCAGGGCCACCCTTGAGAGCCAGTTGTCTCGGAGGAGCCACTGTCCTTTGTAAACTCATCCAACCTGAAGCTGATGACAGTCTTCTTCGAGGGATCCAGAATAGGGACCGGGATGTTGGGAAATCTATGCCGTTTTTAGGTTTCCTTTTCTTTCAGCCAAGTGTCCAAATGAATAATGAATGAGCTGCTTTTGTTTCTTAAGCCCCAGTGTTAGAATGCTTAATTAGGTCCCTCTGTGTGGACGGGCTTGGGGGAATTTGCAGCACAGTAGTCCCTCCTTTTCCTGGGGGTGGGGGGGGTGGTACATCCCAAGAGCCCCAGTGGATACCTGAAACCATGGATAGTATTGAACCCTATATATACTACGTTTTTTCCTATCATACCTATGCTAAAGTTAATTTGTAAATTAGGCGCAAGATCAACCAAAATAACGAATAATAAAATAGAACAATTATATAACAATATGTTGTAATAAAAGTTATGTGAACCTCGTCTCTTTCTCTCTCTCTCTCTTTCTCAAAATATCAAAATATCTGGACAAAGGGGTGATCCACATCCTGGGCAGGATGGAGAGGGATGGCACGTGATTTCATCACGCTCCTCAGAATGGCATGCGATTTAAAACTTACGAATTGTTTATTTCTGGAATTACTCATTTAGACCGTGGTTGACCAGAGGTAACTGAAACCACAGAAAGCGAAACCGTGGAGAAGGGGTGGGAGACCTCTCGCTGTAGGTTGGTGATGATGAGAACAAGCCTCTGAAGTAATACGGCAGCATTGATGGCGGTTCTCGACAAAGAGGCAACTATTCCAAAAAGGTGTCCATCAGCTAAGTTCCCACCCACAGGTTTTCTCCGGAAGTTCCCAGGGCTGATTGTGGTCCTTGGTGGGCTCTTCTGTCTACAGACTAAGCCATGAGCATTTTATGAGCAGGAGCCTTGACAGTGTTATTTGTAACATGAGGCCAGAACAGTGCCTGGCTCTCTAAAGGTTTTCATGAGTGTTTCTTGGATGAAGAGTCAACGATTTGGAAACTTGAAAAAGCGAATCCCCAGCAGTCTGGGCAACAGGTCTTGGGGGAAACAGAACCGAAGCAAGCTGGGTATTTGTGAGCTGGTCGGGAACATGACTTGTTGCCATGGAAGAAAATGAACACTAGATTTCACATAGAGGCGCCCAGAAATAGTTTCCTGGCAGAGTGCCTCTTCGGGGCTGTGGCTGGAGAGGTGGTAACAGCCCCAGGAGGGCACCATCGGGGCTGTGGTGTTCACCGCTTTGTGCCCTGAGCCTGGCACAGAGTCTGGCACTGTATCTGCTCCAAATGTTTGTTGAATAAATGATGGGCCATAGGGGGCTTCAGCTTAGACAAGAGTTGGGCTGAGGTTTGGGGGTGCTGCAGACACCAATAGATAGTAATTGTCATTCAACTCTCTACATCTGTATAAGGGAATGTACTGTTTTATTTGCATAAGAAAAGCTCCCTCTCCAGATGAATCAATGCTGGGAATTCTAAACTGGATGCAAGAATACATTTTCAGGTAAAGGGGTATATTTTTGTCATGGCAAAGTGTGAAGAACAAAATAAAAACGGCTGTAATTCTGCCACTCAGAGATATTCAGAGTTAAAATTTGGGGGTACATTTCTCGAGATCCTTTCTCCCAGGATGCTGTGTTTCTTACTTTTTCACTCAGGTAGCATTATTTGTGAGCATGTCCATGCCATTAAATGTTTTCCATGTCAGACTGTTAGAAATAACGCTTCAGGAAACATCTTTGTACATAAAAGGTCCATGCCCGGGGACCTTGGGCAGCCTCCTTCTCCCAGGGGAGGATGGAGTCCAGGGGGCAGAGCCCAAAGTCTGGAGTGGAGCTGCAGGGAGGAGGCACCCCTCCTATCCTGAAGGCCCAATAGCCCAAATGCAATACAAAAATGCATTTTTTATTAATTCTCTCAGAAAAATCCACTTCTCTAATGACTAAGTCGTGGAATTTTTAGGTCAAAGGTTATGATGCGTGTTGCAAAGTGGAGGCGGGAAATAAGTTCTGCTACGGAAGAATCAATGAATTATAACTTTCCGCCTATCGATAATTCACAAAAAATACGAGAATTGTTTCTAAAATAGTTTCAGAACCACAAGTTTTAAATGGAGTCTATATCTGTGTTAAAGTCCTGGACAGGATTGCAAACATCAGTTCCTTTAAGAAGTGCTCTGTGCATAATATCCACATAGATGCACATTGCCCAATTCGGAAAGGAAACGGCAAGTAAATAAGCATCTAAAATGTTAGGCCATTTCAGAAAGCAAGTAAATTGCATAACACTTACTGGAATCAGGCAACTCTGCAAGGCAGGCTGGGTAAATTCTTGAGATGACAGCCTACTTAGTCGTGTTTCTAGGGACAATGAGGCACCCTGCTTGGCACCCGTTTTGGGAACAGTGGAAAAAGTGCACAGGCAACCAGCCAAAAGTTTTACTGCCTTATTGAAATTCAGCTGGGGTCCAGGGGTCATCTCCCATCGGGCTGTTTTGTTCACTGTTTGTCCCTGTGCCTGGCACGGAGCCTGGAACACTGCAGGCTCCATAGCGCCACAGTCTCTTCTGAATACATTTTTCTAATTCCACTCGGTGTAACTCGACACAGACGTACGGTCTGTGCTGGGAAGGTGCGTAGAGGAACAGAAAAGATTTCAAGGATCCAAATTCACTGCAGGGAAATTATCAACCAGCTGTGGTGACAAGACCAATGGAATAGTCAAAGTTTCTTCAGGTTGCATTCAACAAAACCCGTCTGGCTAGATGAAGGTGGGAAAGGGTTTATCAGAGAATATTAAGGATCTCTGGGTTGCTCTGAATCCATACAGACGGGAGTAAAATCCCACCATGCAATGGGGCTCACTTTAGCCTCTAGAGACTATGCCTTCACTATGTCCACTAGGTACCTGCAGACATCTTTAAACATAAAGATGACTGTCTGTCCAGCTCCGCTTCCTCTGCCCATCAGGTACCTTTGCTGCTGTGCTCACTGGAAGATCACTCTCCTCTGCCACCTCCTCTCCTTATCCACTTCTGAATCCAGGCCTCACATGGAGGCATCTGATTGGTGGAACCCTTGTCACATGCTCCACCTTCGCTGCAAGGAAGTATGGACACGCGGATGGAGTTTCTACTGTGGGAGGGCAGGGTTCATCACTTAGAAATGGCGCCAAAGCATAGGGAGAGTGTTGAAGAGATGTTGGGTGGCCACAAATGACAAATATTCACGATCCCATGGAGGAAAGCTGCAGTTTTGTTTTTGTTTTTTTAAAGCAACACAAAGGTGAGATTTTTGTGGCATAAATTGAGTATTAGTGGATTTCAGAGAAGGGAAAGGAACTTGAGACCGTGGTTCAGCACAGACAACTTGGAGTAGATGGGTCTTGAATATGGTGTGAAAGAAACAAGGATTAGACTTGAGAGAGAAGAAGGAACCATTTCCGGTGGGAGACTCGGCAGAGATAAAGGCATTGGGGTGCGTGCGTGCGTGCGTGTGCGTGTGTGTGTGTGTGTGTGTGTTGTGTGTGACTGTATAATTTGTTGTCCAAACCAGCACACTCAGGGGTAAAAGGAAACACTCTAAAAAATTGCACCCAGGTATACTCTGGGATTGACCCAGGCAAACTGAGATTGACCCTGTGGATAGAGAATTCCTCGCCTTCTCATCCTACCGACAAGTAATTGAACATATGTCACCACTGGGAATTCCATTCACTCCTGGCTTACCTTGTTTCTCTGGTTTAAGGCCCAATTTAAACGAATCCCTCCGCGAGGCCTTCCTTCTGCTACCCCACTCAGGATCAATCACTTCGTTCCTTATTGCTGCTGGGACAAATTACTATAAATTCAGTGGCTTAAAATAACACAGACCTATTACCTTAACAATTCTAGAGGTCAGAAGACCAAAACAAGCCGCAGAGTTGTGTTCCTTCTGGAAGCTCTAGAAAAGAATCCGTTTCTTTGCCTTTTCCAGCTTCTAGAGGCCACCTGTATTCCTAGGCTCATGGCGTCTTCCTATATTTTCAAAGACAACAGTCTTCGGTTCCCTCCACCCCCACCTGGCATTGCTGCCAGAGGCAACCATTTAAACATTTTTTGCTGTATCTTCTGGGTGTTTGTTCCATATCTCTCACTAATAAACGAGTACGACTACAACTTAATTGTTGTTCAACAATAATTTAACAGTATTAGTCATTACTTATTGACTTCCTGCTTCCCTAACTTCAGATCGAGCTTATTTACTGCCTCTTTGCCTTTTCTGCTTTATTCTTCCCAATTGCGTTGTTTCTCTCTTTTTAGTTTCTCGGTTACGTTTGTAAATTTAAGCAATATAGTTACTTTTTATTTCTAGTTCTGTCAACCAGAAACGATATGTCTGTCTTGCCTTCCCACTTTGTAAGATGAAGATATTTGTCCTACCTCTCAGTCCTGTTCTCTCTCTGTCCTCAATGATTTAGCATTTTCCTGCATTCCAATATTTTAAATCACTTAAATAATTCCGTTAGAAAGAACAAAGATGTAAACAAACAAACAAACGAAAATCTTGTTTGTCCTATTAATGTATCACTGTGTCTTTTTATCTATTTATCTAGCTATCCTTCTTCTCATCCTAGACTGTGGGTTCTCCTGGGCAGAGGTTGTTTCTGGAACCCACCTGGCGACAGGCCTTTTGCCAGGCAGCTTCTCAGTAACGTGTGTGCTGTGACTGATGAGCATGGGGATAGCAGTGTTCGAATCTCAGCTCTTTTCTGACGGGATAAATGAGACAGTCCTTTGGCTGGGACTTTATAGACTAGGCTGAAGAGACTTCTCTCAGAGCAGTATCATCTCTCGCTGTCCTTGCCCGGAGAGTAAGAAGAAATTAAGCAGGCAGACGGGTGTCCTCCGCGGCAGCCTCAGCCGTCCCCTCCAGTCGAGGCACGGGACGCAGTTACAGAGCTCTGGCCACAAGGGGACGCTGTGCCCTTAAGGATGGGCTGGCGGAGGACTTGCGACTGACTGTAATGTCGGCCACTGGCGGTCACTCTGAAACAAGTAAGATCACGCCCCTCTTCTCGGTAACGCATCCTGGACACCATTCTTTGTCAGTGCATATATATATAGCTATCATGGTTATCCCGGCTCTTTACAGCTCTTGGCAATTGTAAACGTAATTGCGATGGCCGTTATGGTACCTTCATTGTTGAGAGCGGGCCGCTTTATCACCCACTCTTCACCTGTCGGTAGGGGAGGAGGGGCCTCACCTTCTCAGCAGGTGGACGCCCTTCCGGGACCCACCGGGAAATCAGGCACTTGACGCTGTGCCCCGCCTCGTCTCTCTCGGGAGCCCGCCTGCCTGCGAGTTAAATCTTTTCACCTCTCTGTGCCTTCCTTCTCTGGGAGGTAATCCTGGCGTCTAATTGTCAGCTGTAGAGACATCTTTTGGAAAATTCGTTTTGGCCTAGAAGTCAGCTTTCTGGAGCTGACAATTCTGACAGCGGTTTAACCACTCCCATGTCTATTTCCTCACGTGATTCAGAACTGGGAGGGAAGAGATGTGATTACTTATCCTTAAAGCAAACATGTGGGTTCCGGAGGCCAGAGATGGGGCAGCAGACGGGAAGGGAGGGACGAGGAAGACACAGGTGTCTCTAGTTGAGGATGGAGGAGGGTCACCAAGTGTCTGTCCTGCTCCAGAAACAGGAGATCTCATCCAAGTCTCTCTCCATGAGGACAATGGAAGTTTGTATTAGGGCGGAGACAGGATCAAGGAGGTGAAACTTAAAAGGCGGGGGTGGGGGCGAGTGGTGGGTGAGGACCACCCAGGTGTCCTAAAGGAGAAGGGTGGGGAAGGGCTGTGGGCGGAGAATGAAGCGTGGCTGGGGGCGGGGGAGGTGGAGGGGGGACTGCCATGCTGACGACCAGGTCTCTGGCAACTTCCACTGAGGGGGCAAACACTATCTCTTCGTCCCCGTTCACTATACTTCTTGGCAGTACTGCCTGTAGATCAGAGCGAGGGGGACCCTTACCTCAAACTCCACACTTTATAAGCCCTGCTTTGGCATTTATTCAACCGAACTACTTCCTTAAGGGTAAGGAGTCCATGAGTACATGGGGTATGCCCACCTGGTGCCCACGACACCCTCCGTCCCTCATTCTCAGTATCCGGAAACCCGTAATTCCATACCCAACGGCCTCCATTTCCAGAGTCTTTTCTCCTTGGTTTCTGAGGCATCACTCCAGTCTCTGCTTTCTCCTTCCTGTGGCTTCTTCCAGTGTGTGCGTGTCCAACATTTCCTGCCTTTGTGAGGACACCAGGCCTATGGATTAGGGCCCTGCACCCTCGTGACCTCATTGTAACTTGATTACCTTTGTAAAGACTCCAGTCAAGGTCACATTCTGAAGTGCTGGGCGGTTAGGATGCCATCTTTTTCTGGGGACACGATTCAGCCTGTAACGCATCATATCGTCACAGTTGCTCTGGGGTAGATTTTGTTATAATCTTCTCTATTTTAGAGGTGAGGAAACTGAGGCCCGGAGAAATGAAATCATGTGCCAAGGTCCCACAGCTTGTATGGGCTGGATGTGAACGCTGGCTGGCCGACTCTGAGACGCCTACTCACTATTATGTGCCAATACTCTCAAGGTCGCTGGAATAGGAGTGTCTGTGGCAGCAATGAGGAGTGAGGGAGTTTCAGGTGGGTGAGTGGGATAAGCATGGGCAGAGCAAGTGGGGGGCCATGGACTGGAGGCGCGCCTGAGGGGCTGGAGGACGTGGACGGTGTGGTCATGTGTGGTCCATGGTGTATGGTGGTCTGGGTGAAGGTATCTGAGTTTGATGAATGGGGGGGGAGGGGGAGAGGTGGCTTTATAGGTTCTAGAGAAGGGGGATGCTCAGAAGAGATTCGAGAAGCATATGTCACATTAAGCCAGAGATCAGGATCAGGTCTGTTCCGTTCATCTCTGTATCCTCAGGACCCAGTACTGGGACCGGCCCGAGGAAAGAGCTCAGTTAATTCTGTTGGATGAATCGAAGCGTTCAGGCCCCAAATGGATCAGAGAGGGACGAGACACGAGGCAGGAGGCCATCCAAAGACACCGTCGTGTTGAGACACGTCCGTCATTTTTGTTTTGCACTCAAAGCACTGCGGGTCCCATTCCTTCCTGGGCTATCCCCTCACCCAGGAGGACCCCTGGGTGCTTTCCAGGACGATTCAGCTCCCACTGGGGCTGAGTCTCCCACCAGACATGACAGGTACAGGGGTTGAGAGACCAGGACAGGGGTGGGAGGGGACTCGGGATGTCCTGTTTTCAGGAGATTCACAGCCTCCAGGTGTGGAAATTCAACCTGATGGCACATGAACTTCTACACACCGAGGATCCAGCTACCATGAAAATGTGCATAAAATCTGACTTGGTTCCCGTGGTAGACGAGCTGACACACTTTTAACTATCTGATTTCTTCATAAAGACATAATTTAAGTGTTTCAGCATCGCATGAGGCTGCAGGGGGCTGGAGAGGAGGGGTCTCTGTACAGTGGCTGTGAGAGGTGAGGCATGGAGGTGGGGGCAGAGGTGCAGGGCGAGGGCCTCGGCTCTGCAGAAGCTGCCAGAGATCCCAGCCAGCTGCCTTCCGCCCTGCCAGAGGGCAGGGGCTAGTTCCCTCCCTCCCGCTGTCTCTCTACACTCCCCATGGAATTCCCCAGTGACGTGTCCCTGGGCAAGGGGACCTTGGCCTCCAGAAAGCTTCCAGTCAGTGAGGCAGCGTCTTGGGCCCTTCAACAGCAATGCAGTGCTGGTTGTCCTTCTCCTCAGGACACTTGGGGAACCTGGTACCCAGGAAGGCGACTTAAGAAGAAAAAACATCCCCAGACACTCTGTGTAGCCTTAGTATGGCTCAGCAGGTGTGCTGTCCCATCCACCCTGTGGCCAGAGGCCACCCTATCTGAGGGAAGCAGCCTGGCCGCTGCCTCCCCATCCTGTGCCCCCACAGAACAGCACGCCGACCTCCCTCCTGGCTTGACTCTGAGCAGAAGCCTCTGCAAAAAGAAGAAATTACCATAACAGCTTTGATTTGGAGTCTGCCTCAAAAGATCATATCTATGCATGTCTTCACTTCTATTATGGCCAGAATGGCTTCTACAGGTGCATTAAATTTCCAAAGATTGAAATTGTACAAGAATCTATTACTGAGAAGGAAGGCTGATGTTTCAGTAGCAAGGTCTGGACAGACTTTTGCATTGGCTGGAGCAGAAGAAAAAGAAATAGAAACGATGTAAGGAAACTCGTTTTTCTTATGGCTCTTCTTGAACTGAGAATGCTCTTAAAACCTTTCTAGCTATAATGTTCCCTGAATCTGAATCTATGAATTAAAAAGCTGTGGCCTCAGCTGGCACCTAAAAGCTCCTGGAAAGAGAATGTCTGCTGTCTACTACTGGATAACTAACTACTGGATACTGATATTTAGAGCTGGTGTCTTGACACACTTAATCTCACTCCACTGTCACAGTTACTCTTGGTGGTAGCTGTAAAACCCAGTAAGAGGAGACCCGGAGAGATAAGCATTTTATTCAGGGTCACAGTGCTGCTAAGTGGCAGAACCATGATTCACATCCAAATTTGATTATGTCACGCTGCTTCTGAAATACAGATCCTATGCAGGGAGTGAGGCTTCCGATGGAAAACTCTTAAAATTTGCCTGCAATGACTTTTCGTCAAAGTTCCAGAGTATTGGGAGTTGATCAAATGAGGCCTGGGCATTTGGGGGACTGTTTCCCAAGTGGAGGAAAAGGTTTGGATCTTGATTTGTTCACCCCCCCTCCTGCCCCCAAACCCCGAATATGTCACCTAGTTCAGAGAAGTTTACTTACCTGGGCTGACACCAGTCTGATTAGAAACGATACTCACTTTCGTAGCAGGAAAGGGCCAGAATGACCAGCAGGAGAGACAGGGACAGCTTCTTGCTTTATTTTGCTTTGAATTTTCAGCCTTAGCAAATGATGAGCAATTAGGAGCTGGACTCAGGAGCTTGGGTTGCCCAGGGCTATTTGTACCTAGTGAGCCTCACTGGTCCTGCTCACATAGGATGTGGCAGGTCACAAGGCCTGGCTTCCAGCCCTCCCTTCCTCACTGAGGGCTGATGCCATCTATCCGCATCACAGACCCCAGTGACCTGTTCAAAGCAAGGCACTGCTGGCGCCATGCACGCCATCTTTGTAGCAAAAACCAAGGTTGTCATTTTACAAATGTCTAATCCGTTCATGGGTGGGAGCCCCCTGGAATTTAACTCCTTCACTGTAGGGGCAGTGTTTGGCTTAGTTCCTCTTCACTTAGCATAGAGCCTGGCACAGAGAAAGGATCAGCAAATATTTCTGGAACATATTAATAAATACGAAAGAACAAACCACGAAATTTGGTTAGGGTGCATCTTTCGCGTGAAGTGATGCCTGCTGTGCTGGTTTCCATAGGGCCGTTGAGAGAGAAAGGTTCGCAGCATGGTGACAACTGTGAAAGAGATCAGGGGTTTTCAGCGCCCAGAGGAAAACTTACGTCCCCCGCCAGTAACTTCCTATTCTAATCTCATGCATCAAAAGAGATTTCAAATCAAGTCGAGTGCTAAGTTGAGAAACAGATCTTCGATTTCACTGGTCCATCAGGAGGACCACGCCTTCTGAGCCGTCAGGGTCCCAGCAGCGGACGTGCCTGCTGGGCTCATCCTCTGCCTGTCCTCAACCAGGAGCACAGTGCTCTATGGAAGCACGTGGGAGGCGTGGACGATTCTGAGTGAAAGCGTCAGGATGTGGGGTGCTTGTGGCTAGGTCCTTCCACCCCGATGCCTGGGTTCCTTGAACCCATGTGCGGGAATCCTCTTTAGAAGTGACCTCGAATTGTATTTAGGGGTTCCTTATACCATTCATCTTTTGTGTCCCTTCCCTGGAAAGGAGGAGCAGGGACCAGAACCCCACCTTTGTTGACTCTCTAGGGAAAATCAGTAGTATGTGTGAAAGATGAATCATTTTAGTGCTGAATAACTGACTTTTAAAGAGCAAAAAGTTTTAAATTTTGATTGACTTTTCCTTTTATAGTTCACACTTTTTATGACATGTGTAAGAAATCTGTGCCAAACATAAAGACACTAAGACTTTGGTCTTTTTTTTCCCCTAGGAGTTCTATATCTTTAGCTTTTACATTTGGGACTATGATCCATCATGAATTAAATCTGATATATGGTGGTGTTGGAGATTCTTTAATATATCCAATTGTTTCAAGACAATTTGTTGAAAAATTATCCTTCCCACACTAAATTGTCTTTGTACCTATGTGAAAAGCCAAGTGACCATATATACCTAGTTCTATTTCCGGATTCCATATAGTTCCATGAACCCATTTGTCTGTTTACATCAACATCGTACCACCCTAACTACTGAAGTTTTGTATTAAGTTTTGAAGTTATGTAGTGTTGCCCCTCCAAATTTGTTATTTTTCAAAATTGTTTTGGCTATTATAGGTCCTTTGCAGTTAAATATAAATTTCGAAACCAGATTTTTCATAAATTTACCAAAAAAAAAAAAAAAAAAAAGAGCCTAGTTGGACTTTAGTTAAGATTGCATTGCATTAAATCTATAGTATCAATCTGGAGGAAACTGACATCATAAGAATATTATTTCCAATCCATAAATATGTCCCTTTTAGGTCTTCGGTAATTTCTCTCAGCAATGTTTTATAGTTTTTTTCCTACAGGTCTTTCACATCTTTTATCAAATTTGTTCCTAAGATATTGATAGTTTTGGACATTATAAATTGCATTGTTTTTAAATTTCAATTTCTGATCCTGCAAGGCAAGTATATAGACATACAATTGAGTTTTGTATATTAATCTTATAT
>NW_011888925.1:900884-905354 GCF_000151845.1 Pteropus vampyrus | reverse complement strand
TCTTGTGTAAACTATTTTGTATCTTCCAGGAAATTTGTGCTCATTCATCTAAATTGTCAAATTTAGTGCCATAAGTTGTGCATAACATTCTTTTTTTTATATTAACATCTGTAGAATCTGTTGTTACCTCTCATTCTCGACACTGGTCATTTTTTTTTCTCCTGATCGGTCTAGACAGAGGTGTACAAATGGTTTTTGAGCTTCTCGAAGAACCAGTTTTTGGTTTAATTTTCTCTATTATTTTTCTCTCTCTATTGTCACTGATTTCTGCTCTATCTTTGTTATGTCCCTTCTTCTGCTTATACTTTCATGGGCTCTTCTGGTTTCTTAAAGTGGAAGTTGGGGTCACTGATTTGAGACGTTTTTTTCTACTAGGCATTTTAGGGCTATAACTTTTCCTCTGAGTACTGCTTTTGTTGCATCACAAGATTCAAGGCCAACGCACAAAAATCAACTGTATTTTTGTATACCAGCAATGAACAAGTAGAAACCAAAATTAGAAAAATACCACTTATAATAGCTCCAAGAAAATAAATACTTAGCTCTAAATCTAACAAAACTTGTACAGGATCTGCATCCTGAAACTACACAATGCTGATGAAACAAACCAAGGATGTAAATAAACGGAGAGACATGTCAGGTTCATGGTTTAGAAGACTCACCATCATAAATAAGTGAATTCTCCCCAAACTTATCTATAGATTTGATGTAATTCCAACCAAATCCCAGCAGGGCTTTTATACGGATAATCTGATTCTAAAATTTATACAGAAAGGCAAAATTGATAGAAAAGCCAAAATAATTTTGAAAAGAATAAAGTTGTAGAAATCACATTACTAGATTTTTAAGACCTGTGCGAAAGGCTTCGGTAATCTTGTCCACGTGGTCATGGTGAAAGAGACTCATAGATCAATGGAAGAGAATACAAAGTCCAGAAATAAACCCAAATTAATATGGCTAATTGATTCTTGATGAATATACAAAAGAAATTCAGTGGAAAAAGAATACTCTTTTCAATAAATGGTCTTGCAACAATCGGGACATCCATCCATATGCCCCCCCAAAAACAAAGACCACACACTTAGAACTGAGGCTAGACAAAGATTTTAGACATGACACCAAAACGCACAACCCAAAAAAGAAAAATAAAATTGATAAGGTGGATTTCACCAAAATGAACATACCTGCTCTATGAGAAACACTGTTAGGTGAACGCAGAGCCACGCCACAGACTAGGAGCGTGCAAAGCACATAACTGACGATGGATTTGTACCCGTAACACAAAGATTCTAAACTCAACGGTAAGAAAACTATGCAATTTAAAAATGAAAAGATCCAAACGGACACTTCCTCGAAGATGGCAGATAAGCACATGAAAAGATGTTCACCGACATGAGCCATCAGGGAAATGTAACTTAAAACCACGATGAGATTCGCTCTACGTCTGTTGGGGCGGCTAAGAAATATTGACAATACCAAGTGTCGATGAAGACGCAGAGCAACTGGAACTACCTTTTTGCCGAGTAACCACTTTTTTCTCAAACACGAGACCTAAAATGCTTACAAGAAGTACTGTTTTGACTTTGTAACTTTAAGCAAAGACACAATCGCCAGTTGACTCAACAGTTTTCTAGTGAGAGCACACATGGAACAAATTTCAATTGTGCAGTGTTTGAATGGACCGTTAAGTAGTTTTTCCTTCAGCTTCCTGTGTATGTTCACTATTTCCTCATAAAAAAAAAAAAAAAAAAACCTCTTGAATTTAGCCTTTATTTTGTTCTAAAGCAGGAGTCAAACTTTTCCTGTAAAGGGTCACAGTAAATATTTTCAGCTTTGTGGGCTATATGGCCTCTGTTACAGCTTCTTAACTGCCCTCAGCAGAGCAGCTGGAGGCAACAGGCATGCATTTCTATTGGGTGGGTTCCAAAAAACCTTTACAGAAACTGGCTGTGGCTTGATTTGGCCCACTGACACGTCCAGGGGTTGGAGCAGCAGAGGATTAAGGAACTGGTCATCACACCATTAGAACACAGCTGGCAGCTATTGGGCAACACCAACAGAACAGCCAGCTTACATCAGCACTGAGCATTTAATTAGCAGCTGCCTGGTTTTGTTGGAGAAACGTGTCCACTGCTTGCAGGCACTGGTCCAAAGGTAGTTTCAAGAGATATCTTTCTCATCAGCCCCTTCCTACTTTGCAGCTCGTCCACTGTCACCATCCATACGGCAAGGGTGGAGCCTGGGGCCTGGAGGTACTGAGGGACTGTCTTTAAGTGGCAGAACTGTGTCAAAAGCCCAGTTCTCCTGACCTCACTCCAGGTCTCTCCCATTGAACAAACCTTCCTTTTACAAATAGGGAGCACCCCAGAAAAACAGGAAGTATCTTCGCCTGTGCTATCTTGAGTAGCTCAAGTGTTCCTCAGGGTTGCCCAGGGATGGCATGAGAATCACTCACCGCATTGGCATCTCTGGGGGTGGGACCCAGGGGACCTTGGAGCACACCCCAGGAGAGGGAATGGTACCTTGCTCCTCCAGCCCATCTGGTGGCCCGAGACAGACAGCTGCAGGGCCCGGGTCCAGGGTAGTCTGCCGAGGCCGCCAGTCTCCACAACACCCACAGCAGGCTTGAAGGAACAGACTTTATTTATCTAGCTCTCAAACACTAGAGGATAAAATTCAGCTGAATTATAACAATCTATTTACAAAGTGCTGCCTGTGGGCCAGGCAGGGCAGGCTTGGCACTTCCCCCGACACCTGCCAGGCACAGCCTCCTAACAAGCCTGGGCCACCTTCCATCTGCAGCACAGAGAACGTTGACATACACGCGACCAAACCCCCAGTGACAGAATACCAGGCAGGAGGGCACCAGATTGACAAGAGTGACGGACAGACAGACACAGACAGGGGCTGTCTCAGTGCTTCTTCAGGCTGTAGGTCAGGCTGCCGGGGACCCTGGTGCCCTGCAGGGGTGGCGAGTTCCAGACGGCAGAGCTTGTGCGCTTGTGGTAGCGCGGCTTGCTCTTCTTGAAGATGTCTTCCAAGTCCAGCTGGAGGATGGTTCCGAAGAGCTCGAGAAGGTTCGGGGGGTGGTAGTACTGGTGGATGATGGCCTGGCTGAGCTGCGTGCCTGCAGGGAAACAGGGCCGGTCGCTGCCTTGGGGGAACTTCCTCACGCCCCCACCCCACTGACAGAGCCCTCGTCACCCTCTCCACGCCAGCGGGCCGGCACCTCCTGCCATGTCAGCTCCTCTGAGGTCCCCCCTACCGGCCCCTCTCCCCCATCAAACACCGATATCGTTCTCACTGCATGTTCCCACTGCCATCTTTTGGACGCTTAGCCTGAACACGGGTGCTCAGGAGCTCACGGGTGAGGCACTCACGGCCCGACCTCGTTATCCCCACACCCACCTGGGCGCCAGGTCTTTTATTCACCCATTTTATAATGGCGAGATCTGCCCAAAGGCACGTGGCTCGTAACTGGCAGGGCCAGAGTTGGGACACAAGTCTAGCTCCAGAACTTCAGCATATGATGCTGTCCTCAATTGCCTTGGCTGACTATTTATCTCGTCACCCCACAGGCCCTGAAGTGGAGGGTGCAGACTGAGGGGGGCCTCTTGGCTGAGGCTGTGGGCAATACACGGCCCTGCCAACAAGGCTGAGGACCCAGAGGATCAGAAGGCGGGGCCCAGCTTGCTCTGCACTAGGCCCCCTGCATGCTAACAGCCCTTCTCAGCTGGGTCCTAGTATCACGGCCATTTCACAGATGAGAAAACTGAGAGAGAACGAGCTTAAGAGAGTTTAAGCATGGTTCGGTGGCTTTCCTGGTCATCTGGCTGGCTGGCCACACTGATCCCTGCATGCTGCCACCTACCAAATGACTTGATGCTGACAGTTAAGGAGACTAAGTCTGATCCTTGTTACTGTGGGGTTCAACAACCAAGGGCAAGTTGTCTTCTGTAGAGTGCTGACCCCTGGGGAGTGAGACTGCACCCCAGCTTGACCCCCGGCCTTGCAAACAGTAAAGCACCCACAGTATGCACTGGCTGCACAGTCATGCTCACCCACACTCCTGTTTAAATGCTGGGGCCTGGAGTCGGGCCCCGTAAACTCCAAGGTCAAATCCCGCTCAAGTGCCCGCCCCTCCCTCAGGGCTTTCCTGCCTTCCCCAGCTGGCTGGAACCCCCACGTACCAGTCTTACCGCCCCATTACTACTCTTAGCTCTGTGCCCACCCTATGCTACTTATTTGGGTCCAAGTCTCATCTGGCCTGCTGGGCACAACTCCAAGGAGGGGACTAGCACCCAAGCCAGAACGCCTAGCACCATTGTGCCCAGAGCCAGCTGCAATTTAATGTCTGTTGAGAACAAGGACGTCCAACATCATCATCTGGTCCAAAGATGGGCCCACCGGCCACAGGGCGCCCACCCTTCCCTGGGCGCATCCCAAGGCCCGACATAGGCTTCTCAGGCC
>NW_011888925.1:898240-900834 GCF_000151845.1 Pteropus vampyrus | reverse complement strand
CCCTCAGGGCTTTCCTGCCTTCCCCAGCTGGCTGGAACCCCCACGTACCAGTCTTACCGCCCCATTACTACTCTTAGCTCTGTGCCCACCCTATGCTACTTATTTGGGTCCAAGTCTCATCTGGCCTGCTGGGCACAACTCCAAGGAGGGGACTAGCACCCAAGCCAGAACGCCTAGCACCATTGTGCCCAGAGCCAGCCGCAATTTAATAAGTCTGTTGAGAACAAGGACGTCCAACATCATCATCTGGTCCAAAGATGGGCCCACCGGCCACAGGGCGCCCACCCTTCCCTGGGCGCATCCCAAGGCCCGACATAGGCTTCTCAGGCCCATGCATCAAGCTACCAGCCCACGGGCACAACAGGCTCCCGACATCCACGGTACCTGAGCCATTCCCTCCGGGGCCCCAGAAGTCACAGGTGAGGACCCAGGTCTCCGGGGAGCTCCAGGCCCTGCTTACCTCTGGCCCAGGAGGGGATGGGTTTCCGGGGGTGGGCCTCATCATCGGTGGAGTCATCGCTATTCAGATCCATCCCGTAGTTATCTGGGTTGATCTTGGGAGGGGCCCTGTGCCCTTGTGGAGTCATTTGATACGAGGTACAAGCCGGGGACTGAAAAAAATAAACATGGCCGTTAGCTTCCTCCTCGCCCCGACCCCTGCATCTCTCACCGTCGAGGAAGGCTGGGGCTCTGCCCACTGCCTCGCTTCAGAGGAAAAACCAAAAGGCTCAGGGTCGCTTTTTAATTTTAAAAAGTCACACCACATACACAACTCCGAATCTTCCCTTTCCATGTTAAAGTGAGTTGTAAACGTTACTTTCAGGTCGGTGTGTCTGCCGTGACCAGCTCCCGGGACTCCACTGGGAGCCCCTTGATTTGTAATTTAAACATACGTTCCAGGTGAACGTTCAGCAGCTCCCAGCTTTCCAGCATCTCGACCCACGCTGCACTGAAAGCCCTTCCTCACAGTACCACTCATTCGTAAGAGCATTAAGCTGGAAGGAGCCTAAATGCTCATCAACAGGCGCTGGTTAAAGAAATTCTGGCAACTAAGTGGTACACGGCTGTCAGAAGTAAGAGATTTACAAGTGCTGAAATAGACAGATGTCGACAATACATGAAATGAAAGGAAAAAAGGGAGGAAAAAAACCAAGCTGCCAAATGGTGTGTGTTATGGAGTAAATGTCTGTGTTTCCCCCAGATCCCTGCGTGAGATCCTAACCCATAATGTGATGTTTGCAGGTGCAGAGGTCGTGAGGGTGGTGCTGTCATGAATGGGATCAGCGCCCTCAGAAAAGAGACCCCAGAGAGCTCCCTCCCTCCCCCCGCCTTGTAAGGACACAATGAGGAGACAGGCGTCTGTGAACCAGGAAGAGGGCTCTCGAACAGACAGTCTGCCGGCGCCTTGACCTTGGACTTCCCGGTCTCAAATAAATGGTTGTTTACGCCGCCAGTCTACGGCAGTTTGTTAAAGCAGCCTGAACAGACCAGGATAGTACGTACAGCCTGTGCCCATTTAAGACTCTGGGTATGTCTGTGTGTAAGTGAATACAACGTTTATATGTCTAAAAATATTTAAAAATGTACACCAGATTTAAAGTTTTCTTCTGAGAGCACTTTTACATTGTACTCATCTATAAAGTTTTGTTTCTTTTTTAACAACAAATTCTATTTTTAGGACAAGAAAGAATATATGTTATCAAAAGTAAGAAAAACTATGGGTCTGACTGTATTCTTCCTCTTTCTTCTGGTCCTAATATATGACCTAATATATGCCTTCAGCTTCTGAGAAGAGCCGGGGGCGTCTCTCTGCTCTGGTGCCTGAGCCTCACCTGCACATCCACGGTCACGTTCAAGCTTTTGCTGGCCGCTGCAGCCTCCGTGGCTTTCTTCTGCTCCTCCTGCAGCCGCTGCTGCTCAGCCAGGCGCTGCTGCTCTTCCTGGGATCAGTGGCCAGCCGGACGTGAGAGACCATGTGTACGTGCTCCCCGTCCCCCATGCCAGCCCCCAAGGCCAGGCAGGCAAGGAAGCTTGTGCCCCAGGGGCCGCTAGGTCAGGCCTTCCTCAGCCCAAAGCTCAGCTCTGATCCCATGCGGGCCCCACACGCCCCGCTCCCCTGTACCTTCTTCTTCTTCTCCTCCAGTTCTCTCTGCAGCTTCTCCCTCTGGAGCCGAAGGGCCTTCTCCCTCTCCTGCAGCTCCCTGAGGACAGAGCAAGAGCCTGTCAGGGCAGGGAGCTGAGCCCTGGCCCTCTTCCCGTCCCCGCCCGGGAAGCTAGGCCCATCGGCACTCGCCATGGGAGAAGAAACAGCAGGATGGGCATAGCCGCTCAGAGCCCACAGCTACGCTTGTGTGCACAGAGGGTGCAGGGAGCGCTCTGCTTTGGAGCCCACATCTGGCCCCCAGGCTTCCACACGACCTAGGGCTCAGCCTCAGCCTCATCTGCGGGACAGTGGGGACAACACCTTTCCTCCAGAGTTGAGAGAATCAGATGAGATAATCCGAGTTACCTCCGATCGTCTGGACCCACAGGGTGGACACTGAGTGTGAAGCAGGGGGAAGCAGGGCTTTGGAGCCACCTCCACTTACTAGCTC
>NW_011888925.1:887718-897395 GCF_000151845.1 Pteropus vampyrus | reverse complement strand
GACCTCAGGGCTTGCCTGCCATGGAAATGTGGGGGTGGAGGGGCAGACCCGATTTCTCATCATCACAGGGAGGCACATTTAATGGGCAGGGGCCAAGGACGTTGAAGGTCCTGCTCGCCCCATAAAGCACTGCTGCCCAAATGCCCACATGCCAACAGGGCTCCTGCTGAGAAACACTGGCCCATCCTATGCCCGTTCCCGCAACCTGTGTCAGCTGAGGACAAAACAAACCCAAGGCCAAGGGTCAGCACACCTGGCTAGAGGCGGAACCAAGAGAAAAATCTCAAGTGACCCCGCCATGACCCCTTCAATCTCCAGGAGCCAATGCACCACATTCAGATGCTCTGCCCGCTGAGGGCCTCTGGGACTGGAGCCGAGAGGAGCCTGTCGCTCGTCTGCAAACCCGTGAGTGAAGGTGGGAGCTGCCTGCAGGGGACGGCTCGACGTCCCCTCCACAATGCACGCAGGTGCAGGGGGTGCCTCAGCCTGGCCCGAGGGGCCCTCACCTCTCGGCCCGCAGCCGCTCCTGCTCACGCTGCTCCGCCAGCTGCCGCTCCTGCTCACGCTGCTCCGCCAGCCTCTTGGCCTCGGCCGCCTTCCGCAGCCGCTCCTGCTCCTCCTCCTTCTTCTTGTGCAGCAGCTCCTGGTGCCGCCGCTCTTCCTCCTCCTGTGAACGGAGAGCAAGGTCAGGGCCTCAGGCCAGGCTGGGGCTTGACAGGGCGACAGAGGTCTGGGAGGGAGGGGGTGCTGGCTCCCGTCACATCAGAGATCGTCAGGGGCCGAGCCCAGGGTCACCCCAAGCAAGGTGCCACAGTCATTACAGAAGCCTGAAAACGCATCTTGTGACAAGATGCTGCAGCAGGCTGAGCTCAGGGTACGGCCTGGAGCCACCCCCTAACTGTGTGACACTGGGCTATCCCGTAAGCCCTCTGGCCTGGATTTCCTCATCGATTAAATGGAAACAACAGCAATCTCTATGCCTCGTGAAGATGCTGAGTTTACACATATAACATACTTAGAACAGTGCCTGGCATGTGGTAAATACTCAACAAATGTGAGCCGTTAGTACTGTAACCCCCTAACAGCAGATCCGTGTCTCTAGAGTCAAAAGGTTGACAGTCCCAGGAAGAGGTGGGCCCCTGCTCTGGCCAGCAGAACAATGCGTCCTACAACAGCCCTACCCAGTAGACACCCCATGCTACCTGAAGGAACTGAAGCACAGAGAGGTCAGGTAACCTGTCCAGGGTCACACAGCTAATAAAGGGCAGAGTAGAGACTGGGAGTCTGGCTTGAGAGTCCACGTGCATCACCCTCAAACTACAGAAAACGGGAGGCAGGTTATTGTCGCCACCCCCATCTCCACAGCATCTGCTGAGCCTCCTCAGGGCTTGAAGCCACAAGATCCACCAGGATAAATTCCACAAAGCACGGTGTGCCCTGTGGTCCCCGGGGACTGAGGCAGTGCCTGTCCTGCCCACCTCTTCTTTGATGGCCGAGTCCCTCTGTCTACCTGGCTTCGCACCTGTTGGAGCCACCTGAGCCTCCGAGCCTCTTCCTCCTGCTTCCTGCGCACCTCCGCCTCCTCCATCTTCTTGGCCGCTGCCTTTTTCTTGGCCTTCTCCTCAGCCAGTCGCTCCTCCTTGGCCTGCAGAGCCCACCCGCATGTGCCCATTAGAGCAGGCCTCCCCACTCATCCATACAGAGGGGGCCCCGGAGCTCTGCGACGGGCACCCCATGGCCTGCAAACCCGCTTGTCCCTCCCGGCCCAGGGGAGGGGGCCCTGGAAGCCGGTCCTAACCCTCGGGCCACCAAGTCGACCGGCTTGGACCCCAGAGGGGGACCCCACCCGGAGCCCACAGCTCGCACCTTCTCGGTCTTCTCATCCAGCTGAGCAAACTTCTGCTCGATCTGCTTCTTCTTCTCCTCCTTCATCTGCTCCACCCGCTCCCGGGCCTGCAGCACCTTCCGGAGGCGCTCCTCGCGCTTCCTGCGGACACGGGGAGGTCAGGGGGGCCGGCCACGGTGGGCTGGGGGGCTGGGGGGCCGGGGGCCACTTACAGCTTCACCTCCTCCAGCCGCCGCCGCTTGTCTTCCTCCACCTTCTGCCGGCGGAGCTGCTCGGCCTCCTCCTTCCGCCGCAGGTTCTCCAGGCGCTGCCGCTCCTTCTCCTGGGGTGCAAGGCGGGGTGAGCGAGGACCGCCCAGTGCTGGGCTGGGGCTGCGGCTGGCCTTGGACCCCACCCCCCACCCCCAGCCAGATGGGCAGCGTCACTCCCAAACACATCTCCATCCCCACCCAGACTGAGGCCTGGGGCTTCCATCTTTCCTCTGAGGAGCCCCTAGGCCTCCTAAGGGCTTGAGTCATGTGTGCCCTCGACTGGGCCCTGCCAAATCATGGGCAGCACAAAGATCAGGTCCAAAATTGGATGTATGCTCTGATGGGAACTATGTAAAACTGCATTTGGAAGGAGAATGAAGAATGATATTGCGAACTCATTATTATTATGCTTTATAACTTTTATACTCTGTATATGTGTACATACACACAGACTCTTTTGTGTATATCAGCTATTTCATAATAGTTAAGAAAAATAAAAGAAAATATTGCTAAATGATAATGGAGATTACTATAGGCTGCTGAGATAGATCAGGGATGGTATTTTTTCTTTTATTTTTCAAACTTCCTGTGGGTACGGCCATATAATAATTTAAAAAACAACTTTTTAAAAGTACCCGTTGCTTGTTAAGCAGATGGATGCTGGGACCCCACCCTGTCCGCAGGCCCAGAAAGCCCCAGGCACGAGGCCACAGCAGGGGGGCAAAAGGCGGGACAGGTGGGGCTTCCAGCCCTCCCTGGCCAAGGACAAGAACAAGGACAAGGAACCGGCTTTACCCCTGAGTGGTGGTGGGGGGTGAGAGTCCGGGCTGGGACTCGGACTGGAGCCCCTCACCCATCAGACTCCTAGCGCTGGGCTCAGCCATCCGCAGGCCTCCTTCTCCCTGCACTGTTTACTGTCCATTCTTCCTTGGCCTCTGACCTTGATGGCAGACTACCCACCTAGAAATCTGGCTGCAAGGTAACACAATCCTAAAGGTAGAGGGAAGGGCTCCAGTAACGCGTAGGACGGTCATGCGTAGGAGCGGGTAGACGGACTCCACTCGGTCTGAATAGCCGTGAAGCCTACCAGCCGTCTATTTGAGGCCTTTGCAAAGGAAACAGTAGCAGGCCGGTGGGGAAGTTCAGACTCTGAAGCAACACCGAACCAGCAGTGAGTTTGCTACTTTTTTCCCCTCCAGCCTAAAGTCAGTGAGGCCTGACACCCTCAAGGGATCGCCGGGGTGCAGACAGAACTCTGGGAAAAGCCCTCTAGCTCTGCCTCAAGTTGCAGAAACGGAATGTCTAAAGTTCTGAGGATGCAGAAACCCCATTTTTTCATTTTTCATTTCTCACTTCTCTCATGCTCCAGACCACAAGCGACCCTGTGGCAACAGGGACAGGAGCAGTTACGGGAACCTGCGGAGCCAAGGCTCGGGGGAGAAGCCCCCTCCACACTATGGAGCTGCGATCCCGAAGGCTGAGAAAAACGTCCTCTTTTCTTTCTCTGTCTCCCAGTCAGATGGCCCTGGACGAAGCCATGGAAGCACACAGCAGAGCAGGGTGACCACAGCCCTAGCTTCCTGGCTGGAAGACAGAAACGGGGAGCCCCAGAGAAGCGGAAGTACTGGAGAGATGGAGAAAATGACACCATAAGGTTGTTTCTGAACTCCTGGGCTCGGCCCCAAGCTGCAGATGCATGGAGCTGACCCCATCACACCGAAAACTGAGAATTAAACCCCCAGGCCACCTGCCAGATGCCAGACTGCCTGCCGACTGGCACACCGGGGACAGATCCAAACAGCGCTGCAGTAGCCGGTATGGAAAACAGTATGGAGGGGCCTCAAAAAAGTAAAAACGGAGCTGCCATCTGATCTAGCAATTTATCGGAAGAAAAGGAAAACATCAACTCGAAAACATATCTGCACCCCATGTTCACTGCAGCACTATTTATAAGAGCCAAGATATGGAAACGATCTAAGTATCCAGTGACAGATGAACGGATGAAGAAAATGTGATCTACATAGTCAAAGGAATATTACTGTTATAAAAAGGATTCACTCTTGCTATTTGTGATGACATGGATGGACGTGGAGGGCATTATGGTAAGCAAACTAAGTCAGACAGAGAAAGACGAACACCACATGATCTTGGTTATATTTGGAATTTAAAAAAACAAAACAAAAACGGAGCTCACAGAGACAGAGAACAGATTAGTGGTTGCTAGAGGCGGGGTGGGGGGGATGGGAGTGGGCCGAATGGGTAAAGAGAGTTAAAAAGCATAACTTTCAAGTTGTAAACTAAATAAGTAACGTAATACAGCACGGGGACTATAGTTAATAATACTGTATTACCTATTTGAAAGTTGCTTAGAGAGTAAATCTTAAAAGTTCTCATCGCAAGAAAAAAAAAATTCTGTAACTGTGTGGTGATAACTAGACTTACTGTGGTGATCATTTTGCAATATATGCAAATATCGAATCATTATGTTGTACACCTGGAAATAATACCACACTCCACAGAAGGCAGGTAGGAACCTGCAGCCTGAACCAGACCAGGTGGGTTACTGATAGAGCAAAATATCAACATTCTCCATAAAATTTAAATAAGACTCAGTCTCCTAACGTCATAGTCAAAAGGCCCATGATAAAACCCCGAATTACTCACCATTCAAAGAACCAGGAAAATCTCAACTCCCGTGGGAAAAGACAACAGCCACCGATGCCAAGATGACAGATATTAAAATTTTTGTAAAGACCTTATAAGCAACTATTACAAAAATGCTTTAACAAGTAACCACAAACATTCTTAAGACAAGTGGACAAACGGAAAATCTCAGCAAGCAGAAGATCTAAAGTAACGCAAAATGGAAATTTTAGAACTAATAATACAATAACTGAAATAATAGATTGATGGATGGGTCAATGGATGGGTCCAAGAGCAGATGGAGCAGATAGACGTCAGTGAACATGCAGATAAATTAATAAAAATGCATCCAAGCTAAACACAGAGAAAAGACATTGAAGAAAGATTAATATAGCCTGAGGCAAGTGTGAGATGACAATGAAAGGTGTATCATTTGTGCCACTGTCCTCCTACAATGGAGAGGAAGGAATGAAATGCACGAAAGAAAACGTGAAGACATGAGGGCTTGGAAAAGCTCCAAATTTGGTAAGATATAAATCTACAGATTCAAGGTCATTGAAACCCAAACAGGATAAACCCAAGGAAACTCAAGTCTAGCCACTTCATAAACACACCGCTGAAAACTTAATACAAAGGGAAAAATTCTCAAAAGCAGACACACACGCACACGCACACGCACACACAGACATATTACTTATCTGGAACAATGATCTCAATGACTGGAGGCTTCTCGAGGCCGGAAGGAAGTAAAGTGCCGAAAGGAAAGAATTGTGAACCCAGAACTCTATTTTCAGGGAAGACATCCTTCAGAAATGAAGTAAAATAGACTTCCTCAAATGTAGGGAAAGTACAGAATTTGTTGCCAGCGAACTTGTCTTCGAAGAAGAATCGCCAGGTAAAGGGTGTTCTCAGGACGAAAGAGAAAGGACACCAGAAGGACACAGGAAACATCGAGAATGAAGGAAGAGCGATAGAAATGATAAACACCTGGGTAAATATCAATAGACTGTTCTTTTCCTCTTGAGTTCTCTAAAACGTTTGACAGTTGGAAGCAAAAATTCTAACACTGTCTGACAGGGCAGTCAACGTGGGGAGATTAAGACAAAAATAGCACACAATGCGGAGGGTAGTAAGGCTTCTAATTCCAATTGAAATGATAAGACAATCGATTCTAAAGTGACTGAAAGTTTAGGATGTGATGCCTAGAGCACCCAGTAAAAAACACTGCAAAATCACAATAGACAAACTAAAATGGAACACTAAGTTCAAGTGAACATTTACCAAGTACAGATTTTACTGTATGATGGTATTTAACAAACTTTACTGTATAACTTTTTTAACATAAGTTTTTTTTTAAAGATGGAGAAATGGAAGGAAAGAGAGATGACCATGAGCCACAGAAGCTGAGAGGGTGCAAGAGGACCCGGAGGGTCTGCTGGCCTAGGGAGGCCCCCAAGGGGAAGGGAGGGAAAGGCTTTTGGCTGGCTCACTCTCCAACCACCAGACCAGGAAAGATGGGGGAGGCAGGACCCCCATCCAACCTCCCCCTCCCCGCCCCACCGGCACACCACGCCCACCTGGTGTTCTGTGAGGAAAGTGCCTTGGAGGCAAAGGCCCCATGGCCCACGGAGTGCCCGCCACCCTCTCTTTCTGCCGAGAGCTGACCGACTCCTGCTTTCGACAGGGCTCAGCAAAACAGGTTTTTGTCCCCAAACTTAAGTGCTAAAATTTCCCAAAACAGTTCAGAGAACTTATCCCGTTACATTGTGAATTTTATAGAAAACAAGAATTGTTCATGTCACAGAACCTATATTTCCTCTCTGCCCCAACCCCTTGAAGGTGGGCTGGCTCGTCCCTGCTTCCCAGCGGCCAACGTCAAGGCCAATGCAGAAGGTGGGAGGAATGCAGACGCTTGTGCAGCCTCCAGGGGCTTCAACTGAGCAGTGTCCCTTCATGCCAAGCTCTGTGCTGGGTGCTTGACACACATTACTCTCTGGTTCATCCCATTTCTGAAGGGACCTTTGGTTTCCTCATTTTGTAACCAAAGAAACTTAGGCCCAAATGTTAGGAAACTAGTCCGAGGCCTCAAGGCCCCTGCAACCTACCTAGACCCCTGGTCTCCTAACTAAGACTGTCCTACCCTCACCAGATGCCTGGGACAGGGACCTGGGCTCCTCAGAGCAGGAAAAGGCAGCTTCTCCGTCATCCCCATGAGCCCTGCAAGGCTCTGATCAGCCTGAGGGGGGCACAGAGGCTCCCTGTAGGGGAAACAAGTTTGAGTCTGGTTCACTGCTGTGGGCCCAGGTGCCTGGCAGGGGCCTGGCAGAAAAATAGGTGCATAAGGGCACAGAGCCCGATTGCTAGCATACTGGAAAGCAAGCTGTCGCCTTGGCCACCCAGAGGGGACCAGCCTTCTTGCAGAAGCAGGTTCAGAGCCCACCTGCCAGGCTGCAGGGGAGCCCCTGGAGCTGCCAAGCCCCATGGCAGTGCTGTTGAGGCCCTGAGGCCCCAGGTGGGGGCAGACGCCCTCCTGATAGGAGACCCTTCGAAGCGCCAATGGGGACTAAAGGGATGCAACGCAGGAGACCCCAGAGAGGCAGGACTGCGGGCCCAGCAAGTCCCAGCTCTCTGTGGCTCTTTGCTCACGGCCAATGGCCCAGCTCAGCTCTGAGGTGTCTGAGAAGAGAACAGCTTCTGTGGCCTTCTTTCCGGAGGCCGCTGCCGACAGTCCCACCATCGCCTGCAAATGGCCTTCAACCACCACGGCTCTGCCCTCCCCTCAAGGAAGTAACTCGAGTATGTGACCCAACAAATCTCAGTGGCCCTGTGACTTGTCTGTTCTCTTCACAGCCTCAGACCCTGAAGGGAAGCCCAGTGCTGACGAGGAGAGAGGGAGGTGGCTGTGGGGAACACGAGCTGTGGCCCCGGGGAGCAGCTGGAGGTCACACACCCTTTGCCTCCTCCTGCCTCAAGGAGGCTCGGGGACTCCTGCTCCTGGTAGCAGAGCCAAAGGCAGAGACGGCAGGGAGGCCTGGCTCCGGAACTGCTGGCACCTCCGGCCAGCCGCCCAGCGCCTCTGGTTCACCTCCCACCTCCCTCAACGCTCCTGCTTAGGATGTTAGTGCTTCCACTGGCGCTGCTGATTTTGCAAGGACAGGGCTACAGCGAGCGGCTAAGTGCTAGGCAGAGTTAGGTTACAAGGACAGGAAAACCTTTACTTACGACGAAGCTGCACTGTGGAGGAGAGGAGACAAGGAGAAAGCCCAGAGTCAACGCGAGGCCAGGCTCCTGGCCACGCCAGCGAGTCTGCTCGGGGCCACGCTCCACCACCTCCTCTCACCCGCCTGGTCCCCGTCCCCAACAAGTGGAAGCGCCCACGTGTCCCCCACCTGGGGGTGTGGGACGGATGCGCAGGGTGGGAAATTCTGCAGCTTCTCAGCCCACGGCCCAAGACCCAGGGGTCACACTGAGCTGGCCAAGCCTCTAGGACACAGCATAGAGCCCAAGAGGTCAGGGCAGTCCCCAGATGTTGAGGGAACCCATGGCCAGAGAGGCCGGAGCTGGTCCAGACCCACGTTGCTCCCCGCAGCCAAGGGGGCACCCCGGAGCCTGGCCTGGGGCGCGGGCTCCCTCACCTTTGGGTCTACGCGCAGGGGAGTGTTGCGCTTAATGAAGGATTTCATGACGCTGCTGCGGGAGGCTGAGGTCGGGGTCATGAGCATCTGGTTCCTCTGCACGGTGTGCAGGAAGGTCCGGAGGGGCCGTACCACCTGCAGATGGGGACCAGGGTCAGGACTCGGGCAGGCCGGGGGCACCGAGGGACGGCAGATGCCCACTCACCTTGCTGGCTGGACAGGGCGGGGAAGGGGTCTTGCTCCGGGGGGGCTGCAGCTCCTCTTCCTCCAGCTGCTGCTCCTCGTCCAGCTCACTCACAGCCTGCTTGTAGCTACGCTTCCTCCTGCAGAGGTGCAGGTGGCAGCAGCATCACAAGGCTGACCCCAGGCCCCCATCCAGAGTCCTAGCCACACCCCATAAAAGGTCACCCCTATGAATAAAACGGCCCAGCCCATAGGGCTCTCAGCTAGAGGCAGGGGGGTCTCCCTGACTGATCCTCTACTGCCCAGTCAGAAGAGAAATGACCAGGCCAAGGTCACATGACCGGAACACAGAAGGATGGGGTCTAGGATCTGGTTGCTCACTCCCAGGCTAGGCTCGTCCCACAGCATCAACCTCCCTCCTTCATTAAGTCAGGGCACCAGGTCCCACCCCTGCTGAGAGAAAACGGAAGCCCCTGACCACATGCCCACCCTCCCCAGCGAGGCTCTGCAGGGCCCCTTGGGGCAGTGGCCTACACAGCCCTCCTCAAATGCAAACCTGACACTCTGGGGTGGCTCCTTGGGGTCACCTGCTTGGTCGGTCTTGGCCTCTGTGAAGAGAACAATTTCGGTGAGGCTGCGAGGACAACATGGAGGGGTCAGGGAACAGTGTCCGCAAGCCATGGCAAAAGCAAGGCTCTCTTCCTGGCAGACCTCAGAGTGGCCAGTGGCAGAAGCGTCAGTCTCAGCACCAACGGGCCCTGACAAATCTGTGGATGTCCAGGAACCGGCGTGTTCCTCCCTGCCCAAAGACCCCTCACCCCCATGTCTGACCTCTAAGAACAGCAGGACAAGCCCGCGGTGGCCCCAACTATGTCCCGCCCATGTCTAACAGAGAGCTGGGGAACGCCTTTCAGGAGCTGAAGCCGATGGATGCTGCGAGCTCTAACAGACCCCTCCACAGGCTTCGAACTCCCGCTCCTCCTGGCCCTTTTGGCTGGAGCCAAGGGGACGAGAGGAGGGGAGGGCTCCCACGCAGGGCCCACATGGGGTGTGCGGTCAGCACATTTTGTTCCACTGCCAGGAGAAAGCTGATCGCTCCCCCTGCCTGTTGATACTCTG
>NW_011888925.1:883761-887668 GCF_000151845.1 Pteropus vampyrus | reverse complement strand
CCCTGCCCAAAGACCCCTCACCCCCATGTCTGACCTCTAAGAACAGCAGGACAAGCCCGCGGTGGCCCCAACTATGTCCCGCCCATGTCTAACAGAGAGCTGGGGAACGCCTTTCAGGAGCTGAAGCCGATGGATGCTGCGAGCTCTAACAGACCCCTCCACAGGCTTCGAACTCCCGCTCCTCCTGGCCCTTTTGGCTGGAGCCAAGGGGACGAGAGGAGGGGAGGGCTCCCACGCAGGGCCCACATGGGGTGTGCGGTCAGCACATTTTGTTCCACTGCCAGGAGAAAGCTGATCGCTCCCCCTGCCTGTTGATACTCTGTATTCCAAGAGGTCCCTGCAGCACCCCTGGGGCTCTGGGGCTGGTACAGCCACTGTCCGTGACATGCGGCTGTTGAGGGGACCACATCCAGGACCTCATAATGACATAGCTCTTCCCACCAGGGAGATGTGAGCCCGACCATGAGGGACCTCTGACAGCGTGGGGATGCCATGGCCCACGGCTCTTCCGTTCTCTGAAGACAGGGTACCCATGAAGGTGAGAAGCCACCGGCAGAAACGAAACGAGAGGCCGGTGTTCAGACCCCAGCACATGGTTCCTCCTGCTGCCCCTGGCATGGAGCTCAAGGCCTTGATCCGGCACATTTATGTTAATGCCCCAGTCCAGGCCCTGCCCCCACCCTCTGCTGCCTGCACCAACCAGCCATGGCCACTCCCACGGCACCCGGCAGCAGCTCCTGCTAAAAAGTAGGAAATGAAACCTACAGAACCAAAGGAGAACTATGCACCCCTGGGCCTCATGTTTCATTTACCTTCAGCCTATCAGCCCAGAAAACAGGACCCCCGAGAGAAAGTCAGGCCGAGGCCACCGAGGCCCACGTGGCCCTACGTATCTGCATGTAGCAGGTCAGGAAGCCTCACCTTGTTGCCCTTCAGAGGATATTTCCTGGCCACCAGCCCCAGGCCGCGAGCCCGGCGTGCTAATGGCGATCTTGGTAGCACTGTGGGACCACAAGGTATTCCCGTCATTCTTGGGGACCTGGAGGAAGAACCAAGGCTTTAGGGGTCTGCATCTGAGACTCACAGCGCAGGGCACAAGCCCCAAGACCCTTGGGACCTGCCCTCCCTGCTCTGCCCACCTTACCTCACGCTCAGCCACCTCCGCAGGCTCAGCCACCTCCGCAGACTCGGCCTCCTCGCTGGGCTCTTTCTGCTTGGGGCTGAAAGCAGAGCAAGGGACACTGTGGGACCCATCCAGCCCAAACTGACCCATAGGAGCCCTTCCCTCAACCCTTAGGGTAGAGACACAGGAGGAGTCCATGTCGGATGCCCTGGCTGGGGCCACAAAGCAACAGCCCCAGGCAGGATGGGAGGGCAGCAGCCAGAGCCTGTGGCTTCCTGGAGCTCTGCTGCCTGGGCAGATGAGGCACGTCAGCTTCTGAATTTGGTTTTATCTCACCCCCATCAGGACCTTGATTCGGGACGTGAGCTCTTTCCCAGCTCCGCCTCAACTCCTTAGGCCTGGATGAGCCACGTCTTTTTTGAGGCCTGCCTCTCCCTTCACCATGGGACCAGCAAAGCCAGCAGCTCTGCCCAGTCAGCCCGTCTCCCCATGCCAAGCATTGACCCTTTGCTCTAAAGCAAGGGTGTGGACCTAGTTTTAGTGATAGCAGGATATGGCCTCTAGGACAAGGAGTGCTGGCCCAAAACGGTGCTGGGGTGTGATCCCGGAGCAGGGAGCATCCCCTGACCCCACTCAACCCACCCCAACTTGAGTGGGTCTCCTCAAAACTGCACTAGCTCAGCCATAGGCCTTTGGATCTGATACCCTGTGGAGCCCATGGCCCAGGGAAAGGCTTGGAGGGGTCAAGGCCAGGGCTGACAAATGACACCCATTTCGATTGCTGCCCGGTTAGACTGGGGCAAGGAGCAGGGCTGCAGCAGTGGGCAGCCCATGGGCAGTCCCCAGCAAGAGGGAAGGGCTCAGGCACAGGAAATGCTTCTGTCCCTGGGGCACACCCCTGGGAAGGTCTCTAAGCCCTGGAACTGAACTCACCTGACTTTCTGGGGCACCTCAATATTCAGGAGCCTCTCTAGGTAACTGTGACCTGAGAGGAAAACAAAGGAACAAAAGATAACCTGAGAAACTGGCCAGGTGCCACTCCAAGAGGTCCAGGAAGCCTAGCTCTGGTGGAGACTTGGCCACTCCTAGTCTGGAGCCAGACCCTCTCCACCTCAGAGACCCAACCCTTCACTAGACACAGACCCTTCTCCATACTCACAGGACAGAAATATCCAGTTTCACTTAAGAAGGTCCTTGATGAAGGAATAGAAACTAGTCGTTTTATTAAATCTACACTGAAGTATATGTCTTTCTGAGATTCTGTGTGATAAAATAGGAAGCATGCCCAAGTCCCTGTGAAGAGCACTGTGTGAGTTCCCAGCTAAACTAGCCACTCTTCTCATGGAATAGTTTATAACTGAAGGAACAACTGACAAGCTGTGGTTATTCAAGCTTAAGCATTTGGCAGACATTTTCTTCCAAATGAACAAAGTGAGCCTGTCACTTAAAACAACTAAGAGGACTTGTTACCAATAATAAAAAATTGAGCAAAATAAATAAATAAATAAATAAAGTCAAAAATAGAATTTTGGAAAACAGGAATCTACCATCGTGAGCTTCACAAACTTCCTAACGCCTAAAGATTCTTCTGACGAGACCAGAACTGTCTCGCTCCTCACCTTCTTCTTTCCACCTCAGGGTGGACAGCCCTGGGCCTGGAGTTAGACAGGCCTGGGCCAAATGCAAATCAATTCAGAAGGCCTAGGGGGAGAGCAATCAGAATGGCTTAAGTGCTGCAAATCCAAAAACACGCAAGGGCCTCTAGAGTCTCTCCCACCCCCACTCCGCAGCTCCAAGCTTGCCCACCCCGTGGGGCCTCTTCTTGGGATCAGATTCAGGCCCGAGGAAATCCCCAAGGCAGGTCAGAGCCATCTCGGCGCTTCTGAGAATCCAAAAAGAGACAGTGTGACAGACCGCATGCCTGCTCGTGCCCCAGAATTCGTGTCCCTGAGTCCCATGGCCCAGAGCAAGCCCTTTCCCAGGCAGGGAAGAAATCTGGCAGGGTGAGGTGCCTGCGTCTGCCTGACTGAACTCCACCTCAAGGCTTTCTGCCAGGCGCCCTTGGCAAGTGGCTGCCAGCCTGGAAAGGACAAAACATGTGGGGCTCAAGCCCCGGCTCCCCAGTTTATAGACTCGGTGAGCTCCTTACGCCTCAGTGTCCTTCTCTGTGAAGTGAGGAAACCCTAACAGGCTGGCAGTGCTGCTGCAGGGACCAAATGAGATAACCTTGACTTTTATAAACCTTAAAGTGCCAGGCAGATGTCGACGCACATCAGTGTAAAACCTGGCTTGCGCGCTCTCCATCGATACCACGGACTCTCCGTTCTCTGGCTGGAAAGGTAGTAGCAGCCTCCTGCCTGGTCTCCCTGCCTTCTTCCTTCCTGGCCATTTTTCAGTGCCGGGAACCTCCCCCCAACAACCATCAAGGGGCCACATCCCCCACATTAGCAGGATCGAGCCCAAGCCCCTTAGGCGGCACGTGAGCCCCAGATACCCTATCACTTGCCATTTCGTGAATCGGGGGTCTTCCTCCAAGCTGTCCCCTCTGCCGGGGATTCCTTCCCCACATTTCTCCCACCTGGGAAAACCTCACTTCCTTCATGCAGCCAGCCCTGAGTCTCGGAGCTGCCTGTCTTCCTCTGTGGCTCGTAACATCTGCTCCCGCGGAGACAACAGTCCCCTGAGCTGGGATCCGATGATGATAAAAACGGCTAACGTTACAGAGCAAACACTGTCTGTTCTAAGCACCCTACGTGGGTTAGCCAAAGAAAACCTCACAACAAC
>NW_011888925.1:880695-882411 GCF_000151845.1 Pteropus vampyrus | reverse complement strand
GGGTCACCCGCCGCAGGACAGAGCCGTTCTCCGCCACCGCCGTGGCCAGCTGCTCCACCTTGTCCTTGCTCCGCAGGTGCCGGGAGCTCAGCTGGCTGCTCCGAGTCTTTCTGCGGGACAACCTGCCAGAGGCAGCAGAGCAGAAGCTGAGATGACCCAGCAGAGCAGGGAGGCACCCCGGAATTCGAGCGGGGGCACCAGACTTCCCAGGAGCCGCCGACGCGGGTGGAACACAAAATGAAGGGCTTAGAGGAAGAAGACTGAAGTTCTAATCGGGGCTCCACCACCCCCAGCTACGAGACCCCGGGCTGCTCCTCTCTGAGCCTCAGTCTCCCTGCCCAGGGATAACGCCCGTCCGCACGGAACTGCTGGGAGGGGTGAAGTCACAGAAACCTCTCGCTGACTGAGGTCGCACTGTGCCAAGCACCCTGCTGCAGCCTCTACTCATGTTGTCACTTAATCCACAGGATGGACCATTCTTACCTTAGATTCGAGGAGGCTGAGGCTCAGAGAGGTAAAATATCAACAAAAGGACGTATGGCTACTAAGGGGCAGAGCTGGGGTGTGAGCCGGGGCCTCCTGACCCCAAGAACCTGCCTCCTTCTCCGGCAGTCTGCAGACCACACTCATTTCCATGGGCACCATGACAAGCAGAGCACAAGGTGCTGAGCAAGACCTCCTGGTCCACAGCTATGGTCACTGTCACCCAAGCAGAAGGCTGGGTCTTCTTTCTTCTCCCACCTCTAAAACCCTTCCCAGCCTCTAAGGCCCAGACCAGTCACTCCCACCCTGTACCCCGCCCCCCCCACACTCTGGACCCCACGGTCTTGGGTCATGCTTCATTTCCCCGTGATGTCTCTCCCCTGCACTGCCCACGTGGTACCCACCACTACTCCTGGAGGCCTCTGCTCCCAGTTAGCACCTGAGGATCAAACTCTGCCGGTGGGCACCGAGCCTCCAGACCCCGCCTGACCAGACGACCCTTCTCCGGCTAGTCAAAGCCCCCGGCCCCTCCTACCTTTTCCGGATGGGGTCTCTGTTTTCATCTTGAACATAAGAAATACGTTTCTTCTTCCGTCGGTTCTTCTGAGAAGGTGTCTTAGGCATCAGCTCAGGCTCCTTGCTGAATTCTCTGCTTGGCACATGCAGGGCACTGTTGTGGCGGCCTAGGGACCACTGGCCCCTTCCCCACCCAGCCCAGCCCCTGGCTGTTTCCTGGCAGTGACAGGTCAAGCTGGTGCAACCATCACCAAGAGAGCTCTCCAAGGCCATGTGCAAGTCCCTTGCCAGGCACTCAGGGCTTCCTCCCAGAGATACGGCAGAGGAACAAGGTTGCCAGGCAAAGCATATGCAGCCCCATCCTGAGGCCCAGCCCACCACTTCTCCTTCCTCTTCCCGTTACACTAGGTGGGCCACTCAGGAGAGACCCCCAGCAGCCTGTCTGTCTTGCCTGTCAGGTGGGGAAGTAGGCTGCTGCGTCCCCGAGGCCATAGCAGCCAGGAGATTCCGGTGCCTCCTGCCACCATGCCCCTGCCCTCACCTGGTAAACATGCGCTCAGCCTCCTCTTCGATCTCCTCGAGCCACACCAAGTCCTTATTGTCCACATTGCAGACAAACTCCAAAAGCTTCTGCTCACACAGCTCCAGCAGATGAATGGGCCCCGGGGCTGTGGTCCCCATGGTCGCTCTGCCTGGTGAAAGCAGAGACAAGAGGCA
>NW_011888925.1:877604-880645 GCF_000151845.1 Pteropus vampyrus | reverse complement strand
AAAAGCTTCTGCTCACACAGCTCCAGCAGATGAATGGGCCCCGGGGCTGTGGTCCCCATGGTCGCTCTGCCTGGTGAAAGCAGAGACAAGAGGCAGGAGGGCTCAGGGCTGGGGACTGGAGCTCTCTCCAGGGGAGGAGCCTGCCAGGCCATAGCGTCCACGTCCCACTCACCACGAAACACCCAGTTCCTGAATCAGGGTCCCTCTCTGCTTACAGCCCTTCTCCAGAGATGCAGAGTCCAAACGCCAATCCATTTAGCCTCATTTTTGCAAAAAGAAGGGCCCGTCCTACTCGCACTTCCCTCTACCCACCCACCCACCCCACAGCACGCTGTCCCCATAGGTCCACACTTCCCAGTCCATTCTGGCTTCAAAAGACCTCCTTACAAATGGGGCTTAAAATGACAAGGCCTGGACAACTACCCTCCTGGATCGGGGAAGAACTGCGGCTACCACAGGACCCCCCGCTACCTGCACAAACACAGCCCTGCTCTTCCTCTCCTGTGGGCTCTCTCTCCCTTTCTCCCTGTAGGTGAGTGAGGGCTTGCACACAGCCACACAAGTTGGCCTCAGGCCTCAGGCCAAAGACATCAAATCCAGCTGCCTCTTCGAAAGGTCAGTGAACAGAAGGGGTACTGCATTCCAAAGGAGTCGGTAAGAAAGTAGGGGGCAGAGACACACTCTTCTCCAAGGGATCCCCGTAACCCTCTCCCTTGACCTGAAATGCCCTAGAAATGGATGAGGGAGCGTGAGGAGAGCAGATAAGCAATGTCTTATTTTTAAGAAAACTCATCTGGAAATATCAGGCAGGGGAAAAGACAAAACCAGTTTTCTCGTAATTTCTTAAAAAGCCAGCAGCTCAGGTATCCTCCCTTAAGACTCGGTTGTAATATCATCGCCGAAGCCTCAGGCAAGGAAGAAGTGTTCCATTAGAGTCATAGCGTGGGCTCGGTAAATATTCCGAATGGGTGAGTGAGCAAAAGAACAAGTGAAGTTCATAGGGCATAATAATAGCATGTCTCCTACCGTGGCAGTGACCTATTACCTTGAGCTATACCTTCAAAACCAAGAACCACACAAAGCTCAGCCTCCCACATAAGATGGAAGCTCCTGGAAGGAGAGGCTAAGTCACCCCTTGACGCCCGATAGAGCTTAACACCAGGTCGTGCTGCAACCTCGTAAGGCTTCCTGCGGTCTGATTTCCAGGGCACACAGCCTTTGTTCCTTGAACAAGTTTTGGCCTCTGTCTGGAACCTTCTGTCTCCTATTTTGTACAGCTTGCTTCTTATTACTTGGATCTCAACAACTGAAGGAGGACCTGACTATCAGCCATGATCCCATCCATTGATTTCAATTCTCTGTATGGCACTTGGGTGATTGTTTATCGGTTTGCTTACTGCCCAGTAAAGATTTGCTCCCTGAGGCAAGCCCTTGTCTGTCTCACCTGTCGCTGAAAGCCTAGAGCCCAGCACAGTGCCTGGCACGAAAGAAATACTTGTTGAATGATTTAATCAACCTATCAACTCTACATTAGAAATAAACATCCTACAGTTACCCCCCCGCCCCACCCCCCCAACAAGGACACCAAATAAGCTCATCGTACACAGGTTAGGACATGCCATGCTTGTCCTGATCCTAGATGCCAAGAGCAGCACTAATCAGGGCAGGGCCAATTGGGCAAGATCGCAGAGGCTTTGGATAGACAGCTCTGCAGCCAGCCAGTCATGGGCATAGCCTCTCAGCTGTCATCCCTCTGGCTTCCTCCAGCCTCTCTGCCCTGGCAAAGAGCAGGACCCCAATTCAAGGCCAGGAAAGAGAAAATTAGTTAAGGAAGCCAAAACCAAAATAAAGTTTCACAGAGGAGCTACAGAAAGCAAAAACTTGCTCTTTTATTTTATTTTTTAACTATTTGTTCGAAATGGCAAAGTGGGTTAGAGCTTCTTTCACCAAGTGCAAAAAAGCATTTGGGCTTTTTCCTCGAGGAAGTTTGTTTTTAGCAGACCTCAGCTTTAGAAAGGGTCACACCATAAGTTAGAACAAAGGTGACTCTGGGAAAGGAGCAGTCAGTGTCCTAAGACTGAGGATTCTGGGAAGAGCAGGAAAATTCTCTACAGCTCTTGTAAGAACTTGTGCACAAACCCGGAGCACCCAACATCCCACCTCGAAAGAAGGGGGCTCATCTTTCTCCGGATAGTAGCCTCACACCGTGCACCAGGCTAGAGGCCCCACTGCCCTCCTTGCAATGCCCGTTCTTTTGAAGGTGCAGGAAGTTGAGCACCTAACCCTTTACCACACCTCAGTGAAGAAGGGTCGTAATAGCTGCTCCCATTTACAGTCCTACTCCATGCCCAGGTTGGGCATCATCTTATTTAATTCTCACCACGACCTCTGGGGTACCCGTGTGCAGTATCTGTGCTTGACCACAAGCTATGCTGCCTACTCGATTTCAGGCTCTGAAAGGCAGGTGCCAAGTTTTGACTCTGGGCCTCCCAAAGAAGGCCACGGTGGCTGGATAGAACCGAATCGCTGACAGCAAACGTGCTTGGGGAGTGACAAGATAAGGGGCGGCATTGGCCTCCGCAAACGGTAAGTTTAAAACGTTGCTCAGCTGGAGGGGGAGGTGTTGAGCGAGGGTTAACTGCACAGAAATGCCATCTGGCACAATTCCATCACGCAACTCGATCGGTGTGTGCTTCCGCGAGCCCAAGTCAGCAAAGGGCCTCCCAGGCACATAGCAAGGTGCTAGGCACCGGGAGGGGACGGGGTTATTCTCTCGGAACCTGGTGACCTAGGTGGAAGGTGCGGGGTCATCTCAGGCCCCAGGACCAAAGCAGATCACCTTGCCACGTAGAAGTGGTGACCTGTCCATTCCCAGGCCGAAAGAGGGGAGGGGGTCACGCCCACGGTCCGGGGTTGTTGGAGGGGTAACAAAGGCCAACCATCCCCCACTCCCGCCGGCCGCCCGTGCGCACTCACTCGACTGCACCGCGTCTCCTAAGTGTTGCTCCGATCTAAGTCCAGCGGCCTCCCAAGTAGAAATC
>NW_011888925.1:874257-876124 GCF_000151845.1 Pteropus vampyrus | reverse complement strand
TTTATTGCTGGGCTCTCTACTCTGTTCCATTGGTCTGTGTGTCTGTTTTTATGCCAATACCATTTTTTAAAAATGTATTATTTATGCCTACAGCACCTGGTCTTCCTAGGTGGTCTCCCATCCAAGTACTAACCAGACCCGACCCTGTTTAGGTTCTGAGATCGGACATCGGGCTTGTTCAGGGTGACATAGCCATAGACCATAGACCCTGGCTCCACTGGGGTGTGAACCCAGGATCTTCTGTGTGTAAAGCAGAGGTGTTAACTGCTACATTATGGAACCACGTCCCTAATACCATTTTTTAAAATAGATTTTTGAAATCTGTTTTGATTTCAGGAAGTGTGATGCCTCCAGCTTTGTTGTTCTTGTTCAAGATTGCTTTGGCTGTTTGAGGTCTTTTGAGGTTCTAGATGAATTTTAGGATTTTTTTCTATTTCTGTAGAGAATGCCATTGGGTTTTTGGTAGGTATTGCATTGGCTCTGTAGATTGCTTTATGTAATATAGATGTTTTAACAGTATTAAGTTTTCCAACCCATGAGCACAGGAAGTCTTTCCATTTATTTGTATCATCTTTAATTTTCATCATCAATGTTTTATAATATTCAGTGTACAAGCCTTTCATCTAGTTGGTTAAGTTTATTCCTAAGTATTTTATTCTTTATGTTACTATTGTGAATGACATTGTTTTCTTAATTTCCTTTCAGATAGTTCATTGTTTGTGTATAGAAATATGACTGATTTTGTGTATTGATTTTGAATCCTTCAACTTTACTGAATTTACTAGTTGTAATTTTGTTTTTTTTCTCTAGAGTTTCTTATATATATTGTCATGTCATCTATGGAGATAAAATTAATTCTTCCTTTCTGATTTGGATGCCTTTTATTTATTTTTTTAATTTGTTTGTGTTTGTTTTTATTTGTCTAATTGCTCTGGATAGGACTTCCAGTACCATGTTGAAAAGACGTGGCACAAGCAGGCATTCTTGCCTTGTACTGATTCTTGGAAGAAAAGCTTTCAGTTTTTCCCCATTGATTATGATATTAGCTGTGGATTTTCTCATATGGCCTTTAGTTTTTCTTTCAGTACTTTGAATATATCATACCATTTTTCCCTGGCCTGCAAGGTTTCTGCTGAGAAATCCTCTGATAGTTTTATGGGTGTTCCTTTGTATGTGATAAGTCACTTTTCTGTTGCTGCTTTCAAAATTCTCATTTTGTCCTTGACTTTTAAAAAGGTATTATTTATTTAAATTAATTTCAAGTATACAGTACATTGGTTAGACATCTATATAGTTCATAAAACCATCTCCCCATTTGCTCCCTCCCTCCCCTGGCCCTCCACCTGGCCATCATATTCATGCTGACTGCATTCCCTCTGCCGTGCTCCCCCTCCCCGTGACCATCTATCAACTACTAATTTGTTCTCTTTAACCCTTCACCCCATTCTCCCAGCCTCCCAACTCCCCTCCTCTCCATCTATCACTAAATTGTCCACTATATTTGTGAGTCTGTTTTTGATTAGTTTGTTTTCTGTTCCTTAGATTCCGCATATAAGTGAAATTATATAGTATTTATCTTTGTCTGACTTATTTCACTCAGCATAATAACCTCTAGGTCCATCTATGTCGTTGCAAATGATAGGATTTCATTTTTTTAATGGCTGAGTAATATTCCATTGTATATATGAAACATAATTTCTTCATCCAATCATCTGTTGATGGACATTTAGGTTGCTTCCAGATCTTGGCTATTGTAAATCGTGCTGCCATGAATATTGGAGTGCATAGATCTTTGCGAATTATTGTTTTGGTTTTCTTTGAATAAATACTCAGAAGTGCAATTGCTGGGTCAAAAGATATATCCATT
>NW_011888925.1:873815-874207 GCF_000151845.1 Pteropus vampyrus | reverse complement strand
TCAGAAGTGCAATTGCTGGGTCAAAAGATATATCCATTTTTAATTTTTTGAGAAACCTCCATACTGTTTTCCATAGCGGCTGTATCACTTTGCAGTCCCACTAACAATGTATGAGGGTTCCCTCCCCCCTCCCGCCCCGCATCCTCGCCAACACTTGTTTTTTGATTTATCAGTGATAGCTATTCTGAGGTGATATCTCATTGTGGTTTTAATTTGCATTTCTCTGATGATTAGTGACCTCGAGCATCTTTTCATATGTCTATTAGCCATCTGTATTTCTTCTTTGGAGAAGTATCTCTTCAAGTCTTCTGCCCATTTTTTTAATTGGATTGTTTGTTTTTTGTTGTTGTTGTTGAGTTGTATGAGTTCTTTATATATTTATATATTAACCC
>NW_011888925.1:869035-872850 GCF_000151845.1 Pteropus vampyrus | reverse complement strand
TCAGAAGTGCAATTGCTGGGTCAAAAGATATATCCATTTTTAATTTTTTGAGAAACCTCCATACTGTTTTCCATAGCGGCTGTATCACTTTGCAGCCCCACTAACAATGTATGAGGGTTCCCTTTTCCCCGCCACCCCGCATCTTCGCCAACACTTGTTTTTTGATTTATCAGTGATAGCTATTCTGAGGTGACATCTCATTGTGGTTTTAATTTGCATTTCTCCGATGATTAGTGACCTTGAGCATCTTTTCATATGTCTATTAGCCATCTGTATTTCCTCTTTGGAGAAGTATCTGTTCAAGTCTTCCCATTTTTTAATTGGATTGTTTGTTTTTTGTTGTTGTTGTTGAGTTGTATGAGTTCTTTATATATTTATATATTAACCCCTTCTCAGATATATCATTTGCGAATATCTTCTCCCAAACAGTTGGTTGTCTTTTTGTGTTGTTGGTAGTGTCTTTTGCTGTACAAAAACTTTTTCGTTTGATGTAGTCCCATTTGTTTATTTTTGTTTGTTTGTTTTTCTTGCCTGAGGAGATATATCTGAAAAGGAATTCCTGTTAGTAATATCAGAGAGTTTACTGCCTATGTTTTCTTCTAGAGGTTTTATGGTTTCAGGTCTTACATTTAAGTCTTTAATCCACTTTGAATCTGTTCTTGTATATGGTGTATGTCTTTGACTTTTGACAGTGATTATAATGTACCTTGATGTAGTCTTTTTTGATCGATCCTACTTAGGATTCTTTGCGATTCATCATATTTTGGATCTCTGTGGTCTGTTCCCTTTTTATTGGTGAATAGTATGAAGTTGTATAAATATATGACAATTTGTTTATTCACCATTTGGATTGTTTTCAGTTTGGGGCTATTATGAATAAAGCTGCTATGAACATTCATAGACAAGTTTTTGTGTGGATATATGTTTTCATTTCTCTTGGGTGAATATCTAAGGAGTGGAATCACTCAGGGATATAGCCATGGATGTTTAACTTTCTAAGATATTGTTGGACACTTTTCCAAAGTGGTTGCACCATTTTACACTTCCACAAGCAGTGAATGCAAGTCCCCATGCTCCACATCTCCCCTACTTCATAGAGGACTCCTCCCCCGCCCAGATTTCTGCTCCTGCTCTGAAGATTCCAGTCACTTCGCCTGCCCCGAGGGCCGATCTCTGCCTGCAGCTCACTGCACCACAGGAAGATGGGGACTGACGATCATGGGGGTCAGGTGTCTCAGGGATGATAGTCCGGCTCTTCCTGTGGTCCAGTGTCTAAAAAGAGGTACCTCATTCTTTTTTTTGGTCCAGTTTTACTGTTGTTTACAACAGGAGGACTAATTTTGTAGTAGTTCCTTCTACACAGCTGGTAGCAGAAGTCCTCCATGCTGTGTTTTATTGGGGTGTTAAAGTCTCAAAGACTTTCTTTTTCGTTGTTGCCCTGTGATAATGATGGCTGACCCATTTATATCAACTGAAAAATGCAGAGAAGAAAGGCTATTAAAAGTGTCCATTTATCAACTTGCAGCAAAGTATAAGACCCATCGAGCTAAAATCCTTTTGTGAGTATGATCCGTGCCGTTTCCTTCATAAGCAAGGCACCGAGTGGAATCATAATCAGAAGTTCTTTTATTGAGTTTTTAGCTTGAGGAATCACCGTCTTGAGCAGCCAGAATTAGCCTGTAATCAAGTGTGTTCCATCTCTAAGGCACCACAGAAGCCCTGTTTAATATAAAGGTCGTCCTGCTAATGGAATCAGCACGGGGAGTTAGATGAATGAATGAATGGATGGCATCAAGCTGCGATAGCCTGATGCATCCAGGTTATGACAGGAAGAGTCTTGCCAGTGGGATCAGAAATACACGAAGTCTGCCATACTTCCTTCATCTGTCTCCACCTAGGAAAGGACCCTTCTGTTGGAACAGGAAATACTTGGAGTGTGGTGACTCAAACTCATTCTCTCTACAGCCCTTCTGTCTTTTCCTTTTGCTTTGCTTGGTGACTTTGCACATCTCTGCTCTGATCCCTTATAAGTGATCTTGGAGTTGAGCTCACAGACAGCGACCTCATTTTCCTCATGTCAAGGTTTGTAGGGAGCACCCTTCTGTAGCTCTAAGTATTGAAGGTAGGCGAGCACATGAACCCTTTTCTGCATTCTAAGTCTACCTCTCTAGGATAGAATATCTTGTGTGGCTCTATGTTAGCCAACCTTCCTTGCACCTCATGGGTGGGTATAGCACTCTTTTCTGCCCGTGACTGAAGGAGACATTGAATAAACAATTCCTACGCAGAACGAGTAGTTGGACTGCATTCCTTCCATCTCGCGATTCTCAGATTCTAAGTTCACGTGGTCTTTTCACATTCTGAAATGTCACAGTTGTCGGCTGCCTTGGAGAAGAGGCAACTTAATTTGGTTCTGCAAAATCAAAATGTATTTGACAACTGGAAGGTGTTTGACAGGGGAAACTCTGCAAAATCTGTATTAGTTTGCTAGAGCTGTAGTCACAAAGTACCCAAACTGAGTGGCTTAAGTGACAGAAATGTATTATCTCAGGGTTCTGGGCGCCAGAAGTCTGAGGTCAGGGTGTCAGCAGAGTTGGTCCCTTCTGAGGGCCGTGAGAGGGCATCTATGCCACTCTCCTAGCTTCTGGTGGTTTGTGGCAACCTTGGCATACTAAACCTCTTCCTTCCATGGCCCATGGCGTTCTCCCAGTGCGCTTGCCTTGTTGGCTCACATGGCTGTGTCCGAGGTGTCCTCCTGAGGCCAAATTTCCAGCGAGAGGCAAACTGGCACAGGGTGGTATCCTTCTTTCCCTGCCACAGGTAATGGTAGTCCCCAGCACACAGGAAGTCTACAGAAACAGGTGGAGTCCATGCGGCCTGATGAAGCTGCAGGGCAAGGTAGCAAGATAGACCTGGACTTGGGGACAAATAGCCCTGAACCCCAGTGTGTGACTTCGAACGTCAACATCCCCATCTGCAAAGTGAAGGAAGTAACACCAGTGGCTTCTTAAGGTCCTTCCAGTTCTAAAGATGGATTCTTGCAGCACCTGGGAACTCAAGTTATAATCCTTGAATATGGGGCGAAGGTGTGTCCACTAGGGGGCAGTAACAATCTGCTTTCGGATCGCTGCCTTTTGAAGGAATGTCAGTTAAAAAAAGGCGAGGGTGGGGATAAGGAATCCCTTCTCAATTTTCCTTCAAATACCAAGCTACTTTAGAATAAGTCATGGCCATTTAGAGCAACAAGAAAAAATTAGTGTTTTGTTTTGTTTCTTTTTGCTATCTGCATCAGTTTGAATTTCCCCAGACATGACCCCCCTTATCCCTGAGGAACCATCATGTTTTCCTACTGTGTTGAACTTGGAGATCATTGACTTGTTAAGTCACAGAATTTCAGACCTAGAAGCGCTCTTCTTAGCTGAGAAAAGACCAGGGTGGTAGTGAGTGGCTAACTCAAGGTCACATGGCAAGTGAGCCACAGAGCCAGGACCAGAAACCATCAAGGTCAGTTTCTCAGCTCTATAATGAGAGGTGATCTCTGAAGTTCCATTAGGCCTAATGGTCTGATGTTCTGGTCGCAGTTATCTGGTCAGATCTCTGCTCCCCCATGGTAGTTCTAAGTAAGCACTAAATTTTGCTCGGTAGTTTGACTTTAAAAAAAAATTTTTTATTTGTTTAGAGCATTTTTAGGTATACAACAAAATTAAGTGGCAAGTGCAGTGACTTCTCATATGCCCCCTGCCCTTGCATGGGCATAGCCTTCCCTGTTATCAACGTCCCCCGCCAGAGTGGTAAGTCTGTTACAATCGATGAAC
>NW_011888925.1:862317-868175 GCF_000151845.1 Pteropus vampyrus | reverse complement strand
ACCCCCCTTATCCCTGAGGAACCATCATGTTTTCCTACTGTGTTGAACTTGGAGATCATTGACTTGTTAAGTCACAGAATTTCAGACCTAGAAGCACTCTCCTTAGCTGAGGAAAGACCAGAGTGGTAGTGAGTGGCTAACTCAAGGTCACACGGCAAGTGAGCCGCAGAGCCAGGACCAGAAACCATCAAGGTCAGTTTCTCAGCTCTATAATGAGAGGTGATCTCTGAAGTTCCATTAGGCCTAACAGTCTGACGTTCTGGTCGCAGTTATCTGGTCAGATCTCTGCTCCCCCATGGTGGTTCTAAGTAAGCACTAAATTTTGCTCGGTAGTTTGACTTTAAAAAAAAAATTTTATTTGTTTAGAGCATTTTTAGGTACACAACAAAATTAAGTGGCAGGTGCAGTGACTTCTCATATGCCCCCTGCCCTTGCATGAGCATAGCCTTCCCTGTTATCAACGTCCCCCGCCAGAGTGGTAAGTCTGTTACAATCGATGAACCTACACTGAAACCCCATTATCACTCAGAGTCTAAGGCTTACATCAGGGTTCACTCTTGGTGTTGTATATTCCGTGGATCAACGTGAATTTATAATAATACGTAATTGCCATTATAACATCATACAGAGTAGTAGTTTTACTGCTTTAAGAACCCTCCCTCCCCTCAACTTCTGGCAACCCCTGATCTTTTCACTGTCTCTAAAGCTTGCCCTTTTCATGTAGTTGGAATCATACTGGAAGTATCCTTTTCAGATTGGCTTCTTTCATTTAGTAATGTGCCTTTAAGTTCCCTTCACGTCTCTTCATAGCTTGATAACTCATTTTTTTTTAGTGTGAATTATATTTCACAGTTTAGATGGACCGCAGTTTACTTGTCCATTTACCTACCGAAGGCCGTCTTGGTTGCTTCCAAGTAGGGTGACTTTTTGACTGTGCAGAGATGGATTATTCAACACCTTCCTCATCGGAATGAGATGAAATTAAATCTCATTGTGGGGGAGGAAGCAACGTGACTCTAGCCTCGAGCTTCTTTCGACTGTTCTAATAATCAAATAGACAAGAGATAGATTAGCAAGAGAAAATGACATATGTGCAAACAAATTTAATTACATACACATGTACGGGAACCCCACATACATGAGTGTGTCAGAGACCCCACACACGAGAGGTTCAAAGAAAAAAAGGAGGTGAACTATATGTGACATCTGAGCTCAGGATGAGGGAAGGTGCCTGTGGCTTCGGAGGGGAGGATGGTCGTTGAAGGACAATAAGAAGAGCAGATGTTCAGTAATCAGTGATTCGCCCTGCTCTACGGATAGGTCATAAGAAGTTATTTCTAGTGATAACTCTCGTTGTGGGCAAAGCCCCTAATTTGAATTTCTTAAGGAAAAGGTGAACGTTTCTCGTGAGCCTGCAGGGTCTTGGTTGCCTTTTGCCGAAAGTAATTCACATGCCAAAGTGGCACATCTTGGGGTGACTCATTCCGAACCCCTACGTCATTAAATCTATCATCTCATGTTAAATCTCTGATTAAATCTGTTAAAATGGTGGTTCCCTGGACCTTTGGATTTCACAGGGCAGTAAAATTAAGAAAACTATTTGGGCATCTGCATTGGGTTGATTTTACTGAGTAAATATGCATGTTTTTATTGTAAGACTATCACTTATTACGATCCTACTATTATAAAAGAAAAGACATTTTAACTCAAAAAATAGAGAGTGCACAATATCAGAATACATCACAGCGAGAGAAATAAATTCTTTTATGGAAAAGTCTCTCATTGTTCTTATTTTTCTCATTTTGCACAAATCAGTAAAATCCTTGTCACCCACCAAACACAGCCTACAGATCGGCCTCGGGAACCCCTGCTTTAAGGAACTAGCCAGTGTTACAAATTTCTCCTCTGAAAGAGCTCTCCTGCCTCTGAATGCCTCCCTTCAAGAGATGATGGAGGCTGAAGACCTTGCCAAGCTGGCTAAGAAATCAGTGAGGGCTGGAAAGTGTGTCTTCTCAAGCTGAACTTCCTGGGAGAGCACCTGTAACTTCTGTTTCTAGATGATAAAACACTCTTGAGGCCTAACGTGCCCTCAAAGTAGAACAGGGGGGAGAAAAGGAAGAGTTTGCTCCTGTGAATGCAAAGATGCCGGGCCAACAAGATGTAGGTTAAGTCCTAGACGGACGGTGGAGACTATTGCTGTGCGGGGCCTTCACAGCGTGCACATTCGGCAAATTCAGAGAAGGGAGAGGAGGGAGAGGAAAATAACCCCAGAGAGAAGTTGAGAAACCGGCATCCTGCTTTTATTTACTCAGTGGCTTTTTGACAAACTGCCCATTCCCAGGACACAGCAGTATAATTCTTAATAATATCCACTCGGGTAATGCTGGAACTTCTTTTTAAACAACGTTCTGTTTTTGACAAACACATGTTCCTCACAGCAATTTGTACACTTCACTTGGTTTGTATCTTACATTATATTGTCTCAGACAAGATGTATTTAAAAAAATAACAACAATTTTATCCCTTTGAGGGATTGGCTAGGTAGGTGGATACAAGCCAGGATCTAATTCCTAAGATTCCGGTTGGTCGTAAGACTGCGCCTGTGTTCTGTTTGATCAATAACGCTGCATTTTGCTATCTCTTACAATACTCTGCCTCTCTTCTCATAGTCGGGGGAAAATAAATCAATCTAGGACTCTTTCTAGATGACGGGGTCATTCAGCACTCCCCAGGCAGCGGGAGCCCCTGAGAAAAAGGACCTTCGGGATTTCTCCCTACAGGAAAACAGGAAACCACGGCCCCATGGAATGTAAAGAGGTTCTCGCCACAACATCTCTCCTAAACTTGAAGTTATTCCCAAAGACCTCATTTCCTCGGAAAAGCTGGAAAAAAAAAAACCCCCGAAAAACAAAAAAACATTCTAGGTGGGCTGGAAAAGGGAGAGAAGTTGAAATAAGAAGAAAAATTATTTAGGAATATAAAGTCTCTGCAATTAAATTAAGCTCTGGTGGGTTAGCATAATTTACCCCAAAGATAAGGATAGCCTTTTTTTACTGGGGTAGGCGGCGAGGCTCTTTGAGATGTTCTGGAATCCTTCGGGAGAATGTTATGGACATTCTCGTCACCTTAAGAGTTGCGATGTTTGACCACTAGATTTTTACATCATTAAAATAATTTTCAAAATAAAATAGAAAGTTAAATGATACATTAAAATAATATATCCTCATTATAGAAATTTTGGGAAAAATAGAGAGTGATCACCATAATCTCCGCCTGGTTACAGCACAGCTACGTTTCTTTGTGATAATCTTTCTGTGTATGTTTTACAATTTATTTTTATTTATTTATTTTATTTATTTATTTTTATTTTTTCAGGCGAGGCAACCCTCGGTTGACCTCACAGATTTGCAAGGACCTTGTCAGCTTACAATCCCTTATTTTTTTTTTTATTTTTTACGCCTATAGCACCTGGTCTTCCTAAGTGGTCTCCCATCCAAGTACTAACCAGGCTCGACCCTGCTTAGCTTCCGAGATCAGACAAGATTGGGCTTGTTCTGGGTGGCATGGCCATAGACTTGTGAATGTTTTTTTTAGAAACAACGGTGCCCTAACAAGCTGTATTCTTTGGTCACTTTTGTGCGTGTGCCTTTTAGCATGTCACCGCTTCATGAGTCCCGCTTTCATTGGCTATGAACTTCCTTCTTGTGGGTGGCACGTTTTAGTTAAATATTCCCTTATCGAGTTTGAGAACAATAAGTTTTTAGTTTGGGTCGTCATTACCCACTGGAAATCTAGGGAAGTGCCTATCTGCCATGACGATGCCTATGTGAGCCAATGTTAGGCTTCCCGGTCTTTATTAATGGAATAGATACAGATAGTGATTCATGTTGAATATACATTTCTTGGATTCCCAGGAAAGCAGAACATTTTTCTCTATTCTTTTGTTCGGCCCTTCAATTTTAATCGGGGGTCCGTGTCTTAAGCAGAACCAACTAGAATGAGGTTTACCATCGATGGTCCTTAGAGATTAGCCGTAAATATTCCAAGGAGGAGCCTTGCACGGGAAATGGGGGTGAGAGTGCCAAACGCCTTCACCGTCATGATCGAACATGCTATTTGAAGTATAATTATAAATTAATTATAAATAGATGGAGTGTTATTTTAAAACGGAAGACTTCTCTCCCCGCTTTTCCTCCCTAGGGTGGTTTTCATTTGGTTCAGCACTCGTTCCGTGTGGACTGAACTGTTTTTTTTTTTTTTTTTTTTTTCTGATTCCCCACTATGGTCAGCGAAGTCAAGAAAGCAGTTGCGTATGAGGTTATTAATTGAAATGAAAGATTCACACATTCACACATTCTGAAGCATGATCTTAGGTCCTTTTTACTCCTGTTGAAATGTCCCACTTCCAGCCGGAAGGCTGTCTGACCGGTTTCACCGTCAGGTTTCTGACCTTGCCATTTTCCTATCGTCCCATTTCTGTGCACCTTTTCGGTGTGCCGGCACCCTAAATTCTTTTTCAGATCGTTTATCTTTGTTTCATATTACTAACTGACATCTCTTGAGTACTGCCTGTGCCAGGCATGGAGCTCAGGATTTTGGGGGGCATTACTGATTTAATCCTTGCCACACTCTATGTGGTACTTACTAGTGTCCCCATTTTACAGATGCTGGCACTGAATCTCAAAGAGACAAGCCAACTTGCTCTGGACCCACAGCAGGTGCCTGGGGAGAAATGTTGCAGAAAAATCAGACCGGCGAGAAACCAAGCACCACTCGGAGAGTTGGAGAACTCAAGTTTATTATGCTGGTGGCCCCAGAAGAGCTAATGCTCCAAAGATCTGGGCTCCGAGCTCGGGAGTAACCTTACTTTTATAGGGCTGTTATCGAGCAAAGGCAATACATCTGTTATCTAGACAGAACAAGCAAAGGGGAGGGTGAGTCTTCAGTTGATCTCGAGGTCACCCTGCCCTTTGGCCTATGCGGCAAACATGTCTACAGAAGCAGAACAAAGAGCTGATTACAAGGTTAGCTATTTGAATAGAAAATTCCTCTTCAGTAGCAGGCATTTGAACTCAGGTCCTTTTGATTTTAAGGGCCACTACAACATGTTGCCTCAAACTTGTAATTTAACCCCAAGGCCTTGAAAAAAGCACCCGACTCCTAAATCTTGTGCAGTATGGCCTAATATTTGTACATAGTAGATGCTAATGAAAAATCCTTGCTGACTAAAATGGGGATTGCTTGTTTAAAACTCTTATGTCTCCAAACGAGGCAGTTTCTCTGCCTCTCTACAAACTATAAGCTCACTTAATTGAGAATTCATAGGAACCTTGCTTGGGGCTGTGGTGGATTCGAGCATTTTAAATGTCTTTGGAATGGTCCGAATGAGGTTAGAATAGAAATTTTGATCTGAGAAACTCTTTATTACAGAAAAAATGAGTAAGCTGTGGATAAACTATACAGTGAGACTGTAGCAAAGGGTAGGACATTTAACATCCCTCCAACTTTGAAAGACAAAATCTTGTCCAGATGAAATGGTGTCCATGTTCCAGACTCAGAATTGTTGTCCTACTTGGACCTGACACATGTAGGTTTTCTCCGTGGGTGCTGTGGCCTCTCGGGATGTTTTTATACACTTGGAAAAGGAATCACCTTTTCAATCTCTTGGGTCTTAAAATCCAGTTGTGAGCTCTGTGTCATGAATGGTCTCCAAAGTAGGGACACACCTGTTTTCTTAAACCAAGTTCAAGCTTCAGTGTTTATACCCTCCTCTCAAGTGCGAGCAGGACCTCACCATTCTGGAACCTCCTGGAGCCACTTCGGTCACCGCTTTGGGCAAACTAAACATCTTTACTTTA
>NW_011888925.1:858289-862267 GCF_000151845.1 Pteropus vampyrus | reverse complement strand
TCTTATGTCTCCAAACGAGGCAGTTTCTCTGCCTCTCTACAAACTATAAGCTCACTTAATTGAGAATTCATAGGAACCTTGCTTGGGGCTGTGGTGGATTCGAGCATTTTAAATGTCTTTGGAATGGTCCGAATGAGGTTAGAATAGAAATTTTGATCTGAGAAACTCTTTATTACAGAAAAAATGAGTAAGCTGTGGATAAACTATACAGTGAGACTGTAGCAAAGGGTAGGACATTTAACATCCCTCCAACTTTGAAAGACAAAATCTTGTCCAGATGAAATGGTGTCCATGTTCCAGACTCAGAATTGTTGTCCTACTTGGACCTGACACATGTAGGTTTTCTCCGTGGGTGCTGTGGCCTCTCGGGATGTTTTTATACACTTGGAAAAGGAATCACCTTTTCAATCTCTTGGGTCTTAAAATCCAGTTGTGAGCTCTGTGTCATGAATGGTCTCCAAAGTAGGGACACACCTGTTTTCTTAAACCAAGTTCAAGCTTCAGTGTTTATACCCTCCTCTCAAGTGCGAGCAGGACCTCACCATTCTGGAACCTCCTGGAGCCACTTCGGTCACCGCTTTGGGCAAACTAAACATCTTTACTTTAGAGTGTCTGTTAGCTTATTTTATTAATTTCATCCAAAATAAGGTTATATTCTAATTACTGATTTTATTGACTGCCTTAGTATTACGTTTTTTAGGGTTTTATCGTATTGGTTTATAAATGACTAAATTCAGAGTTTGCTTGTATATTTGCTTCTCCTCACCTCTCTTCTGTGCTCGCCCCTCCCGGTCTTACGATTTTGCATTTGCCCAATCTTAAAGGCTCCAGTCCAGAACTAGCTCTTATGAATGTGAGCACCGCTGCCCCATCGAGAGATTAAGGATGACACAGATCCAAGCACTAAACCAGCAGGTGACCTAGCTCGCCCCCCGGGCTGCATGATGAGCCCTGGTCCTCCCACTTGTCTGGACTTGCAGCGTGTTGTACACTTTAGCCCCAGCAGCATCCAGCAGCCATTTAGTTCAGCTCCTCGCCCAGCCCACAACTTTAAGCAGACACCAAGCTTCATCTCTCATCTAATTTGAGACTCTTAGTTCCCAGGACCACCCAGGAACGAACCTCTGGGCCTGGAGCTCTGCAGCCCACGTACCACAGTACATTTCCATTCTGCTTCTCGCCTGTGGGGCCCCAAAGATGCCCGTGGCCTAACTCCAGGAACCTGGGAATATGTCACCTTGCATGGCGAAGGGGCGTTTGCAGATGGGGCTGACTTCAGATTCTTGAGATGGGGAGCTTATCTTGGATTCTCTGGGTGGGCGGATGTGATCACAGGATTCCCATAAGGGAAAGAGGGGGACAGGCGAGTAACAGTCCATGTACAAACAGCTGAAGTCAGAGAGATTTGAAAATGCTACGCTGCTGGCTTCGAAAGTGAAGAAGGGGCCATGAGCCAAGGAAAGCGGGTAGCTTCTAGAAGTTGTTGTTTCCTTTTGTTTTCTCTGTGATTACTTTAACCGCTCCCTTCCCTTTCTGTGTCTGGAGCTGAGGAGGTCTGTCAAACGCAAATGCTCACAGTTGATCCTTTCTCTAGGAATAAGTCTTGGCCACTTATTAAGGTGGGAATAACAGATTGGTAGCAGTCGGAACACATGCAGTGCTAGCTAGCGTATTTTCAGTGTTTTAAAAAGTTGCAAAACTCTTTTCTAAACTGCACACATGCCACCTACCTAAAAACCTAACACTGGAAGGCCATAAGTGAATTTCCAGACTGTTTTTGAAATAGTAATAACCTGATAGTACAAATATTGGACAAAAAAGCGGTTGAAATAGGAGATAACTTTTTATCTCCGCAGTCTAATTCCCATAATTCTGAAAGAAATAATTCATCTCCTCTAAGAACTCCATTTATCACCCACCTCTTTCAAGGTTTGTAGGAGTAATAACAATATTTAAAGGCTTTTAAGTAATTAGAATTATTTTCTTATTATTGGGTTGGTGATGCATCTGGAAGAACACCATTGTATTAGTTCTCTGTTGCTGTGTAACACATTATACCAAAGCTTAGTGATTAAAAAAAAAAAAAAAGAACAGCAAATGCTTATAATCTCCGTAGTTTCTGTGGATCAGGAATTTGAGAGTGACTAGGCCGGGTAGGTCCGTCCTCAAGCCTCTCATGAGGCTGTGGTCAAGATGTCAGCCTCGGGCACAGTTTACCTAAATTTTGAAGAGAGCTGGAGGGTCTGCTCCCAAGTTGACTCACTCACACAGTTGGCAAGTGAGTGCTGTGCTGTTGGCAGGAAGTCTCACTACCCATCCCAAGGATCTCCATGTAGAGCTATGTGTCCTTATACATGGCCGCTGGGCTCCCACAGAGCAAGCAGCTCAAGAGAGAACAAGGCAGAAACTTTAATGCTGTTTACGACGTAGCTCAGAAGTCACACCCCATCGCGTCCACAATATCCAACTGGATCCCCAGGGCGGCCCTGTTCAGCGCAGAGGGGCACAACGATGTGAGTACAGGGGGCCGAGGATCATTGGGGTCATCTCTGAGGCTGCCTACCATGACCAGGGAGAAGGTTTTCTTTTTGTTTTCAGCCAAAAGCTTTCCTTATCTCATAAATCTCTAGAGATATAAAGTAGGAGAGAAAGTCCAAGGTCAATTAGTTCAAACATCTAACTCAAATGAATCACTTCTTTAAAATTATGCCACTTAAAAATCTCTACTGATAATGTAAAACGGAGTCGCATAAGCCTCGTCTCATTTCCATTAGAGTCTCAGTATCTCCAAAGAGCAGAAATCCAGCTTTGTACTTCTAAAACTCTTAAAACATCTTACCTGCCCACCCCTGGCAAAGAGTTAGGAATACATACGTTTTTGTAAACCTGACAAATTTCCGGTTGTCGATTGGCATTTAAGGATTAACTCACTGGTCAGCCCCCCCTTAATTTGATGTTTCTGTGTACTTTGAAAACCTGAGTTTATGGGAGTGGCTGACTCTAGAAGTTTAAGAGAAGTCAGTTGTACGATGAATCTCTGTCTTCAAGCTGAAGTTGAATTTATAGTTCAAATAGGAGCCAGATGGGCAGGGTATAGAGAACCACAAATGTTGCCAGTGTCCTTGTCCGGTGATGCTAATGAGTGAAGCACCTTAGACAGAAGTCACCTGTGTAAACAGAGAGACAGGAGGTCAGAGACGGTGAGGGGCACAGCAGCACCCTCCTGCCTGATTTTTAGGCAGATCCTCTAATACCTACACTCTCTGAGCGCTCTCGTATCACTTAATGGCAGCAATAATGCCTGTGTGTTTTCAAAGATGTGAAGCCGCGAACTCTATTACTGGAAGGAACATAAATAATTACAGTCATTTACAGAGCGCTAGCACTATCCATTACAGATAACAATGTAACGCACACCCCAGCCATTCTACTCTTGGTCTGACCTTAGTAGAGTTTCTCAACCTCGGCCACATATAAGAATCTCTTGGAAGAGCTGTTTTGTTTTGTTTTGTTTTGTTTTGTTTTTTGTTTTTTGCTTTTTAATCCTGATGACTCAGCTCCACCCTCAGAGATGAAGATTTCATCAATTCTGGGACGACGCCCAGAAATCAGTATTTTTAAAAGCGCCAAAGGCTCTTCTCATGTGCACCCTGCCAGAGAGGAACTCACGCATACTGACAAATACACATCTACCTTGTACCAAACATACGAATAAAACCAACGGGAGTTAAGCGTCTAAATGTAAAAAATGAATCTTTACAATTTTTTTTAAAATATGGAAGAATACATATGATCTAAGCATACAGAAGGATTTCATAAGATTCAAAATGCATAAACTGTAGAAGAAAAGATGGATATATCTAGCTTTGAAATGTAAAAATCCTATATTTCATAAGACATCATAAACACAGCAAAAAAGATAAGCTGCAGACTGAAGAAAGCATTGTGTGAACCATATAACCAAAGGATTCGTGTTAA
>NW_011888925.1:856353-858239 GCF_000151845.1 Pteropus vampyrus | reverse complement strand
TGTCCTTGTCCGGTGATGCTAATGAGTGAAGCACCTTAGACAGAAGTCACCTGTGTAAACAGAGAGACAGGAGGTCAGAGACGGTGAGGGGCACAGCAGCACTCTCCTGCCTGATTTTTAGGCAGATCCTCTAATACCTACACTCTCTGAGCGCTCTCGTATCACTTAATGGCGGCAATAATGCCTGTGTGTTTTCAAAGATGTGAAGCCGCGAACTCTATTACTGGAAGGAACATAAATAATTACAGTCATTTACAGAGCGCTAGCACTATCCATTACAGATAACAATGTAACGCACACCCCAGCCATTCTACTCTTGGTCTGACCTTAGTAGAGTTTCTCAACCTCGGCCACATATAAGAATCTCTTGGAAGAGCTGTTTTGTTTTGTTTTGTTTTGTTTTGTTTTTTGTTTTTTGCTTTTTAATCCTGATGACTCAGCTCCACCCTCAGAGATGAAGATTTCATCAATTCTGGGACGACGCCCAGAAATCAGTATTTTTAAAAGCGCCAAAGGCTCTTCTCATGTGCACCCTGCCAGAGAGGAACTCACGCATACTGACAAATACACATCTACCTTGTACCAAACATACGAATAAAACCAACGGGAGTTAAGCGTCTAAATGTAAAAAATGAATCTTTACAATTTTTTTTAAAATATGGAAGAATACATATGATCTAAGCATACAGAAGGATTTCATAAGATTCAAAATGCATAAACTGTAGAAGAAAAGATGGATATATCTAGCTTTGAAATGTAAAAATCCTATATTTCATAAGACATCATAAACACAGCAAAAAAGATAAGCTGCAGACTGGAGAAAGCATTGTGTGAACCATATAACCAAAGGGTTCGTGTTAAGAATATAAAAAAAAATTCATTCAAATGTGTTAATAAGAACAAGATGAACTATCTAATTACCATTACTTTATTATAAGGAGAATACACAAATCGAATGGGCATAGTTATACAAGGACTTTTTCAGCAGTAAAAGAATCAGTTATGCATTAACGTAAACGCATGTATACATGTGTATACATATGTTCATTTTTTTGTGACTCATCCAGTGATTTCTACTCTCCATTTTCTAGGCTCTCCCTGGTTACTCCGATTTGGGGCTTCCTGGCTTATGGATTAGTTTTCTTATTGTTTCTGACAAATTTTCTAACTTTGTCTTCTTCTCTACTATCTTCCAACGCTGCCTGTGAGTTTCTAGTTCTACCGTTGTATTTTATTGTGGCACGTTTAGCGTTACGTAATGTAATATATTTAGGATAACACATCTCCAGAAGCTTTGTTTCGCTCCGTCCCCTTTTATTCCGCGGATGCGGGACCCTCTCCTATCTCTTCTGTCTGCATTTCTTGTCTAGTCACCGTTTCCTCCAAGTTGCTTTTTCCCTGTTTCTTGTTTGTCTTGCCTTTGCCTTCATCTAAGAGGTCGTCCTCAAATGTCTTAGAATCCTTGGCTGTCAGTTCCTGTGTAGCAGTAAAACACCAAAGAGCTGAGTGGAAGCTGGGGGTTCATGGATGGAGCTTGTCCAGCCTGGGAATGTGGGGTGATCCGAGCCTCTTCTCTCCTTCTAGAGGCATGAGCCCAGCTCCAGTAGGTGGGGAGCCAAGCGGGGCAGAGGGCTGGGGGCCCCAGCAGTCATGTCCAAATCCTTTGCTTAGTCTGCCTACTTGAGAGAGCAGGACCCTTGCCCTCAAGCCTTCCTGGCGTGGCCCAGTTCACAATCTCTGCTTTTACTATCTGCAGAGAATAGATTTCCAGGCTTTAGCTGGGTTGGAGAAGGGGCCATTGCCCATCTGCTTAGAATAAAGCAGGAGATCCACACATGTAATTACATCTTAAACAGACTTTTAGCCACTCCCCCTGTTTTTTTTTT
>NW_011888925.1:844683-854683 GCF_000151845.1 Pteropus vampyrus | reverse complement strand
AGAGCTATTTTTTACTTTTTTTGTATCATACTTTGCTGGGAATATGCACACGGAGGGTGTTCAAGAAATAGTTGCTGAATAAATGAATGAGGACCCTCAGGCGTGTTCTCGCGTGCAGTGGAGGACGAGCCGTAAGCTTTGGCAAAGCCGTACTTGCTAATGGGAATGTATTTGCAACGCGGACTAAATCTGAATTTCTGTCATTAGTAACCATTACGAATATGGTATAAATTCTGCTTCTACTTAAAGAGCTGACTGAGTTTCCTTGACTGTAGAAGAGAGATGGGGATACCTACCCGTTTCCATAGTGATATGACGAATGGGGGGCGGAAATAGAAAACCTACAATCCAGTGAGCATTCATCATGTTAGTTTTTTTGCTTTGGGCGGTGGGGAGATTTGAGTAAAACTTCCAACAGTTCGTCCTAGAATAATATGTGACAGAAGTTCTTTTTATTTTATTCTTTTTTTTTTTTTTTCTTCTACTTAGGTGACAAAGAGCAGTACAACAGATAATACCTGAATCCCAGGAAGTAATTTTGCAGACTTGCTCAGGGCTGGTCTTGTGGTAAGACTCTTAGGAGTTCCCAGTTTGGTGCAGTTAGAAATACCCTCCCGATTTCTGCTTTTTTGAGAGGAGTTGTGGCCGTATAGTCTCCCTGCCGACCCCACCCCAAAAAGGCCACGTCCTAATCTCTGAAACCTGTGACTATGTTACCTGACATGGCAAAGCAGATGGAACTGAGGCTGCTCATCAACTGACTTTAGAATAGGAAGGTGGTTCTAGATTACCCTGGGCCCAGCGTGATCGTGGGGGGCCCTTCGATCTGGAAGAGGGAGACGGAAGAGGAGGTCAGAGCGAGAGGACACCCCAGCAGCACTGGCAGGAGCCACGGGCCAAGGAATACGGGCAGCCCCCAAAAGCTGGGAAAAGCGAGGAAACGGGTTCTTCCCTGGATCCTCCAGAAAGGAAGGCAGCCCTGGCGACACCCAGATTCAGCCCAAGGACACTTCAAACATACAGAATTGTAAGATCATCAATGTATGTTGTTTTCAGCCACCCCATGCATGGTAATCTGTTACAGCAGCAACAGAAAACTAACACAGGAATTGACACCGTTTGAGCTCCTTAGACCAGTTAGATGGTAAAGGTACTTAGCTGACTTTCTTCTGAGCCGGTCTCTTAACTAGTTTGCTAACTTGTCTATCTAATTACTTCGGAGAGGGTTATAAAAATGCAACCATTTAGAAACTAGAGATCTGCCCTGTGTTAATCCTGGACAAGAGTCTTAGCGATTGATTCACACACATATTCAATGGAGCCCAACTCAGGGCTCGGGAGTGGGGAGTTGGGGCAGCCTTTTTTATTCTATATCCTAAAGCTGTGAGTTCTCCATAGGCAGCCTTTGTTGATACATATATACATATATATGTGCATATATATATGTATATGTGTATACACACACACACACACACACATATATACGTGTGTGTGTGTGTGTGTGTGTGTGTGTGTGTGTGTATTTTTTTAATCATTAAAGACTTCTAATGATTAAAGGCCAAGGTCTCTTTGCAAGCCAGGCCACACCCACCCTCAGCTCCCTGCCCCTCCCTCTCTGCTGGGCTCTGCAGTCTGCTGCCACTTGCTCTAGGGTTTCAGCTGGAGACATCACACACTCTGTCTGTCCTTCAGTCCTTCGGCCGACCTTTCCGTAACTGGTTTTTCCCTGTGGACCAGTGGGAGCAAAGCTTCGGGTTAATGTCAAAAGAATCGTCCCCCCTGCTCCACTCAGAACCCTCCTGTACCTGCGCCCAGAGGCGTCAGGAAGGATAAAGTAGCAGGGCCTCGGGCCTAACGAAGGTCGGCAGGGAGTTCCTCATCGGCCACCATGCCTTTTCCTAGGCTTTGCTGAGGCAAAATCAAAAGAAAAAGAGAGCATGATGTCATGTTCCCGGTGCCCAGGAGGCGACTGGAGACAATCGGAGGGAAGGGGGCCCCCAAAAGGGGTGGGGTTCACGCGCAGTAGCTCTGACGGCCAGGACGACCTCTGCACTCTCTGCTTTCCACCAGTCTGATGAATCCTCGGATGGTCCAGTGCCCGAAACACATCCTAAAACAGTTCTGGAAGTGGATTGTGGTGATGGCTGCACAGCATTGTGGAGGTACTTCCTACCCGGGAATCGTACGCTTAAAAATGGTTTAAAAGGTAAATTTTATGTTATCGGTGTTTTCACAACAGTTAAAAAAGAAAGAAAAAAAGAAAGAAAGAAAGAAAGAAAGAAAGAAAGAAAGAAAGAAAGAAAGAAAGAAAGAAAGAAAGAAAGAAAGAAAGAAACTCAGTTGCTTGCTTCTAAAACCTAAGATGCATTCTCGATTCTCTCCTTTATTCACCCCACATGACCAAGTCTTGTCATCGCTACCTCCGGAAGACTTCCGGCACTTCCGGCACGTCCTCCCCACCTCCACGGCCACGCCCCCATCCAGGCTGCCATTGCCCCTTTAATTAGCACAGCAGTGAGCTCCTAACTCCTACCTCATCTCCTTGATGGACCCTTCACCTTCTGCAGCCAGCTCCCCTTCAGCAGACAGATCGTAAGTTAGTGCATAGTGTTCCCTTGGAAACTTGATGGATTCCTCTGGCTCTTGGGATGAAAGCTAAGCTTCCTGCTTGGCCCCTTGACCCATCTCAGTCGGCTTCTTCAGCCCCATCTCCTGCCACTTTCTTTCTCGCTCTCCATGGACCAGCCACTCGGGCCGTCTTTCTGCTCCTTGAACTTGCTGAGCTCATTCCCACCTCAGGGCCTTTGCTTTCGCTGTTTCCTCTGCCAGGTCCCTGCACACTGGCTCCTTCCTGGCACTCAGGCCCCAGCTTCACGTCACCTCCGCAGAAAAGCCTTTCCCTTCTAAGTCTAAAGCGGCCACCCAGTCACTCCGTCACATGTCTCTACTGCACTTTCCTTATAGTCCCCTCTTATTCCCTAATACTTTCTTGTTTATTTGTCTAGCGATGTATCGTCCGTCTCGAAATGCCACAAAAAGCAGGAACGGCACTGCTGTGTCCTCAGCACCTGGAATGGTGCCCGGCACATAGTAGGTGCACAGGTACGACCGAGTGAATGAGTGAAGGATTAACGTGCCTTTCCCAAACCTCAGGGATCTCTCTGATAGTGGGTTGAACGGCGGTGCCCAAAAAGACATGTTCATGTCCCAGAAACTGAGATCGTGACCTTATTTGTAAAAACGGTCTTTATAGATATAATTAAGTTAAGGATCTTGAGATGAGATCATCCTGGATTACCCAGGTGGGCCCTAAGTCCAATGACAAGTGTCCTTATAAGACAGAGGCAGAGGTTGGGGGGATGCTGCCACAAACCAGGAAATGCCTGGAGCTGCCCGAACCTGGACGGAGGAAGGCAGGATCCTCCTCCGAAGAGTCTTAGCAGGGAGCAGGGCTCCGCCAACACCTCCATTTCAGATGTATGGCCTCCAGGACCGCGAGGATCCATTTCTGTTGTTTGAAGCCACCTCGTCTGTGGTCATTTGTCTGGCAGTCCTAGGACACTAACACACTCCCCAGATGATTTCAAACTCTACCGGCATGCATTGACCGTGCGTTCACTTTGATGCTAAATTAACCACATGAACCAGCATGTGGTTCTCTCCCACGTGTTCGTCATATTCCACCACCTGAAAGCTAAGGGAAGGAGGTTACCATTCTACCTCTTCGTGTGGCCCACAGCAGTTTGCGGAGGACCGGGGTCAGGCACTCGGCAGGTCGGCACTGATCAAGCAGTGGGGAATAGAAGAATACTCACTGCTCAGACAGGCGTTATAAGCAATGACGCGGGCGTCGTGGAGGACGCAGGGGACTTCGCTGCCTGTTAAAGCCCTGAGTGGACACAAGCTTGAGTATGATTTTGGCCTTGTGCACGGTAATCTGCAGCCCTGCAAATCCAGCCTTGGGTTCCTGTTACCACAGTCCCCCGCTACCCCGCACCCCCAGCTTGGAAAGGGTTTTGAAGCCTTGTTCTCTGATGGGTATTTTCTAGGGCTGTCAAAATGACTGCATGCTGGGAGACAAACTGCCAAGAGGGCAGGAGTTAGTGGGCTTTGCTCTCGGTTCCTCGTCTGCCCCATCTGTCGATGTACGCCCAAGCCTGGTGGTGTTCACGGGGCCTTCGCAGGCAAAGGAGGAAGGGACGGTGGACGAGAAAATCCCCGGGGGGAAAACCGTCCACAAGAAAGCAAGAGAAACAGCAGGCCCAAGGAAAAAGCAAGGACCTCAGAGTTGATTAGTCAGTGAAAACCGGTTCAGGACTAGGAAGGCCGCGCTCCGGCCTTTTGGGCGCCCAAGGAAGAGGGGATCCCTGAGGCCGTAGGCAGGAACCGCGGCTGTGTTAGAAAATTGCAAACACGCATTGTGTTTTTTTTTTTTCCCTAAGGCCACACCTCTGTTTTTCTTCCGTTTTTTGACTGTGAGTGTTTGCACTTTGTCTTTCCTGCCCAGCCTTCTCTGGCGAGCTTTGCAGTTTCTTTGCGACAATGTTCTTCTCACCCTATTGGAGAGAAGAGATTGTAAATGCTCCACGAGGTATTCAGGATCCCCGCCCTGCAGGAGGCAACAGGACACCCACCCCAGCTCCCACCTGCACCTGTTTGTGCGATGAAGGTGGAAACAACTGACCTTCCTGCACTGGGTCAGTGGAGGGAGATAGGAAGGCGATGTTCCCGTGGTAAAAATGTGAGGCTCACCTGAAGATCAGGTGACAGAGTCAATGCAACAATGTATAGGGAAGTTCTCTCCACGTCATGTAAGGAAGTCCCATTCAGGAAGCCAGTTAGGGGTTCGAGTACCTTCTATAGAGTTAAGACTAGGTTGTACTCCTTTAGGAGTAGATTTTCTCAGCCTCAGGCTCTGAAGATTGAAAGTGGCCCCTGAAGAAAATGGGCTTGAAAGGAAAGGGGCTTCCACTTGCCCCAGGAGTTATAATCTGAGAAGTGAGGGGGGACACGTATGATTGGGGTCACACACACACACACACACACATACACACATGCGCGCTTTGGCTTAGAATGAATCTGTCTGGGCCTTGGCTTATCTTAGGAAGGTTCTGGGTGGATGTGCTCAGGGCCAAGCAGGATGGGGGTGGCCTTTTATGTGGTGGCGCTGGACTAGCTCGGGAGTAAATATTTGAAAAATCATTTATCGTCAAATAAAACATAAGTATACACACGACAATAAAATAAATTTAAAAATAAAGCATAGGCACAGAGCACCACATAAAACAAATGCATGGCTTTAATACATTATTATAAGAAGAATACCTTTGTAACTACTACCCAGGTCTAATTGTGTAACGGGCGATAAAGAAGAGTCACTTTAGAATTATGACCATCAGCCAACTGGGGTGATAGCATCGCTGCTTACACCCTGTGGAGGATAAGCAGGACCCTTTCCCCAAAGTACCTGCTGTGTGTCCCCTCCAACTCAAACCCCTCCCTCCCCCAACAGTAGCCTCCATCCTGAGTTTTATAGGAATCACAAACTTGAGCTTTTTATCACCCAAGTGCGTATACTAGATACTACAGTTTACTTCATCTTGCTCATTTTTTAATGGGATTTGTCTTTTCAGCCTCTTTACTTTCCGAATTTCCCCTTGGATCCTTCCCTTCCCTACATTTTCTCTGCGGCAGACCTGAAGAGTTTTCCACCGTCTGGGTTTTGCCGGTTGCACTTTCCCAGTGCTGGGAAAGGCCTTGTCTACCATTTGAGAGGACGTCGGGTACAATGGAAAGACCACTGGGCAGGGACCTGAGTGTCGTCTCAGCTCCAACACTAACTGGGAAATGATCTGGCTCAGCCAGGGTGAGCGGTTGGTTAGTGGGGCAGTGGTTACAGGGATGTGGGGCCACAGAGTCCCACATCCCAGCAGCGATCAGTTCCTTGTTCCAGGTCTTGTGACTCTCTGGGTCTGTTTCTTCATCTATGTAAAGGACGTGTTATTCGTATCACAGGGTCATTGTAACGATTCAATGAGAAAAGCTCTTTTTGCTGCTGCTGATATAGAATAAGTATTTTCTGCTGCTATCATTGTCATTTACTCTTACTATTATTACTAAGAATCACTTTGGGTAGATCGTTTCACCTCTGTGAACTTCAGGTTGGTCATCCAAAGAAGCAGTCCTATTTTGTTGCGTAGGTAAAAATACTCGCCTTTAAAAATACATCTTTATAAGTTGAAATATGTGTCTGCTTTTCTTCCTACAAAGCTTCTCTTCTCTATTTGTTTTGGCATTTGAATGTGTTTCAGACAGTGAGTCAGTTGAGATGAGGTTGGTCATTTGCTTGTACCAGACGTGTGTCAGCCTTCCTCTGGGGAGGGTGTGTGTGTGTATGCTCATTTCATACCTTGCCAAGAACTGGCCGAAATAACCTTAAAACAGGCCCTGGCTTCCCCATGGATCTATTTTGAGGTTAAAACAAGATGATAACATTCTTAAAATCTCTTTGAAAGTGAAAGCACCGGCCAAGGGTGCTCATGCTGTTTTTATGTATTTTGTCTTCTCGGACCTGTCCTTCCTACCTGGCTGGTAGTTGTGCTGGGACTAGAACCCAGGTCCTGACCCCTAGTCTGGGGTAAAGCACACCTGACAGAGTGCTGAGCTATGTCTCATATCTTGCGACTCCTTCAATTAAAAGCAATTGTCTCATGGGAGGAAACCCCGCACCATCCACATTCAGCGTCGAGGGAAGGACGTGTCAAGCTAAGGGTGGCTGGTAGGAGCAGGAAGCAAAGTGACTGCGAAGAGGTCATCCTGGTGAGAGAACCCAGACCTTCTGAATCCAGACCTTTTCATCAAAGGAGTTATAATCTGAGAAGTTATAATCTGAGACCTTTCATCAAAGGTCTGGATTCAGAAGCAGCAGAGCAGAGGGGACCAGTTTGAGAAATTTTATTTAACTTTTATTAAATTTCACTTTCTGTTTGGGAACATCCAGACTCACATACAGGTAGAGAGAATAGGATAATGACCGTCCATATACCCAGCACCCGTGTTCATCAGTTATCGACATTTTGCATTTAAGAGGTTGTCAAAGGTGAGATTGAGAGAAGTTGGTGATTGATGAGATGATGGAGGAGAGGGGATGATGATGAAGGGAGGAGAGCGAAAGAGAAAGAAGAATCCAGAACGACTCTGGGCCTTTGGCTGGGTCGGGTAGGGAAGGTAGGAAGCTGAGCCGGTCTGGAGGACAACAATGAGCTGGGCGAGCAGAGGCTCTCTGGAGCGGGGCGGGCTGCGATGCACACTGATATCTACTAAACGAATAAGCAAAAGACACAGGTAGTGGGGTTCACCAAGGGCTCCCCGAGCTCCCGCAGGACTGGGACTGGCCCAGCCCGTGGGCTGAGTCAGAGGAAGCTGGCGGGGCATCTGGTTTGTTCCCTCTTTAGTTTTTATATGTTGGTTTTGCCCCTTGCGTGTTTCCGAAAATGAAAAATAATCACCTAGTCTTTCCCTCCCTCCAAAAAAGTTTTAGCATATGAGCAGAAGGATGCAAGAGGGTGTTCTAGAAAGAGACCAGGTAATGTAACAAGGCTCTGCTCAGGCTGGGCACAGAATCTAGCTCTCTGCCTTCCAGCCGCCCACATTTTTGCTCTGCTGGGAATGTACTTGGAGCGAGAGGTGTAGCAGACCAGAGGTCTCCCAGGGTAGCTGATGCTGACCTACACATGTGAATTGGGAGCAGGTCTTTCCTCCCCTCTGGGACAGGGAACCAACCGCCTGTCTCATTTTATGTCAGGGTGACACTAACTGGTGTCCTTGGCTATGCGGAGGTTCCTGCTTATCCTCCACAGGGTGTAAGCAGCGATGCTATCACCCCAGTTGGCTGATGGTCATAATTCTAAAGTGACTCTTCTTTATCGCCCGTTACGCAATTATGGGCGATGCCAACGGTGCTCTTTGAGTCTGGTTTTATAACCCCTTGGGGTGTAAATAACTCTGAGATACAGACCTGAGTTACTTAACGTGCATTCATTGCCCAAGAAGCCCTTTGTCATTCTGGCCGGTCCTACTGTTGTGGTCTTTCCTTTGCCTTCTAGCCAAAAACACAAAACAAACAAATCACTTTATTAAACTTCTACCAGCCTTCTCATTCAGCTCAGCCCTCAAAGGCGCCTCCTTTACTCAATAATTTCTCTCGTTAATGTGAACTCGGAGGAGCTGCTTCTTTGAGGAACAAGTATCCCTCGTCGCCTTGTCATTTAGCACTTTCCACGCTGTGTCATCTCCCCAGCTGGATTCGGGAGTCCTTGAAGACTCGCTTCTTTTCCTCCCCCACAGGGGCAAGTGTGTAGAATTCACCGAATCTGATTCATTTCCAGGTGCTTCATCAGATTTTTTGGTCTAGGCAGCCTCCTGCCCAAAATATTGAGATCGAAGCCTAAGGTAGCAGAATTCATCAGAATAGCCCAGGATGTTATGAACCAATTTCAATAGCATCGACATGGCAGAGACCTTGAGAGCGGCCCGGAGGGTGTATGCAGCCCTGGGGACATCTGGTCCCAGAGTGAACCCATTCTGACAGTCCCATGTCGGTTACTACGACTTGTAATATTTAAGAACTTCAATCTCTTCTGGTTCCAGTCCCCTCCCAGCCCTGCCTGGAACGCGGTGGCTTGGGTCTGCAGGGGGCAGGTGGGGCCGTGCAGGGAGGGGCTTCCGCTTGTTCACATTCTTGCTCTTGTGCTTATCCTTTCGGGGTTAAGAGGAGTTCCCTGTTTCTCTGCGACTGCCCGTGGCTGTCCAGTTTTTGTTCTTGGTAACAGCCCCTCTGCCAGGACTGTGCTGCTTCTCTGTCCGATGCTGGCTGTTGTTCTCTTTATAAGACCAACATCCAAAGGCTGCCTCTCCACGTTCTCAGTTCTTCAGAGGACCCTGAGGGGCCTCTGCACAGCCCCCTACGGCAGGGGTCCCCAACCCCAGGCCGCGGACCGGTACTAGTCCATGGCCTGTGAGGAACTGGGCCGTATAGCAGGAGGTGAGCGCTGGGCGAGTGAAGCTTCATCTGTATTTGCAGCCGCTCCCCAGCACCAGCATCACTGCCTCAGCTCTACCTCAGATCGTCAGGCATTAGATTCTTATGGGAGCACCGGTCCCTGGTGCCAAAAAGGTTGGGGACCGCTGCCCAATGGGACAGCCAGCCGAGACCTAGCCTCTATCCTCAAGACCTCCCCGGCTGGGCTCAGTGCTTCTCAGAGTCACTGGGCTGAAGGACCAGGTTGTTTTTCTTTAGTGCCAAAGTGTCACAGATCAATACTTTGTAAAGTATATTAGAAATGACTACAGAAAGGTGGCAGAATACGCCACTCCAGAATATGCCCCTTTGGCATAAGGATTAGTTTGAGCTAAAGACACTTAAAGAAAATAGCAGGTGTGAGAAGGACGCTCTGACCCTCCCCCTTTTCTTCCTAAAAGCAGATGAAACCTCCAGATGGAAGATGTCCTCCTACACCAGGAGGAAAGTAACATTCTTATCAAGGACAGGAAGTGGAAGCTGGGAGAATTCTACACAGACAGACCTTTTGTTCAAATAATTCTGTTCTCTTCTAGCCTCTGTTTTAGTTACTTTTCTATAATTGCCTTTCTTTGTTCGACCCAGTATGAAAACATTTAGTCTTTTAATCACATCTCGGAGTCTTCATTTCCTTATGAGGACTCCTGTGTTACCTAAAACTTATATTAAATAAATGTGTATGTTTTTTCTTCCATTAATCTGCCTAACGTCAATGTAATTCTCAGGCCCAGCCAAAAACCCTAAGAGGCCAGAGGTAGAATTTGCCTCCCCGATACTAGGAAAATGAAATTTTCAAGAAGACTTACAAAAACACAAGTCCTGCTTTCATTATTAGACTCAGCAGTCAGAAAGTTGTTCTCTCAGATTGTCATGAAACTTCGTAGACATTTTCTCTTCACTTCTGCATGTGTTTCTTCTTGG
>NW_011888925.1:841345-843108 GCF_000151845.1 Pteropus vampyrus | reverse complement strand
GCAAGTGCCCACAGACTCATTTGCTTGAGAAGATGAAATTTCCATTTTCTACGTGATGAATTTAAGATCGGGCGTCATCTAGTGAGGCTCGAGACGTGCGAACCCTGTGACCAGCCGTTACAGGTGCATTTGTATGCGGGCACCAGGGAGCTTGTGAACTCAATCCTGCCCCCGATCTCTTTTTGTACAGCCCGTGAGCAAGGAACATGTTAAAAATGACTTTTCCATTTTTTAAACATTTTAAAATTTATTTAAAAATAAAAAGGACTATGCTACAGAGACCATATGTGGCCATCAAAGCCTAAAATGTTAACTATTATCTCGTTTACAAAAAAAACGTTTGCCAACCCTATATACTTAGGATGCTCACACCGGATCGTTTATCATCACAAAAAGCCAGAAACATCTGAAATATCTATCAGCAGTAGAACCAATAAATAGGTCATAGTTTGCTCATATAAAGACTATTACATAATGTTGGAAGCAAACACAGCTATCGTTCATGTCGATGATTCTTACAAACCATACCGAGCAAATAAAACAGGACACAAAAACATGCAAACAGGAAGATTTCATTCATATCAAGATCAAAATGGATGGTAAGCCATGAAGAAAAGTGGGAAATAAATTTTTTTTAAAACTCTAGAGCCGAAGGAGGAAGTGGTATCAAGAAGAGGCACGTGGAGTTCTCTGAGGTGATGAGCGATGTTTATTTCCTGATTCTGGAGGTGGTTATGTGGGTTTTCCCAGCATAACTAATCTTAACCTGTGTATCTATGCTTTATACATCCATCATTCATCGCTATGAAGATCGTTGTTATTGGTTAGCCATTGCTACGATAATACTGTGTAAAAAACGACCCCAACATTCGGTAGCTTAAAACCACAAACTTTTATGTTCGTAGCTCGGGGTGGCAGGGCCAGTGGCTGTGATGTGTCTGCAGTGGTTCTTGCTCTGGCCGTGGTGGCTTTGCTCCGTGGGTGTTCATTCTGGGCCCAGACTCAGGAGCCAGCAGCTACGCAGGGGCAGCTCCTCTCATGGCAGTGCCAGAGGCTCAACTAGGGCACACTGTCCCTTCCACTCTGTTGGCCAAAGCAAGTCACATGGCCAAGCCCCAAATCAAGAGTGAGGGAGAAGCCTCTGCCCACAGTGAGGCGGAGGGGTGAAGACAGGGGAGCCAGTATTGCAAATATATTCTCCCAATGAGAGCATGAATTAGAAGGGAAACCGAAGTTACTTTGGGGTGTGGGGTTCAAAACGAGTCACCTCAAGATGTGCCTCTGGTTATGTGGATTGTTTTGAGCTAAATGCATTTTTAGCTGTGAGCTCAAGAGAAGCATCTGCCCCTCCCTTAATCATAACAGCGGAAGTGAACGAACCAACTACCTAGAAGAACCCGAAACGGCCCATAATAAGAGATTATCAGACATGGCCTCTTTTGCCCAGCTGTAGGGCAGGACAAACTTCTATTTACTAAGAGTCCATTTTAATCATTTTGCAATGACCCCTTGAGCCTCATCCCGAGCTCAAGATGTCTTATACACCTCAGTCCTCCCGTTTCTGCACTTCTCACGAATGTAGGGGTCTCTAACTCTTTCATGTATGTGTGGTTCCCATACTTCTGTATGTATTAAATCTGATTATTTTCTCTTGCTAATCTGTCTCCTGTCTAGTTGATTATTAGAACAGCCAAAAGAACCTCGAGGGTAGAGGAAAGTTACTTCCCCCGCAACAGTGGCATCCAGTTAGGAACCAGAAAGTC
>NW_011888925.1:822098-839643 GCF_000151845.1 Pteropus vampyrus | reverse complement strand
TGTCTTCACTCGGTGAAGTCTGCGGTGAAGTCTGCCGTCCCCTCTGTTTTGAAATCCATGTGTGACAAGGCACTGACTCACTTCCCTGGGCCTTTGGAGTGCTACTGTTGCCTGGATCAACAAACACTGCGGGCACTTCTAGAGTTCACGGAAAGGGGCGGAAAGTGCCAGATTTAACAGTAGGGGCCCGGAATTGTAATTTCAGCTCTCCTGCTATTGGGGGTGGGGGGTGGGGTCGTACGGACAGCTAGGTGACATTTGGGGCTTTGAGATCTTTGCAGGGAAGGAGATGCATAAATACAAATGGTTAACCCTAATGCAGATCTTTGAGGAGATGACCGGAATGTCTCTCCCAGGTGTGTAGAAGACTTGCGTGTTCACCTGGGTGACTCTGATACTGACTAGCTTTTGTTTAGTCATTCAAGACACAGTCATTGACAGACACTGTTCTAGGCTCCTGAAAAATGATCAAAGAAAGACAGGTATGAGCCCTGCCTCTATTTTTTAAGACTTTATTTGTTTAGAGCAGGTTTAGGTTTACAACGAAATTGGGAGGGAGATACAGAGATCTCCCACACACCCCCACACATGCACAGCCTCCCCGTTATCAACATCACTTGCCAGAGTGGTGCATTTTACCAAGGATGAACCTACACTGACACCTCATAATCCCCCAAGAGTTCACTCTAGGTGCTGTGCAGTCTGTGGGTTTGGACTTGTGTGTAACGATGTGCACCCATCGTTACAGGATCACACAGAGTAGTTTCACTGCCCTAACGCCCTCTGTGCTCTGCCGAATCACCTCTCCCTCCCCCTGCCCCTGGCGACCCCTGATCTTTTTACTGTCTCCGTAGTTTTGCCTTTTCCAGAATGTCGTACAGTTGGAATCATACCATATGCAGCCTTCTCAGATTGGCTTCTTTCACTCAGTGATATGCATCTAAGTTTCCTCCACGTCTTTTCATGGCTTGGTAGCTCATTTCTTTTTAGTGCTGAACAGTAGTCAGTCTCTAGATGCACCACAGTTTGTCCATTCATCTACCAAAGGACATCTTGGTTGCTTCCAAGTTTTGGCGATTGTGAAGAAAGCTGTTATAAACATCCGTGTGCAGATTTTTTGTGGACATAGTTTTCAACTCCTTTGGGAAAATACCAAGGAGCACGATTGCTGGATTGTATGGTAAGAGTATGTTTAGTTTTGTAAGAAACTCACCAAAGTGTTTTCCAAAGCAGCTGCATCATTTTGCGTTCCCACCAGCAATGAATGAGAGTTCCTGTTGCTCCACGTCCTCACCAGCATTTGGTGGTGTCAGTGTGCTGGATTCCAGCCATTTTAATGGGTGGTTTCTCATTGTCGTTTTAATTCGTATGTTTCTGATGACGTATGATGTGGAGCACCTTTTCATATGCTTATTTGCCATCCGTACAGCTTCTTTGGTGATGTGTTTGTCAAAGTCTTTGCCCCTATTTTTTTTTTCTCTTATTGTTGCGTTTTTAAATTATTCGTAGATTTTGAACAATAGCCCTTTATCAGACGTGTCTTTTGCAAATATTTTCTCCCAGTCGGTGGCTCATCTTCTCATTCTTTAGATGTTGTCTTATGCGGGGCAAAATTTTTCATTTTGTTTGGACCCTGCCTCCTCGTGGAGCTTACGTGTGCTTGGGGAACAGCATTCACTGTCGTTGGCTATTCTTTTGCAACTAAGTCATAATAGCTAACAGTTGGGGGGCACTTAGAGCGTGCCAGCTTCTGTGCTACACCCCTGGTCTGCACTCCTTATATAGATAGCGATTTCTTTTTATCACGATTCCTGTTTCCCTTTCCGCTGTAGACAGCCATCCTGACGCATTTCATGTATGTCCTTGTTCGTGTTTTGGGAATTTTAGGTTGCTGTTTTCTATGCATGTATTCTAATTTACATTTACATCAGATATGTTTATGTAAATTAGGACGAATGCTGCCCTTTTTCTCCCAGCACTGTGGTAGGAGGATCTACCTGTGTTACTTTGTGCATCTACCCCCCTTCTCCAGCTGTGTAACGGTCCAGAGTGCAGTCATCGTGTTTACCATAAAGCCAGAGGCTCAGCACAGAATTCACCCAGAGCTGGCATTATTAGTTACTTGGTGAACAGACGAGGCTTTTAGTTCAGTCTCTTGGACTTAGTTCAGTCAGAAATGCCAGCGAACCCCCCAGAAGGGCCACATCCAAACCCCTAGCTTCAGTAGGTATCCCTTTCCCATCTCTCTGAACCCTGTACTGCGTGGACCACCCACACACAACCTACTCAAAAGGAACATCTCCTCCCTCAACTTAGGGCCCCCTTCTACTTCCTGTCCTAACATCCTGTGCTTATGAACTCTAACAAATCATAATTACCAGCATGGAGTGAGCACTTTCTATGTGCCAGATGCTGTTCTAAGCACTTAACATGTATGAACTCATTTAATATTCACAATAACCCTATGAGGTCAGTGTAATCATTGTATCCGTTTTGCAAATCATAAAATCGAGGCCAAGGTTCTCCCTGCTGGTAAGCAGCAGAGCGGTGGGGGATATGGACGCAGGCCAGCAGATCACGGAGGCTGCACGTCGACCACTGCGTCATACTGTCCCGTGTAAGCTTCATGATACTCTTGTCCAGACCAGGTCCAACTGTCAGAAACTATAAAATACAGATAACTGAACTAGGCTTTGCCTTTTATTCTGAGTGTTGTTGTAACAACGCTGCTGTTTAAGTTTCCGGCATCTGGAATCTCGTCGACAAAGACCTGCAGACTTCTCGGGGGCCTGGTCACTGCATATCCTTGCTGGCATGAAAGACCCGGACATCTCGCGCCGCAAAGAAAGTCCACCTAATTCATTAAGACTTGCTGTGTCGAAATTGTAGTCAGCGAACATTTGGTTAACTGTGGAGCCCGTTTCCCAGCCCAGCCAGACAGCAGGGCACTTGTCACTGTGTTTGGCAGATGCTCTTAGTCCCCTTTGTGTAACCGAATCCTGGGGACTGCAGCTCTGCTGCTTCCCGGAGCCTGTGCTGGTTCTAAGGCCTTTGTTCTTCTCTCCCATGACCCATTGTTCTCAGATTTTTTGCTTTCTGCATGATCATCTTGTGTTTACTCCATCTTAGTTACTGTTCATTATCTTTATGTTCCCCGCCCCCCTCTCTCTTGCCTCCAGCTTTTCTCTGTCCTCTCTACCTTTTTCCTCCTCATGTCCGATGACATCTTATCCACCTGTTCTTTCTTCTTCCTTCTTTTTCTCTCACCTTGCATCCTAAACCCCTCCTGGAGCTGGTTCCACACAGAGTCACGTCTTTCCCTGTCCCACGCCCATCCTCCCCCGCACTGGCTGCTGAGCCCCCGAGTCCTCCACGAAGCCTCGGCCACTCTGAGGCCAGGCCGCCTGCTTTCTCTTCTTCCTACTAACTGTTCAGGAATAAAGGGAGGGGGGCAGCCCCCTCTGGCTATGCAACAGTAACCCTAAGTTGTCCTTTGGTCAGCAGCGAAATAGTTCTGGCTACTTCCTCCTGAAGTTCTGATCCATGTCCCCTTTCCAAGGAAGGTCACCGGCACTGAATTCTTGCTAGTGTCTCATTTCCTGGGAACAATCTCCTTTTTTTTTTTTCCCCCAGCATTTCCAGTTAATCCTTATCACTTCGGCTCATCCTTTTGACCTCTGATCGGCTCTCCCCATACACATATTTTTGAGCACATTTAATTATAAGATGGTCCCACCCCACCTGGTCCGATGTTTCCTCCTCCTCTCATTCTCTCAGGGCACCTGTCCTTGACAGATACCCTGGAATACCTGAGTTCTGCTCCCCCGTTGCCCTGACAGGCTCACCAGTAAAGGTCGAACAGGTACTACAGGAACACTGATATGGGACACATGGGTTTGACATGGGTTTGATTTAATGGACATCTGTTATTTCCCAACATGAAACCTGACCTCCCTCACAGATAATGCCAGCCTCTCCTGACCTACTCATGACTATGAACACTTCTTCTGTCAATATCTTCATACCTTCGCTCTTTCTGTCCCTTTTCCCCTCAAATCTCTGACTGCATCCCCCATGGCTGAGAACGCCCCCATGCTTCCGCCGGAATAAGCTCTGGGTGTACCAGGACCCAGCTTGAGTCCCACCTCCCTTGTGGAGCCATCCCTGCTCTCCCCTCAGAGTCCCCGTGGCCGTCCCGACGATGCACGTGTACTCATGTCTGTATCAGCGCTACCAGGTTTGCTAGTAACGTTTTTATTTGTCCATGTTTTTGTTTCTCTCCTAAGAGTCTTTGCTCCTTTAAGGCAAAGGACCACATTTTCAGTGTTTAGGGTCTAAGTGGGCAGATGGGAAATGATTTTGGAGCTTTAACAAGTAACGGAATCAGTAAGTGTGGAATCTCAGATCCCTCCCTCCGGCTGCAGTCACATGCCGCCTTGTCCTGTGGCCGTCCCGGTATATGTCACAGTTTTCCTACTAGACCGTAAGCTCCTAAGGTGAGTGGGGCAGGGCAACTCCAGGACGATCTCATCCCATCTTCCCGAAAACCCAGCACAGTTGCTGCCTGGGTGCTCGCAAAAAGTTGTTGAATTGGCTTGGAGGTCAGAAGCCACAGCCCTCTGGCCAACGACCTCCAGGGCAGCAGGAGAACAACGATGCTCAGGTGACAGGGTAAGGGATTAGAAGCACTTGGGTGTCCGCCTGCTGGAAAATCAGTCTTTTCATTTGCAAGACCCAGAAGAGAAAGCCTACGCAGTAAACCCTGGCCTAGGAGTATCTTGCATCTTGGCACCAGGAACGCAGGAGGAACTGGGTATTTGAGGCCACGACAGGGTATTGATGCTGACTGCAGAGGTCAGGGCTCTTGGTTCCATGAACCTTTGGCTTCCTTGCTTTCTTGCTGAAGTTACAGAGCTGACTGAACTCTAGTGACAGCACGTGGCTGAGGATTCAGGACTCGGGAGTGTCAGCCGTGCACTCCTGGGTCTCTTGTTCCCACTTTGAGAAATTGGATCACCAGCGATGGCATCGTTGCTGACCACACCTGTATCCATTTCCTATGGCTGCTGCAACAAAGTGCCGTGAACTTCGGGGCTTAAAACAGCACGAGTTTATTATCTTACAGTTTTGGAGGTCGGAAGTCTGAAATGAGTCCTACAGGGGCTAGAGAAGTGTCCACGGGGCCAAGTTCCTTTAGAGACTCTGGGAAGAACTGATTCCTCGACTTCCATTGTCTAAGGGCCGCCCACGTTCCTCCACTCGTGACCACATGGCTCCCACTTCCTTTTCCATCTTCCTGTCTCCTGACCCCAGGCTCCTGCCGCTCCCTTTGTGATCACATCGGGCCCACCCAGAAAATCCCTTCATCTCAAAATCCTTAACCTAATCATATCTACAAGGTCCCATTTGCCAGGTAAGGTAACATATTCACAGGCCCTTTGGGGGCCACTGTTGACCTGGCCACGATGCCTCACAGAAGGACATACATGGCAATCGAGTTTTAATTATGAAATATTTCACGCTTACAGGAAAGTTCAGATCAGTACGATGGCTTCTGTCAGCGCCGAGCTGATCGAGAAGGGAAGGTTCGATGGTGAGACGCCCAGTTGGAAGAATGCACAAGAGGCCGACATGGGGATGAAATGGCAGGCACCGACTTTATTGTGCGGAGCGCACTTCTGTTGGGGGGAGTGCGGTTCTATTGGGGGGAGCACAGCATTGCACACACTTCTGCTCCCCTTCTTGTGCTCCCCTTCTGCTCTCCAGGGGACCTCATGGCTCCACACAGGTCAGAGTACAATAGTGGCCTTCCGCCACACATGCGTGATACAATAAGCTGAAGTACGTTTACATATTTTAGGCGCAGGCGCCCTATTACACTAAGGTCACATTCTAAATCCTGGGTCCTATTCCTCGCCGGGAGCCTGGATCACTGTCAGACCTGGGACACACAGCCTCCCGTGTGAGATTTCGCCATACTCACTAACTTTGGAGCTTAACCCTCACCTAAGATGCAAGTCCACAAGAAGGAATTGAGCCTTGAGGCCCTGATAGGAATTAGCCAAGAAGAATGGGGGTGCGCGGGGGGCACAAGGACTTTCCATGTAGAGGGAACAGCACATGCACAGGGCGGTCTAGGGGATGCAGTGTGGCTGTAGCATTAGAAGGAGATGAGAATTAGTGGGGATCAGACCCCAAGGACCCTGTGTGCTGTGCTGAGCATAGATTTTACCCTCCAAGTGATGGGGCAGTCAGCCTGAGGTAGGGAGGGAAGAGGTCAATAGCACTGAGAGGGAACGTGGCCTTGTTGCTTCTCGGCTGGTGTGAACCCTCGGAGGTTCCTCAGCCTCTTTGCACCTCGTTCCTCATCTGTAAAACCAACAGACGTCTTCTTAGACCTCTTGAGAGAACGGAATGAGATAAGGTATGTACAAATTGCCTGGAACACTAAAAGCGGTCCCTCACCCACAATCTATGCTCCTGTTATTATTGTCACTGAAGGCATTTGCCCCAGGGGAGGTGACAGGGCAGGGCGCAGGGAGATAGGATCTGCAGCTCCAGGGGCATGTGGGCAGATGTTTTCCTGGCTGGTTCTACAGAATGTTCTAGGAAAGCCGGAGGGCGGTGGAAACTTCTCAGCAGCTTAGTCTCTCGGGGAGCCAGAAAGAAAATCTGAACGATGCTTTTCCAGAAGCCAGGACTCCCAGGCTTCTGGGACCCACCTCCACCCCCAAGCACCCCCTGTAGCCTAACCCCACCTCACTGCCCCAGCAGCAGGAAGCAGGCTGGAGGGAGCTGGCTGCAGATCTTCCAGCTTAAGAACTTGGATCCTTTCTTTACTTTGCATTGCTCAAGGCGGGGTCTGCCTCTGATTCTTCTTTGTCTCCCCACACCTGCCTACCCACCGCACCTGGCTGCTCAGGAAGCCACGTGACTTGAAGCTGCTCTCAGCACCTCCAGGGTCTCAGGATTCCATCTCCCAGAACCTGTTAAGTTGGAAGCTCCCAGAACAGTACTTGCTGACTGCTGGATGTGGGCCCCTCACCAACCAGGAATGTGTTTCTGAAAAGAGGCTCAGTGACTAGGGAGGGGGGTCCCCTGGGTGGTAGCAAACGGAAGACACCAAAAAAGACACCAAAAACGGCTGACCGATGATGTCTGGGGCACAGCACTCTGGGTTTGGGTCCCCTTGTGCTCCATGACCTACAATTTGCAGCCAGCTGGCCAGGGAGAGTCGGGCAGCCAGTTCTCCCATTTGCCCCACACACCGATCGCGGGACAGAAAAGGCTGGTGCCCGTGGGTGGGGAGAAGAGTTTCAGAGAGCGAAGGGGTGACTGAGCAGGAGAGAGAGGGCATTCGTGGCCCTGAATACTATCTTGCTTTGTATTATTTCCTTTCTCCACACTGGTTTAGAAGCACAGCCCAGCTGTCGCCTTGACCTTTGTTCAAAGTTGTTATCGACGGCACCTCTTTTCTTAGCACTGTTAGAGAAAAGATACAACACTGGTCTCCAGATTGTCCTAGGGATGTCTTTTTTGCCTTTATGTCCCGTCCATTCCTGGGGCTGGGTCCTAGGTCAACTACGAGAAAGAGAGAGAGAAAGAGAGAGAGAGAGAAAGAAAGATCGAGCGAGCGAACGAGCGAGCGAGCAAGCGAGCGAGAGAGAGAGAAAGAAAGATCGATTCTTTGCTTTCTAAGTCTAAAGTCCATGGCCAGGTCTTTCCAATGCTTCCCAGACTCTCGGGGGACACAGCGCAGCAGTGGCCCTGACAGAAGGCCCAGTTCTGTTTTCCGCTGGGGGATCTGTGAGCTTTGGCTCAGGGGAAATAAGCTTGTTCCAGGTTGCAGGGCACAGCTAGCTGTGCGGGTAGGCTATGGCCAGATGACCTGGGTGTCCCAGATGGTGCTGAAATCAAGCTTTCACTTCCTCTGGAAATCTCATGCTCTTGACCTCTGAGGCTTCTGTAATATGTGTGTGTCCCAATTCTCCTGAGGGTTTTGGTTCACGGGTTTTCTGAGCAATACATCAAGCAGGAGAGCAAAGGTTACAATCCTGATGAGACTAACACCCAGAAACACAAAACACTGAAAGCAGGTGAGTGAGTTAGAAAACACGGACTCTCATCTGGACTTGGCAGTAGGGAGATTTAAGTAGTGTCGTGAGTCCTAATCCCAGCTCTGTCTACAGCCTAGAGACCTTGGGCAGCCCCTGGACCATGTGAGCCCCTGTTTGAGACACAGAGGGAAAGATGGGGGTGGTCCTTGCTTGCCAAGGGCACATGGAGACGAGGCACAAGAGATAAAGTAGGAGAGCGGAATGAGGAGATGAGGAAGACATGATCGGGGGCAGGAAGCACCATAGGAACCAAAGGGTGTGATGTAGGTGTTCCAGGCAGACTTTCAGGGCAGGGGGAAGGGGCCTTGGAGGCAGGGGAGATGGCGGAGGCAAAGGCCCCTCAGGGGAGTGTATGGTTCATTCGGGGGCAATAGGAGGCAAGGTCGGAGGCCGTAGGAGACACTATAGATGGCCCACCCAGAACCCCATCACCAGGCGGCACACTCCCCCACACCTCTACCCTGCTCCAGAGAATTCCCTTTGGCTGATGGGAGCCACCTAGTCGTTACACTCACAGGGGGTCACCTGCAGCCAATGATTGCGTGACACAGGGTTACAAAGGCCCACCCCTTTCGTCAAGGTAGACTAGCTCTGTGGTGCCATCCACACACCCAAGCTCCCGTGGGGTCAGGCTGAGGTCAGACTTGAGCCGAAAACAGCTTTGCTTGGCTCTTCACCTGCCCCGCCCAGCTTTTTCCTCCTTCCTTACTACTTTTCATCCTGGGAGTTCTCCCTCAATATGTCATTTGCATAAAAACCCCCATCTCAGATTCTGCGTCAAAGGAACTCAACCCAACCAGGGCAAGCACGAGGCAGAGCCAAGGGGACTTTGAATAGTAGAAGAACTTGGAACTTGAGAGCAGACCAAATAGAAGGAAATCTGGCTCTTTCAACCGATTCCCACCCGCGTCACTTACTTTTGAAGTTCGGCAAGTCGAAGGGGCTCACTGCACTTTTTCTAGCTTGGGGCTTCCGGGGTCCAGCCCCACACAGACTGAGAATTTCCAATGGATTTGCTCACAGGGCTGGAAGTGCTTGGGTTTAGGTAAGAACACTGGCAGGTGTGGATCCTGCTGCTCCAGATACACCTTTGATGGGGGATGGTCCATCTGCCTGACCCCAGCCTCAGGGGGTGGGGGTGTCAGCCTCCTTGTTGGTAAAGGTGCTTAAAGGGTCAGAGACTGCTGAGATGCCTCTTTCCTCACGTGATCAGCCCTCAAGAGGCACATGAAGAGGAAAGCTGATTGAAAGGACAGGCCATCTTCTCCCTTCTGTACCCATTTCTCTCTCTAAGCCGTGTCTTCCGGTACCACCCACCCATTCAACACATACTGACTGAATAGCCACCAGGTGCCAGGCAGGCAGCGTTCACATTCTAGCCAGTGGAGACGGAAAAGGAAGTGTACCGAACAGAAATCATATTAGCTACTACAAAGTAGCTTAGAGAGAGACTGAGTCTTTAGGAAACAAGCTACCTTGGGGAAGGGTCAGGAAAGAAAGGCCTCTAGGAACTGACATTTGAGCTGAGCTCACAGTGCCAAGAAGAGGCCAGACCAGCAAAGATTTGGGGGAACAGCATCCAGGCAGAGGGAACAGCACATAGGGAAGCCCTGCTGTGCACTGTGCCAGAACCAGGGAGATCTCTGGGGAATCTCTTGGGATTGTTTTTCGCTTTCATCTGGTTCCTTGGAGGGATGATCCTGGGAGCAGGAAATCTTATACACCTGCATGAAGTTTATATACATTTACATGGAGCGTCATTGTGACAAAGCAGAGCTGCTTGCTGGGGTGCTGTTTCCTCTTACAGATGGTAAGCTAGCTTTTCAACAGGAACCCAACGCTTTCAGAAGGGCAGAGACAGGCTCGTGTTCTCTCTCTCTTTAGTGCCTCAGCCGGATGTGCTGGTCACTCTGCAGATGGCTGACTCCCACATCCGTGCCCAGGATGGGGACGATAGTGCTTCCTGTCCAGGTGCAAAGGCTTCGATTTGCTTCTCTTTGGACACAAAAATGCTTTGAAAACTTACAAACCCTAACAGTCCTTTTGGCAGAGTAAGCCCAAAACACCTCTTAGAGCCAAGGGACCGGGGCTTTGATCTCTTCTCCCAGGAGATGTGGAGCCAGACGAGGTACTGATTAACCTGCCAGCAGCTCCCTGCCAAGGCTGTCTCCCCTCACCCAACCCCCACCCCCACCCCCGGAGAACCCTTACCTAATGGCTCAGCTCGGCCCAAAGCTGGCTTTCGTCCTCCACGGTCGCTGGCTGGGTTCGCGGCAGTTTAGTTTATTTAACTTTATTGGTCAAGAAAAGGCCAGGGTCTCAGGGGCGGGACAGATGATCTTTGGGACCTTGAGCCCCAGTGTCACCCTCTCCTTCCTTTAGCTGATGCACCTGAGTTAACTCCAGACACCAGAGGCTTGGTTTTCTCCATGAAAATAATCATAATAATTACATGGAGGGGGAGGGAGAATCATTCAAACCCATCCAAGTCGCAGGGCGATGTCTGCTTGGTTTCAGCATCTCGTGGAGGTTTTTAATCATTTCTCTTTAGAGTTCTTCAAGAGCCATTCTCTGCCAGCCGCTGGGGGCGACACGAAGGGAGGCCCAGAGCCCACGTCAGGGAGATGCCCGTCCCTCTGCTCTCTGCACCGGGCATCACTCTGGCAGGCAGGAGAGCGAGGCTGGCGAAGAGACCAGGACAGAGAGGAGGGTGGAAAATGCCACATGGGACAAAAGCAAAAGAAGCAGGTGCTCAGATGGACAGAGTGGGAGAGGGAGGGGGTCATAGTAGAGGGCACTCAGATGACATGGGTGTGACCTCCCAGGGTTCAAGAAATGGGCAGAGGTCACTTCATTATAAGAAGGAACAGCCCAGTTGTGCTGCAGCCCCGCAAAGCACGGGGCTACCTCAGGTGGCCAGCCCCCAACCCCACCCACGCCGGGCCTCTGTTCCCCTAACCTGAGGGGACAGTCCAGGAGAGCGGGCGAGTGTCGCCAGCCCGGTCCTGGATCTCGACGAGGCTGGACTAGAACCTAATAACCTGGGCAACTCCTCCTTCCGTACACACCTCGGAGGTGGAACAATCTTCCTTAGGATCCCCAGCTTCCCATGAAAGTAAGTCTCAACAGAGGTGGGGTGCAGGCAGCAGGACCCATACCTGCCACTGCGCTTTACCTAAACCGAAACACTTCCGGCACTGAGAATCGCCGGACGCGATGATTTCTAGGGTCACTTTAACACTAGCATCTGATTCTATGACACTGGGGCTTCCCTGTCACCTGGGAGTCCTAAGGGAGGGACAGGGGTCAGAGCTGCTAAGCCTGGAATTGCCGGGGTCAGGCTGAGGTCAGACTTGAGCCGAAAACAGCTTTGCTAGGCTCTTCATCTGCAAAAAGCCCCACCCAGCTTTTTCCTCCTTCCTTACTACTTTTCATCCTGGGAGTTCTCCCTCAATATGTCATTTGCATAAAAACCCCCATCTCAGATTCTGCGTCAAAGGAACTCAACCCAACCAGGGCAAGCACAAGGCAGAGCCAAGGGGACTTTGAATAGTAGAAGAACTTGGAACTTGAGAGCAGACCAAATAGAAGGAAATCTGGCTCTTTCAACCCATTCCCACCCGTGTCACTTACTTTTGAAGTTCGGCAAGTCGAAGGGGCTCACTGCACTTTTTCTAGCTTGGGGCTTCCGGGGTCCAGCCCCACACAGACTGAGAATTTCCAATGGATTTGCTCACAGGGCTGGAAGTGCTTGGGTTTAGGTAAGAACACTGGCAGGTGTGGATCCTGCTGCTCCAGATACACCTTTGATGGGGGATGGTCCATCTGCCTGACCCCAGCCTCAGGGGGTGGGGGTGTCAGCCTCCTTGTTGGTAAAGGTGCTTAAAGGGTCAGAGACTGCTGAGATGCCTCTTTCCTCACGTGATCAGCCCTCAAGAGGCACATGAAGAGGAAAGCTGATTGAAAGGACAGGCCATCTTCTCCCTTCTGTACCCATTTCTCTCTCTAAGCCGTGTCTTCCGGTACCACCCACCCATTCAACACATACTGACTGAATAGCCACCAGGTGCCAGGCAGGCAGCGTTCACATTCTAGCCAGTGGAGACGGAAAAGGAAGTGTACCGAACAGAAATCATATTAGCTACTACAAAGTAGCTTAGAGAGAGACTGAGTCTTTAGGAAACAAGCTACCTTGGGGAAGGGTCAGGAAAGAAAGGCCTCTAGGAACTGACATTTGAGCTGAGCTCACAGTGCCAAGAAGAGGCCAGACCAGCAAAGATTTGGGGGAACAGCATCCAGGCAGAGGGAACAGCACATAGGGAAGCCCTGCTGTGCACTGTGCCAGAACCAGGGAGATCTCTGGGGAATCTCTTGGGATTGTTTTTCGCTTTCATCTGGTTCCTTGGAGGGATGATCCTGGGAGCAGGAAATCTTATACACCTGCATGAAGTTTATATACATTTACATGGAGCGTCATTGTGACAAAGCAGAGCTGCTTGCTGGGGTGCTGTTTCCTCTTACAGATGGTAAGCTAGCTTTTCAACAGGAACCCAACGCTTTCAGAAGGGCAGAGACAGGCTCGTGTTCTCTCTCTCTTTAGTGCCTCAGCCGGATGTGCTGGTCACTCTGCAGATGGCTGACTCCCACATCCGTGCCCAGGATGGGGACGATAGTGCTTCCTGTCCAGGTGCAAAGGCTTCGATTTGCTTCTCTTTGGACACAAAAATGCTTTGAAAACTTACAAACCCTAACAGTCCTTTTGGCAGAGTAAGCCCAAAACACCTCTTAGAGCCAAGGGACCGGGGCTTTGATCTCTTCTCCCAGGAGATGTGGAGCCAGACGAGGTACTGATTAACCTGCCAGCAGCTCCCTGCCAAGGCTGTCTCCCCTCACCCAACCCCCACCCCCACCCCCGGAGAACCCTTACCTAATGGCTCAGCTCGGCCCAAAGCTGGCTTTCGTCCTCCACGGTCGCTGGCTGGGTTCGCGGCAGTTTAGTTTATTTAACTTTATTGGTCAAGAAAAGGCCAGGGTCTCAGGGGCGGGACAGATGATCTTTGGGACCTTGAGCCCCAGTGTCACCCTCTCCTTCCTTTAGCTGATGCACCTGAGTTAACTCCAGACACCAGAGGCTTGGTTTTCTCCATGAAAATAATCATAATAATTACATGGAGGGGGAGGGAGAATCATTCAAACCCATCCAAGTCGCAGGGCGATGTCTGCTTGGTTTCAGCATCTCGTGGAGGTTTTTAATCATTTCTCTTTAGAGTTCTTCAAGAGCCATTCTCTGCCAGCCGCTGGGGGCGACACGAAGGGAGGCCCAGAGCCCACGTCAGGGAGATGCCCGTCCCTCTGCTCTCTGCACCGGGCATCACTCTGGCAGGCAGGAGAGCGAGGCTGGCGAAGAGACCAGGACAGAGAGGAGGGTGGAAAATGCCACATGGGACAAAAGCAAAAGAAGCAGGTGCTCAGATGGACAGAGTGGGAGAGGGAGGGGGTCATAGTAAAGGGCACTCGGATGACATGGGTGTGACCTCCCAGGGTTCGAGAAATGGGCAGAGGTCACTTCATTATAAGAAGGAACAGCCCAGTTGTGCTGCAGCCCCGCAAAGCACGGGGCTACCTCAGGTGGCCAGCCCCCAACCCCACCCACGCCGGGCCTCTGTTCCCCTAACCTGAGGGGACAGTCCAGGAGAGCGGGCGAGTGTCGCCAGCCCGGTCCTGGATCTCGACGAGGCTGGACTAGAACCTAATAACCTGGGCAACTCCTCCTTCCGTACACACCTCGGAGGTGGAACAATCTTCCTTAGGATCCCCAGCTTCCCATGAAAGTAAGTCTCAACAGAGGTGGGGTGCAGGCAGCAGGACCCATACCTGCCACTGTGCTTTACCTAAACCGAAACACTTCCGGCACTGAGAATCGCCGGACACCATGATTTCTAGGGTCACTTTAACACTTAAACAGCATCTGATTCTATGACACTGGGGCTTCCCTGTCACCTGGGAGTCCTAAGGGAGGGACAGGGGTCAGAGCTGCTAAGCCTGGAATTGCCGTATGAACAATAATACAATGGTGCACTTGTCTATAATTATTAGACACTAATAATTAGACACTAATTATACAGTGTGTACACATGCGTCTATCTTTACAGCGCCCCTGTGAGGTGCGTGGACCAGGTATGACGTCATTCAGGTGTCCAGGAGTAAGATGGGCCCCCACTTCGTGGGGCTCGACGTTGCTCTGGAATTTCAGCGCCTAACTTTGAGGGGCTGGAGGGCAGTGGAAGCTGCGACCCTCCCAGATCCCCAGATCCCATGTTGGAGGCAGACCAATTCATTGAAAAACAACCTACTAAGAACCAATTAGAAGGAAATCAATTCAACAAATTCTTCCTAGAGTCCCCAAGCTGGGCATGATCTCTCCCCTTCTAAACTTCAAGCCTGTCTTTCAGAAAGTATTTTTTGTTGTTTTACTTGTCCCTTTAAAGAACGGTAGAGTAACGTATCATTAAAGCTTCGCCCACTCATTCTACCCCCTGGTCCTCTCCTGCTGGAACCCGTATTTCCGCTAGTAGAGTTTCAACGAGGACATTGATTTACTTAAGCAGATGTGTTGACCGTTGCTCAGAAAACGAGGCCCATGCCTCTTCCTGGGACACTTTTAGCTCTCAGAGCTTCTGCTCTTATCACTCCAAAAGAGGCAAGAACAATGTATTGACTTTCTTCTCACAGCAGAGAGGATGATGTTTGCCGTGGAGCAGAAATATTGATGAGATGAGTGGGTGGGTGGGTGGGCGAGAAGTGGTCCTTCTGTCTTTCGTATGAAGAAATGATCCTTCAAGGGACACCATTAGCCAGGAATTTGATTCTCCCCAGGCCCCAGCACCAGTTTTGAGCATAGAATGTTTGGTCCCACCCATCCCCCATCCCTTCCCCAGGCACAGGCCAGTGGCCTCTCACTGCCAGAGAGCCCCCTCCTCTGAGAAGGTCGTTCTCCAGAAATCCTTCCTTGTCCACAGGGTGTGGATTCATGTGAACTTGGCTCCCATGGGATCTCCCTCTCAAGGGCGTTTGTCTCCAAATCTTGACCTCTGAGCCTGGAGCAAAGAGCTGGGTTGTCAGGCGCGGGGAGCCTTCCCTAGGGCGGGTCCTGGGCAGGGTGAATGAAACGGATGGACTTCTCTGGAAAGCAGAGTACAACGTCCAGAAACGGCCCCGTTGCCAGTGGAAAGCTTGTATATGATAACGGCAGTGTCCCAAATCGTGGGGGGAAGAATGGGTGATCTAACGGTTAGCGATAGGATAACCAGAGAGCCCTGTGGAATCCGAAACAATTGGGGGAGTCCATCTTGTGTACTGGCCACGTGGCAGAGGGAGTGGAGAGCAAGCGTGGAAATGAAACCATCCGAAAACTAAAGGGAAACATGGGTAAAGTTTCGTATGGAAAAAAAAAAAAAAAAAAAATTAAGGGAAGGAAAACAAATGACAAACTGGTAAAAAGAAAAATAGATTTACAACCTACATCACAGACATCTTAGACTATAAAGAGCTTCTAATGCAAATGAAAAGACTAAAAACCTGTGAGAAAACTGCTTTAAAAATATGAACAGTTTAAAGAAAAAGAAAAGTGAACGTTTCAAAACCATATGAAAAAGTGCTCAACCTCACTTATAGGTAAAGAAATGCAAACTATCCCCACGAACTATTGCTTGCTGATCAAAATGGCCAAAATCTTTTTATAAGTTTAATAAAATACTCTCTTGTCCAAACTGTGAGAAAACAGACATTTTAAGACTGTTATGTACGTGGTGGAGAAAAACGTAACTAAATAATAAGGTAGGTGTCCTTGAAAACTAATATTTGAGGCATAGGAGAAAGGCGATTCAGATGCAAAAACTATAAGATAAAGCAAAATCCCTAGAATTCTGAATTTGAATTGAAAAGATCGGTATGAACTCATTTCTTCTTAAAATTAAAAAAAAAAAAAAATCTGTTTCCGTCCTCTGAAAAGACCTGGCATTACTGAACGACGCAGAAACAAGGAGTGCTTCTAGGATGCAGCTGGTGGCCTCCAAATACTATTTTCAAATAAAAGGAACCAGGGATCCTTGGAGAACATATGATTGCAAAACAGGGGGAGCAAAAGTACAAAGTGAACTTGAGCTTGGAACAGCGCCTCATACCAGAAAGCAAAGAATGTATCAGTTTTCTAATATAGAGGCTGTGTTCAAAGGACTCAAGGGTAAGGGGGTTAGGCTGTCACAGGACCCAAAAGAAGATAATTTGAAAGTCAATACAGATAATAATTGCAGTTTATTAACCTCATTGATCATCTTTGGTGGATACTAGAGAACTAACTGATTAGGAAAACCAATAAATAAAGGGAGTGGTATCAAGCATTTATTCTGTCTTTTCCTTAAAAACTATACCTTTGGGCAACCAAATAGCTGATAGAGGGAAGTTTCTCTCTACAGAAATAGTCCACGTAACCAAAGAAGAAAAGATAGATTTAAATATTGCCATTTTGCAAACTCTAATGAATAGATCAACAGCTATGAAGAAGCAGAAAGACAAATAGAAATTATGTACCTCCTGATTGAAGAACATAATACCACTGGCAAAGTAATTCTGCCAAAATATATGCCCTCTCAAATATGATCAAGCATCTAGATTTAACTTCCAATTTACAGGAAATATGGGAGGCAGAGGAACATGTCAAATAATACCACAAAGACACAGTCAGAAAGATACAGACTGTGGAGGGGCGGGGGAGAACGCTGGGGAAATCTATTAAAAAGAGTCTAAAGAGACACAGTAACTAGTTGCGTATCTTGTTTCCGTCCTGATTCAAACAAACAAGTTAGGCTTTTTTTTTTTTTTTTAAGGCATTTGTGGGACAATAGGGAAATGTGAATATTGACTAAAGAGTTGATATTATTAAGAAATTATTGTCTTCTGTGGCTGTGTTTCAGAAAGGGAACCATTCCATTTTAGAGATACATAATGAAATATTAAGAGATAAAATGATATCATGTCTGAGATTTGCTTCAAAAGAATCGAGGGTCGAAGAAGGGGAAAGAGCGGGGATTTGGATGAAACAAGGGCAGCCGTGGGCTGGTAATTGTTGAAGCTGGGCAATGGGCACATGACAATTCACTAAACTATTTTCTATATTTTGGTGAGTATTGAAAATTCTCAATAATAAAAAGAGATTTAAAAATTTAGTGATTTCTTAACCCAAGAGGCAAAAGATTTGCACGATGAAAACTACAAAACGTTGCTGAAAGAAATTAAAGGTGACACAAATAAATGAAAAGACATCTGTTATCATGGACCAAAAGATTTAATATTGTTTAAAATATCCATACTACCCCAAATTATCTGAAGATTCAATGCAATCTCTATCAAACTCTCAATGGCATTTTTTT
>NW_011888925.1:812771-822048 GCF_000151845.1 Pteropus vampyrus | reverse complement strand
GAAAGGGAACCATTCCATTTTAGAGATACATAATGAAATATTAAGAGATAAAATGATATCATGTCTGAGATTTGCTTCAAAAGAATCGAGGGTCGAAGAAGGGGAAAGAGCGGGGATTTGGATGAAACAAGGGCAGCCGTGGGCTGGTAATTGTTGAAGCTGGGCAATGGGCACATGACAATTCACTAAACTATTTTCTATATTTTGGTGAGTATTGAAAATTCTCAATAATAAAAAGAGATTTAAAAATTTAGTGATTTCTTAACCCAAGAGGCAAAAGATTTGCACGATGAAAACTACAAAACGTTGCTGAAAGAAATTAAAGATGACACAAATAAATGAAAAGACATCTGTTATCATGGACCAAAAGATTTAATATTGTTTAAAATATCCATACTACCCCAAATTATCTGAAGATTCAATGCAATCTCTATCAAACTCTCAATGGCATTTTTTTTTCATTTCTGCACAAATGGAAAAAAATCCAAAATTTCATATGTAATCTCAAAAGACCCCCTAATAACCAAAACAATCTTAGAAAGAAGAACAAAGCTGGAAGTATCACAGTCCTAATTTCAAAATATATCACAAAGCTACAGTCATCAAAACAGAATAGTCCTGGCATACAGCAGACATATACACCAATGGAACAGAATAAAAAGCCTAGACATAAACCCTTGTGTAGTATACGGTCAAATTATCTTTGACAAGGGTGCCAAGACTGCACAATGGGGGAAGGATATCCTCTTCAACAAAAGATGTTGGAACAACTGGATGTCACACGCAAAAGAATGAAGATGGACCCTAGTTTTATAAAAATTAACTCTAAATGGATTAAAGATCTAAATGTAAGACCTGAAACTATAAAACTTGTAGAAGAAAACCTAGTGGGGAAGCTTTCAGACACTGAAATGGGCAATGATGTCTTGGATATGACATCAAAAGCACAGCTGACGAAAACAAATACAGACAAATGGGACTATATCACACTTAAAAGCTCCACACAGCAAAGGAAAAATCAACAGGATGAAAAGGCGAACTACGGAATGGGAGAAAATATTTGCAGACTATATCAAATAAGGAGTGAATATCCAGACTGTATAAAGAACAAAAAACCAAAGAATCCAATTAAAAAATGGGCAAGGGGCTTAAATGACATTTCTCTAAAGATGATATGCAAACGACCAAGAAGCACGTGAAAAGATCCTCAACATTACTAATTACCAGAGAAATGCAAATCAAAGTCACACTATCACTTTATGACTATCGAAAAGAAACAAACAAACAGAAAATAACAAGTGTTTGCAAAGACATGGAGAAGTTGAAACCCTGGTGTGCTGTTGGTAGAACTGTAAAATAGTACAACCGTTACGGAAAACTGTATGGAATTTCCTCCAAAAATTAAAAATATGACCCAGCAATTTCCTTTCTGGGTATACATCCAAAAGAACTGAAAATAGGATCTCAAAGAGATATCTGCACTCCACGTTCATTACAGCATTATTCACAATAGACAAAAGGTGGAAGCAACCTAACTGTCCCTCAGTAGATGAATGGATAAAGAAAATGTAAAACATACACATACAATGGAATATTATTCAGCCTTTAAAAAAGGAGGAAATCCTCTCATGCGCTATGACATTGATGAAACTGGAGGACATCACGCTAAGTGAAATAAGCCAATCACAAAAAGACAACTACTACACGATTTCACTTATATGAGTATCTAAAGTAGTCAGACTCATAGAAACAAAGTAGGATGATGGTTGCCAAAATCTGCGGGGAGGGGGAAAGGGAGAGTTGTTTGATGAGCATAGTTCCAGTCGCATAAAATGAAAAGTTCTTGAGCTCTGTCGTACAATAATGTGCATAGTTAACCATACTTTAATGTACACTTTAAAAACGGATAAATTCATGTCATGTGTTTTTCACCACAATTTAAAAAAAAAAAAAAAAAGCGATTCCTTTCCTGGAGAGGCTGATCCTCAGCTTCGGGCTGATCATCTTAACCCTCCCCCACACTAACCAGCTGGAGGAGAAGAGGCCCGGCAAAGGAGGTCCAAATGGGGTCCCATCCTGTGCCCTCAACAGCTGAATGACAGTGAAAACAGCCATGGGCAAATCCAAGAAAGAAAGGAGTCACTGTGCTGGGACAAGGTCATTAGGCTAGTTAGTGGCAGAGCTGGGACCAGCTGTCCTCAGTCTGGCTCTGGGCCCGGTGGACTTTCAGGCGTAGGTACACGAATCACCATCACTGGCCCCAATGAAACTGGTTCTCCGTTACACACGACGGGCCCAGGCCCAGCGCCCCTGAGCGTTGCAGGGGCCCGAGCAAATGTCTTGGCTCCTAAATTGAAAAGGAACACAGCAAAATCAATAAAGGGACGTGTTTACAAACTGTTACACTGCCATTTACTCGACTGCAACTGAGCTCAGCAATTTTTTCACATTATTTTTGGATTCTGGTCACCCTGGGATGTGTTTGCTGTGATACACAGCGGAGCCTCCAAAATCTGACTGCGGGGCCCCTCCTAGGTCATCGGAGAGACAATATACTGAACTCTGAGGGGCACAGACCTGGGTGCCCCAGCTCCAATGTCCTGCCACCAGGATGATTGTAATTTTTGGTGAAATCAGATACTGGTAAGTCAGACTCGCCGTTGCCTGGATTTGGGGCGGCAGGAACTGCTCTCCACCGGCTGGGATATCTCAGTCTCCAGGCAAGTGGAATCTCATGGACCTTCCTCCTCCGAGCCCCGTGGCCGAGCGTCATGTGCTCTCAGCTGTGCTGTTTTGCAGAACTGCAGTGAGTACATCCAGGCCCCAGATTTGGAAAATTCTCCCGCAATTAGACTCTGGGTTCCAGTTGCAACACGGTCTCTTACCAGCTGTGCAACCTCAGGAGAGGCAGTCACAGAACCTCTCTGACCTTCCGTGTCCTCCTCTGAAGAGGCTGCTTACAACATGGCTGCCGCCCCACCTCTTCCTCAGAGGTGTTGTCGGTTTCAGCCGCAATAAGACTTGCTTCAAGTAAACTCTCTGGAATGTTGTTTTATGGGATGATAATGGCTGCAAGAATGCTCTAGTCCCCTCTCCAGGAAGCTCAGAGCACATTTCTGGTAGAGAGAATCCTTCTACGTGTCCTCCCCTGCCCCTCGTGACCTCCCGTGAGTGCCCTTTGTCACAGAAGCAGGCAAAGGGAACCGGTCCTCAGAGCAGGGAGCCCGTGACCGTGGCGTCACTATCCTCATGGCCCAACTGGTCCCAGGCCCCACGGCCTTGCATCGTTCTCAGGTCTCTGCAGGGAAATAATCCTCAGACCCCAGAAAGACTCACTTGTTCTCTGCATCTTCCATGTGGCAGGTAGAAAAAACTAGTCTCGCTTAAGATGGAAAAAGCAAACCTGTGAGGCAAGGGGTCAGGGGAGGCCCGCCCGTCAATAACAGGAAAGGTGAGTAACAGCAGGGTCTGACACAGAGTTCTCAGTAGTCTGTGAGCCTGGCACTTCGCCGGGTGCCGACCTGGGGAACGGAGAGGCATTGCCAAGATGAATAGGGCAGGAACCCCCCTTCCGGTGAGGGAGGCAGGTATATAATGGGTCACTGCCGTATGGTGCACAAAGAATGGAAATTCTCAGCTCTGCAGGGGGAGTGAGGGAAGCCTCACGGAGGATGTGTGAGCTGGCTGTTGAAGGCTGGGTCGTTTTTCAGGCAGAAAAGTCAGGGGAGGGCAGTTGGGCAGAGGGACCAGCTTGTGCCCAGTGCCAAGGTATGAGGGGACAGCTGTTGGGCCGGAGGGGATGCCTGGAGAAGAAGTCCCGGAGGAATGTGGCAGGCAAATGGGCAGGGCCTTGGGCCACACAGAAAGGTTACACTTTTATCTCAAGGGCAGTGGAGAGCTTTGGGGAGCGTTCAGCGGAGCAGTGAAGTGCTTACTTTTGCATTTCATAAAGCTGGGAAGGGCGGCAGGAGACAAGTCAGAGAGGAGCGGGTGGCGGGCGGTAGGTAGAGCAGGCAGGAACTTCGGAGCTTGGCTGGTAGCAGCCACAGGTTGACCAGAGGCCTCTCCCATGCTAACGGAGGGGTCTTTGTGTCCCAACCCTCTCATGGGACATTCAGGACACCCCTCTCTGTTGACTACTGGGCTCCCACTGCTGGCCTTGCCTGAAAAACTAGCTTGCCCAGACTGCCCATAAGGGACCTTCACCGGTGGCAGGAAAGTCACTTGACTGCTCACTCCAGCTGCCTCTCTCGCAAGCGTGGTGAGCCCTAAGCTGCCCTTTACTCCTTTTCCCCTCCATCCAGGCTGCAGACCTCTTAGATTTCCAAAGAGCTTCTCTGTCTCATCCCCCACTTTGCCAACCCCGCAAAGGAGCCTGGGATCCCCACCCATAGACGCGACATGGCTTGAAGCTCAAGCTTCTCCCTCTGCTCCTCAACTGTCACCAGCAGGCAAGGGACTGCGCTTGCTTGTCCAGCGTCCCCCCGGGGTAGTGAGCGTCCACACCGTGACAGGCTGCGGCCCACACAGGTCGGCATTCCCATGGGGAGTCTGCTGCCGGCCCCTGCCAAAGCAAGCCCGTCCCTTCTCTTTCCAACTGTTTCTGAGGCTGGGGCTCTTGCTGCCGCCTGAGCCAAGCGGGGCCTCCCCTGACCTGGCCAGGGTGGGCGTCCCTGAGCCTGGATGATGCGGGTGATGCGGTGACGTGGTCAAGACTGGGTAGCGGGTCGTGAGGCGCAACATGCATTGTGGTGACGAGGTCATCCAAAGTGGGGGGGCCCGCAGTCACATGGGGGAGGGCTGGCTCCACACATTGTAAATAAGTACAGGAATCAAAGTTCAGAAAGGCCAGGCGACCTCTTCCAATTGACCAGAATGTGGGCAGATACCCAGGGGATCATTTGGAAGGACACAGCAGGAGACCATTAAAGGGAAGACTCTTGATCTCTAGGGGCCTACTGTCCAGAAGTGGACACCGGATACTCTACGAGGACACTGGATACTCTCCCAGAGGACAGCTCTAGGGCTGCAAACTGTTGTACTCGGCTGTGCTAGGGTCTGGGGACGCAGCATAAAATGGAGCTCAAAGTCTAGTGGGAAGGCAGACAAGCAAACATTGCCACCAAGACGCAGGGGATCCGGTCTGGCAGAGGTGTGGCGTGCTGGACTCTCCCTTAGCACTCCTACAAAGGCAGCAGGGCCTGAGCTGCCTTAAAGAAGGAGGCCTTCCATTCTCAGTCATTGTCTAACATCCCATGTCCTGGCTCTCGACCTTAACCTCCCAGAAAAGGGGGATCTACATTGCCCCATGGGTTTTCAAGAAATGGCTTAAGGGCAAGCACTCTGAATCACGGTTGCATCATCCAGAAATGTACCCGAATCTCATTTAGTATTGCTTTTTTTTTTTTCAATTTCAAAATTCCTAGACTCTAATTTCCTGCACACTTCCCTCTGCTTAACTTCAGGGGGGAATCCCAGACATTTAAAACAGCAGCTATTCAGTTAATACATCACTCAACCTATTCTTTCTCAATTTGCATCTATGTTTCTAGCCCTGTGGTTTTTCTTCATTGTAATCGGCTTTGCACGAACTGTTTTGGGCTCTGCTTTTTTACCTAACATCATTTCACATACACATTCCAGCCACAAATTTATCGCTTTTAACAACCTCTCCTACATTTTAGCTTGTGTTTCTGCCAGTGACTACGGCCTTGGACAAGCTCTGGCCTTCTGTGGGACTCTCGCCTCTTTATCTGTAAAACACGGTGACTTGGAAACTCTGAAGTCCTTTCTAAGCCTTAACTTTCTGAGTGTCTATGGTTTTCTGAGTGTCTATGATTTTCCAGCTGTAGAATCCTAAGTCGTAACTTTACAGCCACAATCCCCAGAAGGGAGAGACCCAACATCTGCTGAGAACTCACTAGGAGGCAGGAAGGCACTGAGAAAGAGATAGGTAGAAACAGTGACTCTTAGACCCACCCACCCTTTTCAGCAGAAACATGGTGTGGGGCCTGGCTGCGTGATCGAGACCCCTTTGTTCCCGGTCCGGGCTGGGACGCCAGCCGTGCGAGGAAATGGCGGTGGTGGGGGGCGGGGTGCTCTCCCGCCCTCACCCTCGCCTCCAAGCCTTGTCTTGGTCCTTTCCCCTCCATGACAAAGCACTTCTGGAGCCTGAGCCCAACCCCTCCAGACCACAGAGTGCTGATTCACGGTGGGGCAGCAGGTTCCACCACAAGCCCCACTCCTGTCCCCTGCAGCTCCAGGAAGGACTCCGCCAGGCGGTTTGAGGCTGCTGTCCCTGGATGCCAGCCAAACTCCCCGCCTCCTCAAAGTCACGAGGAGCTGGGGCTTAAGGGGAGGGAGGCCGAATCAAACGTCCAAAGACCAAGCCCCTACTTCAGAAGAATCTAGAAGCGCGCGCGCGCACACACACACACACACACACACACACACACACACACACACACAACCACGAAACGGCACAAGATTTTCCTTTTATTCTTGCCAGCCAGCCTCCCCAGTGAACTTCTGCAGCCCAAGCAGTCCCTCAGTTTTGCCGTGACATTCTCTAAAGCTGCATATGTGTTTAACAAAGCGCAGAGCCAATACTGATTCATGAAACCTCTTATTGCAACAGACCAACTTCATGCCGGTGGTCCAACTTCATGCTGGCTTTGTCCACCCGGATGTCCCAGAGGCCCTGAAACTCAGCACCTCCCGTCCAAAGCCTAGCTGGCCTCCCCTGCAAACTGCATGTCCTGTGCTCCCTGTCTCAGTGAATGGCAGCTACAGCCTAGCAGCCCAGGCAAGAAAGCTGGGAGGCTCTCTCGCCCATCTCCCACCCCTCACCTTCGCACCCTCACGATATCCAATCAGTCACCTCATCTTGTCTGTTCTGTCTACTTCATCTTGTCTGTTCTGTCTACTTCATCTCTCTCATATCTGCTTTCTGTCTCCTCTGCTCACTGAGAACTAGGGCTGCTGCCTCCCAACTGGTACCCAGCCCTCTGACCTGACTTTAATCCAACCTCCACATTCACTTATGTGTCCATCTGTTCATTCAGCAAATACTGGGCACCAAGTAATAAGCACCTTGCAAAATGCTGGAAGCCCAGGATGAAGACAGAAATAATGCCTGCCCTCCAGGAGCTTACAATACGCAGTAGCAGGGAAGACCATCGAAAAGGCATTATAAAGTGCGATTTATATGTATATAATTATATATATGAACATATATTATAGAGCATGGTGATCCATCTTCACCACTTATAAGAGCTACAAATATCAACTCAATTTGTCATTGAAATTCTAACTTTGTTTATGGCATCTTTTATCTTAGAGCTTATCATTTTTAGTAGTCAAATCTGTCAACTGTCTTTTTATGACTTTTGACAGCCTCAGAACTATGCTCCCTACACCCAAATTCTAAAAGATAATCTTCTACATATTCTTCCAGTTACTTCATAGGTTTTTTTTTGAAGACTTGACTCTTTAATCCATCTGGAACATGTTTTGAAATACAGTGAGTCATTTTCTTCCACATGACTTTCAATTGTTTCGACATAATTTTCTGAACTCATTCTTTCTCCCCTAATTTGAAATGCCACTTTAGCATCTACGTACTTCCCATACAAACGAGGGTAGGGCTGTTTTGTTGCACTGAGGTACCCATCTCTCCCTGTGGCAGTACCAACTGCTCATAGTACTTTATAGTACTTCTTAAAAATATATACCAGGGAGGGCAAACTACCCTCATAACCTTCCCCCCGCCCCCACAAATGCTTATCAACTATTCGACACACTTAATGCTTCCAAATGAATTTTAGAATCATTTTGTGAAGTTCCAAAAGGCCACGAGTTTTATAGAAGTCGTATTGAATTTACAGGTTTATTTTGGGAGAACTGACATCTTTACAGGAACATGTTGTCTCTTCACTGATGCAAGTTTTCTCTTCTGTCCAGCAGTAAACATTTATAATTTTCATCACATTTCTTGTTAATTTTATTCCTAGGTACTTTAAGCTTTTGCTGCCAATGTAAATGAAAAAAAAATTTTTTTTCTTTCATTACATTTTCTAACTGGTGGTGACTGTTGTATAGGAAAGCTTTGTAACTGGTGACTTCACTATACTCTTATCCTAGTAGTTTTTCTGTTGATTCAGTGTAAGGTTTCTAAAAGCAAAACTAACATGGTATCTATCTCCCTGGCTGGAAATCCCTTAGTGCCTCCGTGTCATCCAGGATAAAACTGAACTCCTTTTTACAGCACAAAACCTGGCCTGGCCCCTACACTACCCTTTCAGCATTCTCCAACATGACTCTACTTCCCCGGCCAATACACTTTCTTAAGGCACTTTGGCCAGGCTATGCATTCCACATCTTTACTCCTCTGCATATGCCGTTCTGCCTGGAATTCCTTCCCCCATCTCCCTCCTGCACTTCATCTGCCATTAACTTTCTTCAAACTTAGCCCTGGTCACTTTCTCAGGGAAGCCCTCCCTGACCTCCTATCCCATACCGGGTAGAAGATACCCTTCGTCTACCCTCCCAGCATCCTTCCGCTTACTACTTTGTAGCTCTAGCCCCGCTCAATTATTTTTCCTGAAGGTAACATATGTTCATTTTGAAATAAAGACTCAGGAAAGTGCCATAATTCCATCAGCAACTTTTAATATTTTAGTAGGGTTCCTTTCCCTTTTTAGGTTTGGCAGGCCGGCTTCCAGTTTCACGTCTGTTAGCATCCTTTCTGAAAGGAATCATGGATGGGTCTCCCCTATGAGTCAAAGGACGTAGCTAAGAATAGTGAACCTCGAAGCCTGCAGACTGGGGGACAGGAGCTCGAGCCTGGCTCGTTTGCCACCCACAAATTCACACCCACTCCGTGTCGGGGTCACAGCTGCGAGCCACATGCAGTGGACTTGCCCCTCCAGGGGTCCCTGGTGCCAGTCGCGCCTGATAAGAGAGGCCATTTCAAAATGGCCACTCAGCATCGTCTCCAGATCCAAGTCCCTTCTCCTTTCTTTTCGAACCTCCGATCTGAGGTTTAAAGCGCCACCGGTGATTTTCCAGGGCCCAGATGGCTCGTCCCCACGGCTCCCACGGGAAGGCGGGTTCGTGTCTGTCGAGAAACGGCCCGCCCCGCTTTTGTTGTATAATAAACTGCACCAGGAGCCACATTTGCTTTCGGCAACAGGCGGCCGGGGTCGAGGGAGTCCGCAGGGCGGGGGCTGAGGGGACATGGCCGCGGGCCCCGCGCCGCCGCCATTCTGCGGCTTCC
>NW_011888925.1:786392-812476 GCF_000151845.1 Pteropus vampyrus | reverse complement strand
GGACGCCCGCTCCCCTTATAAAAAGCCGGCGGCCGCTGCCTGCGCCAGTCCTCGCCGAGAGTTGCCGCGGTTTCCTGCTTCAACAGTGCTTGGACGGAACCCGGCGCTCGTTCCCCCGACCCGGCTGGCCGCTGAGATCCAGCCCTCCGCCACCTCCTCACAGCACCCCCGGCTCGCCCCAAGGCCCTCGCCACCGCTCCAGCGCCGCGCAGCCGCCGCCGCCTCTCCTTACCGCTCGCCATGACTGCAGCGTCGTCGTCGCAGGTGCGCCAGAACTACCACCAGGACTCGGAGGCCGCCATCAACCGCCAGATCAACCTGGAGCTCTACGCCTCCTACGTGTACCTGTCCATGGTGAGGGCGGGCGCGGCCGCGGGGGGGCGGGGGACGGGCACCGGTGGGGTTGGCCACCCAGGGGCGGGGCGGGGTGGGGCTACCGCGCGGCTCTCCCCGCCCTCTCCCACCCCCGTGCGCCCTTTGGGAAAATGGAGCCCGCTCGAGGTCTCCCAGGACCTGGCTTGCGCAGAGATTCTGGGCCGTTCGCCCTTTCCGCCTGTTCTCTGGGAGGAATCCCTCACAGGCGAGGGCCGCCTCTGCGCGTCCCTTTATATTTAAGGAGTGCCTGGTTTCCTGAAATCCCGAGGTTGCAACGCTTACAGCCTATACAGCCCTGCAGTGGGGAAAGTAGATTTTTTGCATTTCCATCCTTTTCTATGCATCCGATCACGTGTCCGTTAGGCGCTCCATTTTCTTGGATAACGAGCCTGGGTATGGCAGAGCCTGCTGGGTAATGGTGTCGAATAGCAACCTTGGGGGCTGGTGCTAAGTGGTTTATCTTCGTGAGCCCACCACTCCCGAGCAACTGTCTCCACCCCTCTGCTCTGCTTATCTCAATTCCCACTTGAATTGAAGCATATCTCTAGAAATCTCCCCTTCTATGAACAAGAAAGTTGTTTTAGTCATCTGTCCTAGTGCCTGCGTATTTAATTCTTTTTCTGTCTTAAGAGTTGTAGCCCTCTAATAATCGAATCCCTAGTTCTTGGACAAAACCCACGGACAGTACTGGGCAAGGACTATTTCCCTGCAGTAATCGGTGGCATCAGTTTTCTGAAATCCTGGTTTTAGTTAGTGTGGTGGGAGTTTGTTACAATTGTCTTCTGATTGTGCAAATTATTTAAGAATTGGCATGTTCCAGATGGATTTGAAAACAGGCTTGGATTTCTATGACTGCCATTCTGTTTCAGGAACTCCTGAATACAGGGATACAGCGGTGTCTAAATCAAATTTTTGCTTTCTAGTGATCATATATTTACCGGCATGAGCATTGCTCATAATTGTCACCTTGCCTAGTGGGTTAATTTTAGAAGTTCTTCAGCCTGCCCTAAGCTGGCAAGCTCATGTTTTAACATGGGTTCATCAGTAATAATCAGGGTAAATACTCCAGCACCTTCTCTAGTGAAATTTGACACTGGCTGTAAAAACTCTGCAGTAATACAGGTCCTTAAAGACATTCCATGCTGGAGGCAATTTCTGCGATATTCTAAAGGCCCCTTGTAGTAAACTTTCAATTTCAAGGACCAGGTTTCAGTTTGTATTTTAGAGTAGAAATTAATTATTGTTTAATTCAGGAACACAGCCTGCTCCTAACATGACATGTTTGCATTTCTACTTTTCAGTCTTACTACTTTGACCGTGATGATGTGGCTTTGAAGAACTTTGCCAAATATTTTCTTCACCAATCTCATGAGGAGAGAGAACATGCTGAGAAACTGATGAAGCTGCAGAACCAGCGAGGTGGCCGAATCTTCCTTCAGGATATCAAGGTGAACAAAAGATCTCATGCTTACATAATCTATCTAGCAGTCCTCAATGACAGAAATCACAGGCTAGCGGTTGATCTTTTAAAATGCAGACATATTAGTTTTTTTGTCTTGTGCTTTTTTTAGACATACCATCTAAGCTACAATAAGCAAACAGTAACGGGTGAGGATGTTAAATTGGAAACTGTTGTCAAGGGAAACTTAGATGTATGTCCCTTTGCCGAAGCACGTTGGTTACATGTTAGGTACCTGCTGAATTGTCATGGTTTAATTGGTAGAGACTGTAGATGCATTGACCTAACTTTTATCATTCAGAAACCAGACCGTGACGACTGGGAGAATGGGCTGAATGCAATGGAGTGTGCATTACACCTGGAAAAAAATGTGAATCAGTCACTACTGGAATTGCACAAACTGGCCACTGACAAAAATGACCCCCATGTGAGTATTGGCAACCTGGGAGTAAACGGAGTCTTGGGGGCTGGGAAAGCGTACTGATGACTTTCTTCCCCATTCTGTTTTCCAGTTGTGTGACTTCATCGAGACTCATTACCTGGATGAGCAAGTGAAATCCATCAAAGAATTGGGTGACCATGTTACCAATTTGCGCAAGATGGGGGCTCCCGAATCTGGCATGGCAGAGTATCTCTTTGACAAGCACACCCTGGGAGACAGTGATGAGAGCTAAGTCTTTGGCTGACTTCCTGTAGCCACAGGGGTGACATCTCTAGTCACCAAAGCAGTACATGCATGTTGAGGTTACCTTTACTTTTTCTATAAGTTGTACCAAGTCATCTTCTTAAGTTCTTTCATTTGTACCATTCTTTCAAATAAAGTAATTTGGTACCCAGCTATTGTCTTTGAGTTCTTGGGATGAGGTAGAAATATATCGAGGCCATCTTCGCTGAATCTGGAAGTGCCACAAGCTCAGTCACACTAATCAAAATGAAACGCCTAGGAGGATTTGTATATATGAAAATCCTTAGTTTATTAATCCTTAGTTATATGAAACTTCTCTAAGTTTAGGAAAGATACTACGGCTTGGATGCATGAAATTCAGACAGGACTTAAGGACTCCTGTCTTCAAATTGGGTGTTTTGAATTACATGTTTCCGGTGGTTCATTCTGGCTTTCATAACTTTTATGCACAAAAGGCATGTAAAGGCTTAAGTAGTCCTGAAACTACTGATTTTTCTTATCCATTGAGCTAACCACTTAATTCAGGCTGTCATAGGAACATTCTTCCGTGAAGACAACTATATGGCTATGACTGGATCAGTGTCCCGTTGGTGTACACGCTGGTAGGACCAGGCTGGTGAAGCATTCCCTTTGGGCTAGGAATGTGCTTCATCCCTATTGAGAATTTGAGAGAAATGTACAATGTGAGTGAGGGAGACATCTTCATTTCAATACTACGTTAGCTGCAGCGGGAGTGCAAAGGTTGAGACATCTCAATATTAAAAACCTGATTACTGTCAGGAGACAGCAGTCATGAATATCCTTTGCTAAACAAGCCACAGTGGTCTGTAAAAGTTTGTCCAGCTCAAGAAGCAAGACAGATTGTAGCCATTTCAAGTTTTCAGTCACAAAGCTGTGTTTTCTGACCACAGCAGTAACTGATCACTTAGAAATACGAAGTTAAACTCCCATATCGTGATTTGGGTTGAGGTAGAGTGGATCTGTAATTGGGTGAATGTGCAGGAAATACAGAAGAAAAGGAAACATCTGGTGGTGGCTGACAGCTTTAGGAGGACCCCAAGGAAGCAGGAAGAGCACATTTAAGTTCAGAAGTGAGGTCTCAGGAACAGTGATGCTCCAAAGGATCTGCGCACCCTCACCTTAGCCACCTGCCAGTGCCCAGAGGTGTGGCCCCCTTTTTGGGTTTGGAACAGTGCTCATATGCATCCTTGCAGCTAAGCCTAGGCAGTGAGTTGAATTCTTGGACTACAACCTAGAGCCCCCTTTCTGCTTCATGATCTTGTGTCTGCCGCCCCTGTTCAGTGAGCTGGACCCAGCAATAACATCTGCCTGTCTCAGCCTGTCCCGGTAGCCTCTCCTCCAGCGTCATTCCTGTCAGTGCAAGCTCATTTTCCTTCGCCTGGGTCCCAGGGACTTCCTGGTGACATCAAACTCAGGTGAAATGGACAAAAGTCCCCAATGCTTCCCTAGGGCCCCTGCTGACTTGCTGAGGTGGCTAGATGTGTGCCCCAAGCCAGTGCTGGGCATAGGGCCAGCCTGCTCTGGCAGTGATGGAACCCTAAGAAAAGTGTGGAAGATGGGTGGACTTGGAGCAAGGGAAGCTGGTGAGGGCCACCCATGAAGAGAGCAGTGACCCTGGTTTGGGGTAGAGGACAGACCTGTTTTCCAAGGCCCAATAGGGATCTTGCTCTTTGAGTATGTGTGTCTTCCTCGTTGATTGTGTATGTGGTTCTCCGAGACGACTTTCAGGGGCCTCTGACATATCCGTCAGGTTAAACTCGACAGTTTTCTTCTTCATGTGACACAATTCTAGGTTCTCTGTAGAGGCCCCGGCACACTCCGGGAGCAATTCAAAACTCATCTTGGTCCCAGGAGTCCCAGGCTGTAGACTTTGGTCTTTAACCAAAGACCTGGATGGGAAGACCATCGGGGTGGGGCTGAGGGGCGTCTGCGGGGCGCTGTGGTAGCCTGACCTCCCATACAGCGCAGTGGGCTTCAAGGTGTCCTCCCCGTTCATTCTCCAGGCCTTGCTGTCTTCCTGGTCCCTGGAGCTCTTTCTGGCTCCTGCAAGGTTCTCGGGCTGGCCCTCACGGAGGACTTCTTTCTTGGGCAATAGTAGTTTGGTCTTTGAGCCTATCCTGTGGGGGTGGTGGTCATGGGACTGCAGCCCCAGGAAGCAGCTGATGATGCCAGGATGAGCCCCCTCTTCCTCCCCCTCCTCCTGGTTGGGCTGGAACTCCATCTCTTCCTTATGCAGACTGGAAAGAAGCAGGAGACTGAGGTTGAGTGGGGGGAACAGAGGACTGACCCTGACATTTCTCCCAACCCCCGCCCCTCTGGCCCAAGGCCAAGGACACACAGTCTTTCTCACAATGCCTGGACTCACCTCTCTCCCATCCATCCTGTACGTCCCCGATTCATCCCTCCTGGCTCAGCTCACTGTGCCGTTCTGTGGCTCCCTCTGGCTCCCTCTTGGCCACATGAACATCCAAACTCTAGCCTGGCATTTAAGGGCTTCCTCTTCATTGTCCACATATCCCCCTTCCCACCCCTCACTCCAGGAAATCCGAATTACTGGTACTCAAGTAGGGATGATTAGATGAAGCCCAGCTTCATCTCGGCAAGCCAGCGATTTGGCCACCTGGGGAGCAGTATCCCCAAGGAAAGAGGTCGGGCTTCCTGGGAGCCCAAGGTCTTTACTGTGCAAGAGAAAGCCCACCTACCCTGGAGTACGGCCTGCCCTGGCCCATGTCCAAATTCTCCCCATGCTCCCAGGCCCAGCTTCAAGCCCAGCTGGCGGCTACCTCCCAGATGGCCAAAGGTGATCTCTCTTCTATGTTCTGTCCGTTTCCCAGGCAGCCAGACTCTGAGCTCCCTCACTCAATTACGTGTTCTTTGGAGGCAAGGTCTATGCATTGTTATTCCCCATCACTCTCTCTCCTCCTCAACCTTTAGCTGCTGGAGTACAGACTGAAGAACTCAAAGGCAACCTCCAGAAATGTCTGTGACCGAAGCAAACCTTCCTTTGATCACTTTTCCAAACCTTGCCCACACCACCGAGAGAACTCTAGCAAATTCCAATTACAGCTTAATAGGATATTCGGTTCTTCAAAGAGCAAGAAGAGAACAGAGCTTAATATTGTGTAAGAAAACCCTGATGGTATGGACCCTGACATGCACCAAACAAAATCCTCTCCACTCTCATCCCAGGGGGAGAGAGCTCTCGTGGGGGGCGGTGGGGCGGGGGCGGAGCTTCACCCCACTGTGGTCCAGCAGCAGCTCAAAAGAGATTCTGACCAAGTCAGGGAAATTTGGGCTGCTGTGGGTGATCCAAACCTTTACTCTGCAGTACAGAGTCTACCCAGAAGTTACCTGTGATGACCCAGCCTCCTGCTGGGATATGCCTACTGCTCCTCTCCTTTCCAGGGACACCCCTCCCACCCACCCCCTCCACCCTACTCCCCATCCAAACATCCCAGCTTATCAGAAAACACAGTTCTGGACCAGAGTCAGGCTCTGCCATCTCAACTGCATCACTGATCACTGCCCTTGAGTGAGTCCCTTCTTTCTCTGGGGCTCAGCCTCCAACTCTGGACACGGAAGAGCTTAGACTGGAAGTAGCTGAGAGCCCTGAAGAGTGAAAAGAGTGGCAGTGACCCAGACATACTGACCCACATGTGCTGCTTGCTAGCTATGTGACCGTGGGCTGGGCAACATACTTAACCTCTCTGAACTTGGACTTAATCTGAAAACTGGAGATCACAAACCGAGGTTATTGGGAAGAAAAAAATAGTCAATATATATAAAGAGCTTAGGACAGTGCCCAACACTTAGTAAGCACCCAATATGCATTAACTAGGCTATTCTAAGTTCCTAGGCAGACCTTCGCACTTGGGGTTTTTCTACCCACTGAAGTGGTTCCCTGGCACTGCCCACCTGATATTGAAGGTGGAGCCAAAAAAAGAGGGACGACGAGACTGGGCGGAAGCGGCTGTGTAGGGGGGTTGTGGTTCTGGATCATTCCAATACATGTCCCGCTCCATCGGGGGCAGGTCCTGGTGCATCTCATCCACAGCTAACAGGGACACCTGGTCGCCAGGGACGGAAGGAGAAGTCCAACAGAAAGGTCAGCCCAACTAGGACCATGTACTTGCCAGATTACTTGGAGAGGTCTTGTCCATCTCTCTGGGCCTCAGTTTCCCTACTTGTGAAATAGAGAGACTGACACCTACCTGCAGCCTCAAAAGTTGAGGTGAGGATCTTGTGAGTGGATGGTTGGTAGGAGAAGGGGGTGAGGCAATTCACTGTCAGGCCTCTCTACGGCCTGTGGGGTCCCCCTCCCTAGGTCCAATTTGGGGGGGTCCATGGGACAGGCTCCTTCCCCGCCGCTACCCCATACCTGCAAGCTCCTGTCGACAATCCAGTTGGTTTCAAAGTCATCATCATCCTCCCCAAATGGGTTGATGAGCTGCTCTGCCACCTTGAGGGGAGGCGAGACTCTGGAAATGCTCAGGTAGAACTGTTTGCAGCCTTGCTTCCCACCCACAAGCCTCGGCCCCTGCCATTTCCACACCCCACCCCCTCCCAGGAGGCCCTTCCTGCCTGGGCCTTGTCTCCAAAGCCACCATGAAAGGGCTACAGCCACCCACACATGTGGGCGCCCACACGCCCACGCTGGGGAGCTTTTCTGACTCTGCCAAACCACTCTCTCCTCAAATACCCAGACCTGTCCTTGAGTGTGTCACTCAACCCAGTCACCACCTTATCTCCCCTCGCTGCATCTTACCTGGAGTTGCATAATTCTATTCATTCGTTCGGTTACTCATTCATGGTTTCAAACATTCCTTTATTCATTATTTTCGAACGCGACAGAGATATATGCTGAGGCTGTGCTGAATTAAAGGGCGGCCCAGGTGGGCAGACTCCTGGGCACTGATCTCTGAAATCTGACAAAGCCCTGCAGTGGTGGCGAGCCACGCTAAGGGTTCAGGGGACACCCTGCAAGCCACTGGGGCGCCACAGAATTTCAAGCAGCAAAATGGTGTGATCCAGTTTGTCCTGTAGGTAACCAGGGGAGCGGGCAGAGGGAATAGCTCCTTGTGTGTGTGTGTGAGTGTGTGTGTGTGTGTGTGTGTGTGTGTGTGTGTGTGTGTAAAACATGGACAGGAGGTGGAGAGACACCACCACCACTGCTACCAAGAAATAAAGGAAGAGAGGAAGAGCGAGTGGGAAATAAATAGAAATGAGTAGAAAGATATTCAGAACTCCTGCTAGGAAGAACGCTGGAGGTGATGGGAAGGAATACTTGGATGAGCCACTTGGGCTGGGGACAAGGACCCTCCCCCACCAATGGACATCTTCGGTAATGAGAGGTGGTGCTCCTCTGCCTTCTAAAGGGTAGGGGCTGAGGGTAGTTAACCTCAGGGCTTTTATTTTCCTAAACAGAGGGAAGAAATTTGGTACCAGAGCCCAATTGCTGGGGACGATGAGAAGCCTTACAGGCACAGCCTGCCGCTGACCGCCACTCATTCCACACATTCTCCTTATTCTGGACAAACATTTGCGGAATATTCTCTTGAGGAGGCATCAAACGATTTGACAACTGAGCTTCCCCTATGTCTCTCATGCCTGCTAAGTTCCAAGTCTTGGGCAAAGAAGCAGTGAGGTAAGAGAGGCCTCACGCAGGCCACACATCCCTTGCGGTCTCGATTTCTTTGTAAAGAGATGGAGAGATCAGGGGTCATGGCCAGGTTCCAGCGCCCCACTTCCCGCATTTGAGACTCTTCTGCTGGTTAGCCGTGACCCCTCCAGCCATGCCCACAGCCCAGCCTTGGCCCTGGAGGCTCACCTTCAGCCAGCCAGCATAGAAGAAGAACTGCAGGAATGTGAAGACGGGGACAACGAGGTCCATCTCGTGGCCAGGGTAGGCCTTGGCTGGGTTCAGAAACTGCCGCCCAATCAGGCAAGCCAGGAAAAAGCTGTATACTGCCACGGTCACCACCTGGGCGGAAAGGACGTGGAAGAAATGGGCTGGGTGGATCTGGGCCGCACCAGGCAGGAGCCCGGACTCTTCGCACTTGGCCCTAGAGAGAGCCTGCCAAGTCCAGGCCCGACTCCCAGGGAGAGCCTCTTTCCCCTCACAGGATGCTTCCTGCGTCCTCCTAGCCTCAGTTTTCCAAAAGGGCAGCTTCACTGGCCTAATCCTCACCTGCGTGTACACCAGCGGGACACTGATCCAGTCGTAGGCATACAGTTGTCCACACTGCGTACGCAAGGTATTCATCTCCTGAGGGGCAGGAGGGAAGGTTGAGGTTTTGACTGCCACCTGCTCTGCTAGGCTCTTCCCCAGGCACAGGATCTGGTGCTCATGACCCAACCCTGGCTGTGTGGTCATGGGCAGCTCACTTAACCTCTCTGTGCCTTAGCCTCCTCAGCTATAAAAAAAGGAACCAGGATCCCAAAAGGCTCACTTTAGAGAGGGGGTGGGATGGGACTTTCGGAGGCGCCACACTGGGCTGTGGAATCCTGCTGGAAAAGATCCTAAAATCCCAAGACAGGCTCTGGGAAGTCCCTCAGGGGGCTCAAGCCTTCTCTTTGTAGGAAACCTAGTTTCGCCCGGGGCTCGGCCCTCCCCGCTCTGCAGCAGCCCCATCTGAGTCGCGGGCTCACGGTCAGCAGGCTCTGGAGCAGAACAGGGTCTCGGATGCGACCTCCAATCCAGGCCTTCATTGACAGGTTGGCAAACCACACCCAGGGCATCCAGAATGTGTTGTGTGGCAAGCTCAATTTTTCTAAGTGCTTGTGCTCCGCGGGGGTCATGAAGCCTGCGGATGGGAGCGAAGCAGCAGTGGGTCGGGGAACCTGTAGAAGGGGTGGCTGGCAGGTGGCCCGGCCCAGAGGGCGCCCAGGGTTCAGGCCCAAATCCCTGCTGAGCTTGTGGGGACTTTGGAGCTCCTTTGTCATCCTTTTTCTTTCAACGAATAATTACTGAGTGCCTGCTATGTGCTGTTCTGGGCTGAGCACGTGAGAGGGGTCTGTCTTATTAACTAGGACCCGGGCAGGAAAGGCCTGAGACCGAGGTCACAGATGTTCAGGCTGGAAGCTGGAGAACAGGAAGGGGGATGGCAGAGGGAGGTAGATCCTCGTTCCGCACCACCTCCCAAGGCATCTCTCCTCTCCGGTCCCCGGTCTCCAACCTCCGCATCCCTTATCCCTACCTCGAATCCCCATCATCTCCTAGGGGAGCTTCCGGACCATGCCCCACTTTCAGGGACCTAACTCCACCCCGCCCGTTCGGCTTCTATCTCCAGCCCACTCTGCTCCCAGTCCCATCCAATCCTCAGCCCAGGGCCCCCTGGCTCCACCCATCCGCGGCTCCGGCCCCGCCCACCTGCTTTCACTAGGTGCTGCGAACTGGGAAAGCGCTTGTAGACCGCGGCGCTGACGCTGCGCAGGATGAGCACGCTGCCCAGGTTGGCGTAGCGGATGAGCGTGCGCCGCAGCATCCGGCCTTGCTCGTCCTTGCCCTCGACGGAGCTCGACACCAAGTTCATGAGGCGGTCGGGCCACGGCACGTTCTCGTACTGGCTCCACCAGCGGGTCACCACCAGCGTCACGTAGAAGCCTGGGCAGGAGGGGTGGAGGGCGAGGGGCGAGGGCCTAGGCTGCGGCCAGAGCCCAGCGAGAGCGACGCCTCCGTTTCTCCGTCTTTCTAATGGGAGCCGGCCTCGCCCCAACCTTCCTGGAAGGCACTCGGGAGGGGAAGACCCCCAGAGCCCCGCGTGGAGGCAGCCAGCCTCGGGTTATCTCTCCTGGGCCTCCCCACTGCCCATCCCAGAAATCCGCCAGACTCCCTACCTCCCTCCCTCCCGCGCAGAGGCTCCAGGGATGCCGGCGCTGCCCTCTGAAAGTCAGATCTTGAGTGCTCACAGCAAAATTCCTTCCTAATATTCCTTCCCCCCTGGCTGCGGTCTCCCCATTTCCCTGAACTACCAAGGGGCGATGACATGACACTGCCCTTCCCCCTCCAACTCCTCGTGGTCGCCTGTCTGAAGCAGGCCTGGAGCAGCCACCAGGACCTCGACACCCGGCAGAGGGAGCTCACCCAGCACGAAGGAGATGGGGATGAGTTGGATGTAGCTATCGCAGTAGAGAGTCAGCTTCTCAAACATCACCTGCTGTTCCTCCGTGAGGGCCATCCTGGGGAAGGGGGCGGGGGTGGAGATGTGTAAACACTGGGAGAGGATGACTGAGACCCGTCCCCGGTCCGGTCCGGCCAGGCCCCGGGTAGGAGTGTGGCTGCCTGTGTGCGGCCCCACAGCCTCCCGACCTTTTCGCTGGCCCGCTAGGGCCCCTCCTCGGGCCTGAGCCAGGGTCCAGTCCTCAGGTAGCCCCCAACCCCACCGGAGCTCCATGGCTGGGGTGGTGATGAGGAGGTTTATCGTGAGATATAGGAAGGAAGGTCTTGCTGAAGGAGTCAGTGTTGGGCACCACTGAACCTTTTAGAGAATCCAGAAGACTTTTTTTTTTTTTTTTTTTAAAGCAGGTTGAACCAAAGAGCGTTTGGTCTTTAAAAAATGTATGATAGGGAGGGTGAATAGGCCGAGTGCAGAGGGTTTTTAAGACAGTGCAGTAAGACTATTCTGGACAACAGTGTAATGATGATCCAAGTCATACATTTGTCCACACCCATAGAATGTACAACGCCAAGGGTGAACCCTAATGTAAACTGTAGAATGGACTCTGGGTAATAACAGTGTGTCCATGTGAGTTTATCTGTTATGACAAGCGTAGCACTGTGCTGCGAGATGTGGGTAGTGAGGAGGGTGTGTGTGTGTGTGTATGTGTGTGTAGGGGTAGATGGGAACTCTGTACCTTCCATTCAATTCTACTGTGAACTTAAAGCAACTCTAAACAATAAAATCTAACCTTTTAAAGTACGTTGGTGCCCTAGTAACAACCAAAGTAAACCAATGTGCCTTGCAATTAGTGTTATCACTATGATCTCAAGGATTTTATGTATTTGTTTTAATCCATGCAGTCACGAATGCTTTTTCCACTTAAAATGCCCTCGTATATTCTGTGATTATATCTGTCCTATGTATTTTTTTGTTTGAATAATCATTTTTATTGGGGGGAAAAAAGATATGGTCTGGGCCTGTGAGCCTGTGTGGGATTCAGGCAAACAGGCTGGCTGAATGGGACCAGGTAAGGCCTGGGTTCCAAGCCCCAGCCTGGGCTGGAGGAAGGGGTATCAGACACTGCCTCCCAATCTGCCTCCTTTTCTCTCCCTAGCCCCTAGTCCCCAAGGCTGGGCCACAAGCTCAGCTGAGCCTTGTAAGTCTCTAGTGCATGGGCCCCCTGGATGGCTGAGAGGCTCCCTAGAAGCTCCAAGCCCCCTCTGCACCCCTGCCAGGCCCCGTCCCGCCCCTCCACCTGTACCTATAAATGAAGCGGATGGTGTAGTAGCTGAGCAGGAAGATGAGGAACTCGCCGTAGAGCAGCTTGTAGATGCTGCCTCGCCAGCACAGCAGCAGGCGGGAGAAGGAGCCTAAGCGGGCATTAGCCACTTGGTTTGAGTAGGTCACAGTCATGGCCAGGAACTGGGCTGCGGCAAGTGGGCAGGGTCCTGGTGGACAGACAGAGAGGGAAACTAATGGAGGCCTGGGAGAGAGCAGGTACCTTGGTCAGAGCGTGTTTGAGGCTCATGTATGACCTCTGACCTCAACCAGAACCCATCCCTGCTCCGGGCCTCAGCTCTTCCGTCTACCGGGATGGGGACGAGGTGGCCTCTAAGACTCTCCCGGCTCTGACTGCCCGTGGGAGGGAGGAGGTGAGCCCAGAGGCTGCCCACAGCCTTGGCAGGGAAGACAGGTCCACGTCCCTAAATTGTATGACAAGGACAATGACAACAGCTCATACACTGAGCTCAGTCTTTTGTTCCGAATCCATCTTGTTTATATAAGCTCCCCAAGCTCCCTCAACCACCCAGAGCAAGAATTATTAAGGAACTCGGTCAGTCTTGCCCATCGCCCTGTCCTCAGTGCCCAGAACAGAGCCTGGCTGGTGGAGACGTTCAGATAATGTTTAGTGAATGATGGCCCCAGGACCTTTCCACCTGCTGGGGATGCTCTTCCTGCTCTAACTGTATGGCTCATTCCCACTTCAGGTCATCTCCTCAAAAGAATGTCCCCAGCCACCCTACCTGGAAATAGCATCCCCCTGCCACCCACAGAAATGTCCCCTCACCTTGCTCCATTTTTCTACATAGTACTAATCACGCTGAAATTATATTTTTGCAGGCTATCTGCTTGTTTACTGCCTATTCCTTCCTTAGAATGGAGGCTCCTGTTCTGTTCTCGAAGGAGGTGCTCGAACAGCAGCCACCCTTTCCCAATTGCTCCGATGCAGCCACACTGGCTGTCTCTCTGTCCTGGATGCACAGCAAGCTCATTCTCACCTCAGGGCCTTTGCACAGACACACAGGTGCCCACACACCTGCACACGCATTGCCTGTGTGTGTACATCACACACATGTATACAGGGTTAGTTATCCACCCCAAAGGCCCTCAAAGACCCAGCCCAGCTCGCCTGAGCAACCCCTACTCACAGGTGGGGCTTCAGGCTGGTCGGACGATCCCACAAAAGGTCTGGCCACTGGACTGGTGGGACTCCCTGGGGTCCTGTGGCCAATGCCCCTGTCCACACTTAGGGGCTGGCACTGCCCACGTGTGCTAAGCGGTCACTTGACTCCTTAAGCCAGCACCTCCACAAAGGAGCGCTTGTGTTGGCCCCTCCTCATAATCTGCCTGTAAGCTGTAGCTGGCACGGTCTGCGAGGACCCCTTAATTCCTTCCGGGGGTGGGGGGAAGATGCGGGAATGAGAACAGGGCTGAAATTTCGGGCAACCCGCCTCCACCATGGTCCCTGCCAATCCTGTCACGGTGTCTGGGCCTTAACATCCGGAGATTGAGGGCTCTGTTTCTAACCTCTGAGGTCTTACAGGGAGGGACACGGGGTCTCATCTCTTAGGAGCTCTACACGGAGCGGGGGCCCTCTGTCCAGGCGCTGTGAGCCACAGTCAGCAGTCTTGGCTCTGCCAGCTGTGTGTGGTGGCTCTGGGTGGGCCTCTGCTCTTCTCTAAGCCCCAGTGTCCGTATCTGTAAGAGTGACAGAATTCTGCATATACTGCTGAGGAGCTCGGATTGGCTGCTGGTGACATCATAGGTTATTCGGGCTGTGACTGGCTGGTGGGACCCAGTTAGTAGGTTGGTTCTGAGCCGGGGAAGGAGAAGGGGGCTGCTGTGTGTGGGCCGGGCCTGCTGCGGGATGACACAGCAGCTCTGGCGTTCATGCCAACGCATGCAAAATGGAGTATGTACCCAGGTCCCCAAGGACAGCTGGTTAATATCTCAGCGGCCAGCTCTGTACATTCTAATACATCAGTCCATACGCAAGGGCCCTCCTAAGTGATGTGTGTCTAGGACATGCTCCTCTTACGTGAAGGGAAAGCCCGAAGTGGTGGAGGCCCAGCTGGGAATGTTTGTTAACTGTGCAGCTTCTCGGGGTTTTTCTTCAGAGTCTGATTCTGCGCCCTAGGAGACGCTGCAGAGCATCTAATGAGCACTGCGGGCTTTCGGTGCCACTGGTCTTTGGACAGCACTTTCAGAAGCTCTGATTTACAATCTGACCTCGAGCCTTAAAGTAAATCCATGCCCCCTCCTTCTCCGCCTGTCTCTGCCTCTGTCTCTGTCTCTATCTCTGTCTCTCTGTCTGTCGCTGTCTCTCACTGTCTCTCTGTCTCTGTCTCTCTGTCTCTCTCTCTCTTTTACACCTGTGTTCACAATGCTAAGACTGAAGGTGACTTTGATGCACACCATTTTTGCCTCTATGATTCAATGTCTAGAAAAAAACATATGATTATTTCACGACCGTCAGTATTTTTCTAAGCCCAGCAAATGATGATGACGGAGTCTCTTCAGAGATCAGGGACAACCCTGGAGGAGTATTGGCTGCTTCGCTGCCTCCCGTGCTGCGGGAAACATCTTTCCCATTGCTGTCCTTAACCGAACTGTGGAAAAGGGCCCTCTTGAGCCTCAGTCTCCTCATCTGCGAAATGGGACAATAACACCTACCTCGGCAGCTGGGTGAGAATGTCGGATGGGAAGCGTTTTAGTCAACTCTCCAAAGCAGTGGTTCTCACGTCTGGCTGCCTGTTAACTTTTCCTGGGGACCGTCTGCAAACCCTGGTGCCTCTGCCCCTCCCCTCCAGAGTCAATTGGTCTGGTTGGGGTCCAGTCACTGGCATTTTTTCAAGTTCCTCAAGGGAGTCTAATAGACAGTCTGGGTTGAGAACCACAGCTGTAAGGGAAGATGTCCCTACCCTGTATTTCCTATTCCCCCAGCAACACATATCAACGCGCTCTCGAGAGAGAGAGAGCTTTCCATTTAACAGATGATTAACAAATATATATTTTAATTAAAATTGAAACATGTGCCTGGCACCACGCCTGGCACGTGGATGCTCACTCTGTGTTCGTCTAGGAATAAATGAAAACACCATCCTTTGCAGGGTCAGGTTCTTGCCACCCTGCGGTGGCCACTGGAGGGCGCTCTTGACTAGGCGGCTCTATCTGGCCCTGGAAGACTGGTCCTCTGGTCAGAGTCTATGTGGACCCTGGGCGGGGCACTGGTGGCTCTTTCATCTCCTTGACCCTGACCATGGCTATAGAGCCATGAGAGGGAGTTGGGAGACACTGGAGTCCTCCTCCCTCCCTTTCTCCTGAACTACAAGTTCTTTCAAGATATCCCCAAAGTCCCACCAGGACAAACTGACAGAGCCGTCCCAGTACCCCCTCCCTTCCCAGATGCCCCAGGACATCCCCAAAGACACCTCATGAGCTGCTCCTGACAACACCCCAGCACTAGGTCAGGCACACCCCCAGGCGTAAGCTGTGGTCTCTCCCATTGGGTCTCTGCCATGAAAATGTCCCCGGCAAGCCAGGCGCAGCTCGGACACACAGGTCACAACAAGCACTGACTGACCCATGCCGTGCTTGGACAAAGGGCCCCAAGATTGACCCCTGCTAAGATGGGGCCCCACCCAGTCAGAGTCGGCCTCTTCTGCTTTCCCTTCTGCAAAGCAGTCATTTAACAAACCATGTCTCATATCAGAACTGAGACTAGCCTGATTCCTGCCTCCAAGAATTTATAGTCCGTTTATCTGAAGAAATCTAGAACACTAATTCAAAAAGATATACGCACCCCATGTTCAGTGTTATTGCAGTATCGTTTACAGTAGCCCAGATATGGAAGCAACCTAAATGTCCATTGATAGACAAATGGATAAAGAAGATGTGGTATATATACACAATGGAATATTACTCAGCCATAAAAAAGAATGAAATCTTACCATTTGCAACAACGTGGATGGACCTAGAGGTTATTATGCTAAAGAAATAAGTCAGAGAAAGACAAACACCATATGATTTCACTTACATGTGGAATCTAAAATACTGAAATGAATAAACAATACAAACTAATAGATACAGAGAAAAAATTGATAGTCGCCAAATGGGAGGAGTTGGGGAAATGGGTGGAAAAAGTGAACAGGGTTAAGGAGTACAAATATCCAGTTATAAAAATCGTCAAAGGGATGTAAAGTACAGCATAGAGAATATGGTCAATAATATTGTAATAACTATGTATGGTGTCGAACTAGACTTATCAGGGTGATCACTTTGTAAGTTATATAAATGTCTAATCACCATGTTATATACCTGAAACTAATATAATATCATATTATATGCCGATTGCAATTGAAAAATAAATGTGAAAAAGAATTTATACGCAAGTAAAAACCAAGGAGACAACTAACTCTAACAGAACAGCAAGGCTGAATATCTGTGCCAAGTATACAGAGTTCAAGGAAACTTTTACAGAGAAGGGAGCATTTGAACTGGGTCTTGAAGCACGAGTTGGAATTCATCTCAACCGAGAAGGATGGAAGGGCATTACATATTAGGGGAACGGCCCAGGAAAAGTCACAGGGCATTACTGAGGAACGAGTCAATATGTCATTATTATCCACCTTTTACAGAGGAGGATGCTGAAGCTCAAGGCCTGCCTTGTCCAAGGTCACACAGTTCGGTTGGTTCTGGAATATGGGTCTTCCATTTTGAATCCTCTGCCCTTTCTACTACCCATCATCACCTTGCCAGTGGAGGTCAATTTCCAAGAGGTGGAGCCTTACCTGTTAGGATAGTGGTCTCTGTTGAGGTTGAAGGGACGTCCCAGGGATGGGGGATGCACGGAAGAGACTTTGCTTGTGCTCTTGAGCTCCCCAGCAGAGAGCCATCTCCGGGCGCAGACAGGGCAGAACTGGGCAGGTGAGTGGAGGTTCCAGAGGTTCTTACGGCCTTCTCATCCAGGATCACCATGGCAACAGGAACATCACAGAGGGCCTGCCACTGTGCCCTTCCAGGCCCTGCCTCAGCTGGGCAGGAAGAAGGAGACCCAGCTTGGCTGAGGGCAGTCGGCAGGTGCCCCAGAGTGGGCCAGCCACGCCTGGATGCTGCCTCCAGGCTCTACGTAGGGCACCTGCCAGCCCACACCCCTCTCTTGGGGACAGACACAGAACAAACAGGGCTTAAGAAGCCAAGGAAGAAAAGGAGGGCCTTGCAACAGCTGGACAGGGGAAGAGAGAGACACTGCCAGCCTGGGGCCTGGAAGCGAGACCGACGACACCTCTACCCTGGGGCCAGGCAGCCTTGATCCCTGAGGGGCTGGATAGACTCAACATTCCAAGAGATGAACACATAAGCTCTGGCTCCTGCAGAAAGACATAGGGACCAGGAGAGGCAGGGAGAGGCTGGGACACGCCTGGGTCCAGCTTCACCAAGCCCAGTCCTGCCAATGACAACAGAATAGCATGGAATAGGCCAGAGCTGGCCCTACCGGAGACACAAGGCGAGAGGATTCACCGCAGCCTTGGGGAGAACACTGATCTCTGAGCTGCCCTGTCCCCATGGATGCTGCCCCACTGAGGCCAGCCAGGTGAGGCAGAGACCCCATCCTCGCCACTCTACACCCACCTACCAGCTCAGAACTGGGGCTAACGGGCAGGTGAGGGGGTGGAGGAGCAGGCTTCTCCTGGAGAACTTCTCCCGGAGAGCTGCACTGGGTATGAGAGGACCTGGATGCTGTCCCATGTTTACTACGAGTCAGTGGCCTCAGGTTTCCTCATCTGTCGAAGGAGCACGTTAACAGTTGCCCACACCGTGAGAGAATGGGAATGGGTTCATATCCAGCTGCTCATTTTGCCGACGAAGAAACCGAGGCGTAGAGAAGGAAGTCGCCTTGCCTCAAGTCACTGAGTTAGAGACGGAGCTGGGAACTGTAAGGAGGTCACTGTCTAGGTCAGAGCAGGGCGATTCTTTACCGTTCGGGGGTGTTCCTGTGGTTTTAGCTCCACGAGCTGTGTTTAGCACTCTGGTGGGCCTCGTGGGAGGGAAAAGGGAGAAGAAACAATGGTTTCTCCACCGTCTTGAGCATTTGCTGGGTGCCAGGCAGTGCACTGAGCGCTTTTTAGAAATCATCGCGTCTCATCATCAGAACAAACCCCTGGGGTATAGGAAGTGTCATCCACCTGTTACAGGAGGATGTCAAGGCTCAGAGAAGAAGGCAGGTAACTTGCCCACGCCTCTACTTGACCCCAAGTCTACCTGGACCAAAGCCCTTACAGTAATGACTGTGTGAACTGCCTCCTGGCCCTTAGTTGCTGACCGCAGGGTTGGGGAGAGGACGCCTGGCAGGGATGCTCTGGAGGAGACTCTTGTACTGGGTGCGGGGTTGGACCAGGCAGCCTCCTCTCAGAGTCTGTGTGTCAGTTTCCAGGGAGCCTTCCTCAGGAGGTGACCAGGTGGTTGGAACTGACCCAAAGTCAGTAAGGGAGGATAGCAGGCAGGATAAGGAGTAAATCATTGTTGGGGACATCTGTTAAGTCAACAGGACCACCCAGCCAGTTGCCTTTTGTTGTCCCGAGGTACCTCAGGCACAGCTTGCCTGGGGAATCACAGCTCCGCCCCCTTCCCCACCCCAGGCCAGGACTCCAGAGTTAACAAATCAAAATAGAGGACAGTAAGTTTAATATGAATTTCAGATAAACAATAATTTTTTAGTGTAAGCATGGCCTACACTAAATAGGCTCCTGGATTGGGGGTGGTGGTGGTGGTGGGGTCCAGAAACAACAGTCTCTTCTGTACTGACACCTCGACTTTGGCGAATTGCTCCATCCGTCCAGCCCCTCCTGCTGCCGACTTCTAGAACCTTTCCATATCCTTATGCTGAGGTGTGTCTGGTGCATGTTTTCCTTAAAACCCTTTGAACCATTTTTAAATGTATGGTTTAGTGGCATTAAGCACATTTACATTGTCGTTCAATCATAACCATCATCTATCTCCAGAACCTTGTTCATCTTCCCGAACTGAAACCCTGTCTCTGCTAAACAAATATTGCCTCTCCTCCATGCTTCATTTTCTATTCTTTGATTTTATAGACCTTCTAAGTCTATGCTCTGTATTCCTTTTTTAACTTCTTTTTCATATTTTCCATTTCCGTGTGTGCCTCTCTCTGCTGCTTTCTAAGGAATTTGTTCGATATGTCTTCCAAGACTCTAATTCTCTCTTTAGCCATGTCTTGTCTATTTAACACATATTTCGTTTGGTCATTTAAAAATCTGCTTGATTCTCCTTGATAATCTCTTGTTTATTCATCTTAAGTGCATACATAACTTTTCCATATTATATAAAGAATCCAAGTAGCTGGAGTCCTATAGCATGCAAATCTGACATGTTTCTACTGATTCTTACTCAGAGTGGCTAACCTCCTTCTATGCTGGTGATCTCTGATTGTGAGCTCAATGCTCCATCTTAAGCAATGCGAATCTTTCATACCTAAAGTTAGACACTTTCCACCGAAGAGTACTCACATCCGCTTCTGCCAGGAGCCAAAGGGTGCCACCCACAGGGAACATTTTGCCCTCCTCGAGAGTCCTGACTCAGTGTAGTTGCTCAGGATTCAGCTCTCCCTCCTCCTGGGCAATTTCTGAGCTTCATTCTCACTTTGCTTTGTGAATTAGGAAGTGGTTTTTGGAGTTCTTGGTAGGCAACAGGACCTTGAGAAATCATGGCCTCTCTTTCTGGAATATTCTTTTTCTGTAGTAGGAAGGTTCTTCACTGCTGCAGAAGCAGAAATTCTCCGATCCAGTCCACACACATCCATACGAGCCACTTATATGTCATTTTTTGATGTGTAAATCCGATCACATTACACTGCTGCTTGAACCCATCTGTCCTCACGTGTAAAGCTTGAACGTCTTACCTAGCACACAAGGCCCTACATGCTCTTGCCCCTGATGCCCTTGCCAGATTCATCCCTTTCAATAGGCCCCCTTCCCACTCCCAAATTCTTTCCTCGGGAACATTTCCTGGACCCCAAGTCTAGGTGAGAAGTTGCTCAATGTATTTCCCATTCTTTTACCTGTCACGCAGTGTTGTAATTAGAAGTCTGAATGCCTCCGACACATCCCTCCCCCCAACTGAATTCTTCATGAGTGACGAACCTTTGTCTTGTCCACTAATATCTCATCAGCACCTGACTCAGGTGTTCTTAAAATATTTGTTGAATGAATGAATGAATGAACACATTTACTGGGTTCTCAGTGTTTTTCTTATTGGTTTTTGTGAATTCTTCCTGTATTAAAGATGTTAACACTTTGCCATTTGCTGGGAATATTTCCCCCAGGCTGTTTATTTGTCTTTTAATGTTGGTGATTTTTTCGGTGTAAACGGATCTATCGATTTTTCTTTTGAGGTCTCTTCAAATGCGTCTAAGTTTAGAAAGTCTTTCTCTCTCTGGATATTTGATAAACGTTCGCTTCTCCTTTCTCTGCACACTGATGTCAGTTTCGTCTTCCCAAAGCAGGGCTCCGATCATATTGGTCTCCTGTTTAGCAGCCTCCTTGGAGTCTTTAGAGTAAAGTCCAAACTCTTTCACTTGGCCTCCCGGGCTTTTCATGATTCATCTTGAGCCTGCCCATCTCGTCTTCTCTTTATCGTCCCCCAAATCAGCTTGAGTTCTAGCCAAAGTGAAGCGCTGCCCTGCTCTGTTTCAGCTCTAAGCCTTTGTTCCTCATGGTCCCTCTGCATAGAACACCCATCCTCCATGTCTATATATTTAAATCCTGCTATTCCTTCAAGCCCTCCTCTGTCAAAAAGGTCTCATCGTACCCTTCTCCTGCGAAGGTGAATGGTGGAGAGATAAGAACATGAGCTTTTGGAGAAAACAGAAGGCAATCAAGGACCACATTGGTGGTTGCGAGGGTGAACAAAGTCTGATGCCCAATATAAATAGCCTGGCATGTTCCCCGCTCCATATTCTGCCATTTTTGAAGAGAGGCACCAGGTGTGCATGTCTGTGTGTGTTTGGGGTTGGGGGAGAGTGTCTTACCCTCTCCCTCTAGTCACATCTGCCCCTGAAGATTTAACTGGTTCTCGAATTCCATTAGGTGGGCAAACAGGTTCCACCTCGAGGAATCCAGCCCAGGCCCTCAGGCACCTCGGTAGGGCTCCCACACCCATTAGGGTCCAAAGGAATCTCCTCTCTCCTTTCCTCATGTGAGCGTCAGTGGTTTTGTCACTGGGAAATGTTTAAGTCTCCAAAGGGGTACCCCAGCCCTCACCATCAGCACCCACAATATGATGCGTCGAGTAGAGCAAAGATAATCCTCCCATTTTTAAGGTGGATAAGCTGAGGTGCAAACTGTCTTCCATACAGTTGGATCTAGGACTTCAACGTCTCAGTCTCATTCAAGGGGCTCTGGGAAGCCTGGGCAGCTGTGGCGGGGAATCTGGGGGAGCCCTGGCCCCAGAGTAGCAGACGGCACAGGAATCTTGGCCCTCAGGGTCTCCGCCCCTTGTTAATGCTGGTGGGGGGTCTCAGTTTCTGGGTATTTTCTTTGCAGACCTGGAGTACCATACTTGAGTAGGTTATCCAACATGTGTCATCGTTTGGGGAAGAGCAAGGCTGATGGCGATTCACTGGCTGGGGTGTGTGCGTCTCTGGGGCTGAGGATGAGGGTGAGGGTGTGGACAGCCTGGGTGGTGAGAAGAACAAGCTCAGGATCAGGAACCCTGGATTCCGGCCCAGCTGTATATCCTCCTGGGGTGAAGGCCTGCCCCCTCTGAACCCCAAATATCCTCTCTGTAAAATGGAAATGGTAGTAGATGGGACAATCTCTGTCATGAGAGTTTAACATTCTCAAAATACTGTCCTGGGGCCTCCTCTCCTGGAGCCCAGCAGACTGTCCCCGGGGCCTGACTTCACCAGGTCGGCCCCACCAAATATCCTGACACCATTCGGCAGTCTCCACCCTTGTCCTGTCCTTCCTCTGGGGGCCTGGGTCTGACTCCAGCTCGCCACCCCCCTGGGACTGGGCGAGCAGTGTCTGGGTCCGTCCTCGGAGGGGTGCCTCCAGGCCGGTGCTCGACTTCTTGGGCCTCTTTCCCCCTTCCTGGATCCAGCATCCTCGCCTCTCTTCCTCTCGAAATCTGAGCTCGGGGATCCAAGGAGGACTCCGGCTGCAAAACAGTCCGTCCAGTTGTGCAAACACCCCGCACAGCTGGTGGAGGGAGGGGCAGCAAGACTGAGACTTCTGGGAGCTCTTGGGCTGTTGTTTTCTTGGAAATGGCAGAGTCTTCACTGTGGGTGGGGGTGGGGGAGCCCTGGCTGCCCTAAGGGGCGCACAGAGCCCAGGGGATCAAGGAAAAGCCCCCAACATTCACACTCCCGAGGGCTCAGCCCCTGGTGAAGAAGGTCCAGGTCTGCCGGGCCAGGTGTGCCTGCCTGCCGGGGAGGTGGCTGAACAGCAGGCTGCAGGCGGCTTTGTGAGTCTCCCCCTCGTGACTGGGCTCAGAGGCGGGGGAAGGGCAGGAGGGAATGACGCCGAGATAGCATCCCTGGAGGTGACTTCAGGCAGCAGCTTTTACTGGCAGGCAGTCCCAGACCTGGCTGCCTTTAGTCTCCGACTCACCAGTGACCAGAGAGAGACAAGTCTTCAAGCCTTGGTTTCTTCGCCTGTTGTAGGAGGGGGTCGGGCCTCTCTGGCTCTGATTTTTCTAAGGAGTCACGGCCAAGGACAAGACCCTCACAGCTTCCCATGCAGGCCTAGCTGAGCCTTAAAGTCCAGAAAGTAGCAAAATTTTCTATAAGTTCCCAGAGCAACTCCAACTCAGTTTCCCCCGAGGGGATAGCTGGGGCTTGGCGGGGAAAGACTATCTATCATCTGTCATATACTTTGTGGCCAGCCAGGCTGAGCCCCTTCCCCTCCTGCTATGTTGGGGTGAGGAGGAGACCCTCCTCCCCACTTTTCACACATCCTGTTTTCCATTAATTATTTCCAGGTGGGCCCAGAGGTTGCTCTGCAGAGGAAGGTGGGGGCACGGAAGAATTTAGCAGGGGGATCAGTGAGGAGCAAAAACAGGAAGGGGGTGGGAGCAGGCCATGGAAAATTCACTGCCAGGAAAGGGAGGCCAGCATCTGGTTTGCATTAGGCTGGGAGAGCTTCGCAGCCCAGAGCCTGAGTGGGAGATATTGTTATCCGCAGGCGGGGTGGGGCTGCTCTGCAGGAGCAAGCAGCTTCGAGCAGCTTCTCGGCAGCGAGGGAGAAGGGAAGAGGAAACGCTCGCTCTTCCCCGCTCCATGCTTCTCGAATTTTACCTTCTTAGATGTTCACAACGTCTTTGGGAGAGCTGTTCCCATTTTAGACATGAGGAAATTGAGTCCCAGAGAGGTTTAGTGACTTGCCCAAGGTCACACAGCCAAGGAATGACAGAACTAGGATTAGAATTCAGACCAGAGGAGACAGGGTGGGACATTTAAACCCTCTCAGGTGGATCGAGGCCATCCATGTGCCAGGCAAGGGGGCACTGAGGATTTGGTGACAAGCGTGAGCCAGCCTCTGCCCATGGGTCACTCAGTTCTTGTGGGGGTGTCCAACAGTACCATGGGGCACTTTCCAGGACGTGAGGCAGACCACGTGTCTGAGGGCTAGAACCCAATGCCTGCAGAGGAAGAAAGCAATTCACAGAGCAAGGCTTCCTGGAGGAGGGAGGTATGAGCAAAAGAGAAATTTATCAGCGAGGGCGGGATGGGTGGAGGCTGCAAGAAGAGGGGTTGACGTGAGGGAAGGGGAGTAGTAGGGCATATCTGGGCAATCGCAGCTGTCCAGAGGGGGCCTTAGAGGGTGAGATTCCATTTTATAGTCGGGGAAGCTGAGGCATAGAGAGACTAGTGCGTTTAGGGGTTCACAGGCTGGAAGTGGGGTTGAATCCAGCCTGTCAAGACTCCAGGCCTGTGTTCTTAACCTCTTTACTGAGTTGCCCCTTTTTCTTGGTGGTTAAAGGTTTGTAGGAGATATTGAGTCCAGGGACCAGGGTCGGGGAGGCAGGGGACCTTGCTCAAGGCCATACAGCTAGCTAGCTAGTGATAGAACCTAGGCTGGACAGGTTCTTTCCAACTCGCCAACCTGGGCAAGGAGGGGTCAGACAGCCCCTCTGTGGGTCGAGTTGAAGCTTGGGGCCTTGGGTATGTAGAGAAAGGCTCCTACCTCCCTTCGAGATCTCATCTTCCCTGGCCCAGAGCTCAGGAAGGAGGGCCCCAGAGTCTTCTGCTGCTCACCGAGCCATGGGAGTTAATAATTATGGGGTTTAAGGAGATAGAGGCCTGTCTGGGAGGCTCCTCCCTCACGGGCAGCTGCTTCTCAGAGATAGCAAAGGTTAGTGTGAGCCTAGGGGTGGGGAGAAGTCTCCTGCCACCTGCCTGCCTGGCAGTCTCCAGAGGGACCCTTGGTCTGGCCCTCCAGGCATGGACCCCCCTGAGGAGCGCACCAAGTGCCCTGCCTGCGGGAAGTGCCCCGTGTACCTGGCAATGAGCTCAGGGACCGTTCGCTATGACCCCTCAGGTCTGGGCCCTGCACTTGAGGGACACTTGGAAGAGGAGCCCTGGGACATAGACGGGTGAGCTAGTGACCTGGGACATGGAGGGGAGGGGGGGCATCTTGACGCTCTACAAGGAAGTTACGGGGAGGGGTGAGAAGCCAGGTTCTGGACTGGGGACTGGCCTGGAACTGTGAGGAATTTCATGAGCCTACTAAAAGTCAATGCCGGGGGTGGCCTGGTTGTCTTGTCCCACTTGGTGGTTATTACAGACATAGAGTCAGAGGCTCAGAGAGGGCAAGACATTCATCCTGGGTCACACAGTGAACTGAGGACAGAATCAGGGCCTGGATCATCCAAGCTGGCAGTTCTGCTCCTCATCTGCCTCCACCCAAGCATCTGTGGCCAAAGCTGGGGATGGGGATGGTCGTGGGAGTGGGGGGTGGGGGAGGATTGGAGAGGGCAGTAGCTTAGGGGCAGAAGGCACACCTTTTATTTCTCTCTCTCCACCTGCCTGCCAGGCACCTAGTAGGCCCTTTGTTGCCTGACTGCATGCAGCTTTAGCTTCCAGTAAGCCTGTTTCCTGAACTGTCTTTTCAGAAAACGTTTAAGGGGTCTCAGCCCTACCACCCCGGCTGTGTGACATCAGGCGGGTTGTTTTGCTTCTCTGAGCCCATCCTTTTCAGGTAGGAGCAGAACTTACTGCACTGTAGGGGAAGCTAGTGAGGCCTGAGAGTCCAAGGTACCTGGATGCATAGATGACAGAATATTTTTGGCTAGTAATTGGGGTATCAATGTCAGAGTGACGACACCACGCTTATCCTTTGAGGCCTCGCTCAAGGGCCTCCACAGCCCACCAGCCCTCCCACGCTGAGGACTTGTCCTCTGGAGCCACAGCCCTGGGCTGGAGCACCCTCCACACCTCCCTCATCTCCCACCAGCCTTAGATGCCAGAGTTGGATCATATCTTATCTCTTGCCAGCTCGTGAAGTTCTGGAGGGTGAGGGCCTTGTCCTGAGCGCCTTCTGTGTCATCTTCTCCCCCTTCCCCTAAATAATGAACAGACCGAGGGGCAGGAAGACAGCAGTTGCTCAAGACTTATCTGGTGAAGGACTCAAGTCAGCAAACAAAATGACGTCGGCTTTCGGCCAGACCCTGGGCCGGGCTGGGGTGGGTGGAGAAACACAGAGCCAAGAAGGAGCTGGTGCCCGCCCTTGGGGAACCACAGTTGTGGGAACGATGGCTCTGCAGAGTCAAGGGCATGGGAGGCCTGGGCAGAGTGATTCTGAAAAGTCGGGAGGGTTGCTGTGGAGGGATGCCCAGGTGGTTCGCTGTGTAAGGTGCTGACCCGGGGAACGAGCGAGCATGAAATCCAGCCTGCCCTCCACTCACCAAGTCCTGTACTTTGGCATGGGCTGTGCCCACCTAGGAAAGGAGTACTGTTTTCTATTTTGAACAAGGATACCATTCACTTAGCAGGGTATGTGTGCCCTGGGCGAGTGGTGGCCCTGGAAGTGGAGGTCCTTGAGATTATGTCCCCTGTCCCTCGTCTCCCACCATTCCGGAGCCCCAG
>NW_011888925.1:783244-784927 GCF_000151845.1 Pteropus vampyrus | reverse complement strand
CGGCGGCGGCGGCGGGGACGGACGCCCGGACTCCCGGGCGCCCCGAGGCGCTGGCATGTGGAGCGGGTAGGTCCCCGCAAGCTCGCGGCTCCGCGCGGGGTCCGCCCTCGGCTGCCTTCAGGCTGGGAGAGTGGGGGATCCCTGCCCGGGCTGCACCCCCCGCCCCCCACTGGGCGGTGCTCTGCTCCCCAGCCCTGCCCGCCGCGGAGGAGCCGATTGTATGTAGCACGAGGGCAGGAGAGCTGACTCAAAAAGAGGTGGAAGGACTCCCGCGGGGAGGGTCCCTGGGGGCGGGCGGCTCCCGCCCGCCCTGACAGCGCCTGCTCTTCTTAGCTCATCTAGCGAGCCAGTGAGCCGTGGGGTGGGGTGCAAGCCAGAGTGAGTCCGGGGTTCGCACCTAGAGGAGCCTCCCCCGCCCCCCCAGGCTGGACGAACACTTGGAAAGCAGCGCGGTTGGGGAAGGGGGGCTGGGTCTCTGCCAAGGTCGCTCGCAAGTTGATGAGCCTCCATCTGGGGCTCCTGGAGCTGCCAGGGCTCAGAGGTGTGGGATGGGATCGCCCTGCAGCCCGGAGCCTGGTCCTGGGTCGATGACCCCAGTCCCCTATCTGTTCATTGGCTCTTAACCCCTGCCCGGTCTGTGCAGGACAGACTGTGGTCTCCCGTGGAGTTCAGCAAACATTTCCTCTTTCCCTTAACCTGGAAAGACGAGGTCCTGGAGGGGGTGCCGCCAGAGTGGGGGTGGCTTGTATTTCTGTGAAGAACTGGGCCAGATGGGTGGTCCAGGACAGGGCTCCCAGCCATAGCTGGGGAGTGACGCAAAGCCCCCTGGGGAGGCTGGCAGGCTGGATCCACTGGACTCTGTGACACCCAGCAAAGCCTGAACTGAGATGCTGGGGGAGGAATGGGGCTTCGGCTCCAGCAGGGGGTGCCGAGGAATGGGCTTCTGGTTGGACTGAGGTGTAGGGAGGCGGGGAGTCTCTTAAAGGGAAAGAATTGAAGCAGAACGTGTGTGATCTTTGGACTTGCGCCCTGGAGCAAGGAGACCGAGTTCAGGGAGAAAGTGGTCGAGGAGCGTTGGAGGTACCCGGAGAGGTGGGGGCAGTCCTGCCTGGGGTTGACTGTGTTTGAGGAGCAGCCCAGTGTGGAAGAAACTTGTGACCTCTCCTGCCGGGTGTGCCCAAGGCAAAACATAGCCCCTGAGTCGCTGAGAAGGGCCTCTGACTACAACGAGCAGGTTTTGGGGTGGAGAGTGATCCAGGCCCAGAGAATGTCCCTTCCCTGGAGGCATCCAGGCCAGAGCCAGACAGATGAGGCTGGGAGCCGCCAGGAGATGGACACTCTTTAAGGACAGAGTCAAAGAGATCACACAAGGGTCTGGAGAAGGCCCGCAGTCCAGCCTCCCTGCCACATTCCCAGGACCCTTCTGGATGAACCAGGCTGTCAAGCTGACCCCCCCACCCACACACACATGACTCTCTGATCTCGCTTCTTGTATGAACATTTGGATTCCCCCAGGCCTAGCCTGGGGCAGAGCGCAAAGCAGGTGCTTCATAAATGCAGATGGAAAGCATGAGGGGGCAGAATGAGGAGCTGGGCACCTGGGGAGTGAAAGGCAGGGTTTTGGGGTTACTTTGACCACTGCCTTTTTATGGACCCCTCATCTGAATATTGGAGGCAGGGACT
>NW_011888925.1:778525-783194 GCF_000151845.1 Pteropus vampyrus | reverse complement strand
AGCTGGGGAGTGACGCAAAGCCCCCTGGGGAGGCTGGCAGGCTGGATCCACTGGACTCTGTGACACCCAGCAAAGCCTGAACTGAGATGCTGGGGGAGGAATGGGGCTTCGGCTCCAGCAGGGGGTGCCGAGGAATGGGCTTCTGGTTGGACTGAGGTGTAGGGAGGCGGGGAGTCTCTTAAAGGGAAAGAATTGAAGCAGAACGTGTGTGATCTTTGGACTTGCGCCCTGGAGCAAGGAGACCGAGTTCAGGGAGAAAGTGGTCGAGGAGGGTTGGAGGTACCCGGAGAGGTGGGGGCAGTCCTGCCTGGGGTTGACTGTGTTTGAGGAGCAGCCCAGTGTGGAAGAAACTTGTGACCTCTCCTGCCGGGTGTGCCCAAGGCAAAACATAGCCCCTGAGTCGCTGAGAAGGGCCTCTGACTACAACGAGCAGGTTTTGGGGTGGAGAGTGATCCAGGCCCAGAGAATGTCCCTTCCCTGGAGGCATCCAGGCCAGAGCCAGACAGATGAGGCTGGGAGCCGCCAGGAGATGGACACTCTTTAAGGACAGAGTCAAAGAGATCACACAAGGGTCTGGAGAAGGCCCGCAGTCCAGCCTCCCTGCCACATTCCCAGGACCCTTCTGGATGAACCAGGCTGTCAAGCTGACCCCCCCACCCACACACACATGACTCTCTGATCTCGCTTCTTGTATGAACATTTGGATTCCCCCGGGCCTAGCCTGGGGCAGAGCGCAAAGCAGGTGCTTCATAAATGCAGATGGAAAGCATGAGGGGGCAGAATGAGGAGCTGGGCACCTGGGGAGTGAAAGGCAGGGTTTTGGGGTTACTTTGACCACTGCCTTTTTATGGACCCCTCATCTGAATATTGGAGGCAGGGACTGACAGATCAGGGGCCAAGCTGCCAGCACCTACTGGGGACCTGGTGTCCTGGGAGCTCACATGGACCCGAGTAGCTGCCGGGAGGGACCCTGCACGGGGTCGCACTTGGCCCCGTAACTCTGACTGAGTTGCTCGTGCTTGTGGCTCCCGGTAGCTCATGACAGCTCTGGGCAGGTGTGCACTTGGGGTCTTTTGTCCTAGACTGGAAAGAATCTGGGATTAGGAGTCGGTGACCCTGGCTAAGCCACTGATGTCTCTGGGGTTTGGTGTCCTTGTCTGTAAGATGAACTGAGGTGTCTCTCTCGGGGGACCGCTGTTAATGGCCAGGGTCTGGTGCGAGTTCACCCCCTTGGCCCTGGACCCAGGGCTGCTCCCCTGGGTTGGGTGATGGGGTAGGACTCTGCAGGTGCTCAGGTGGATCCTCTTCTTTGGGACTCCCTGAGTCCCAAGGCAGCTCCCCCCAAACCAGGCTGCTCCCCTTCCCATCCCCCACAGCGTCCCATGTCCGTAGTCTTAGGTGCCAAGCCTGCTCGGAGGGGATGGGGTGAGGATGGAATCTGGGGTGCTGGACACTTGGGACTTGGTCAACAGGTCAGAAACAGGGTTCTGGGCTAGTTTTCTGCCGCTAAACGGCCACATGATGTTGGTGCAGCACTTCAGCCTCGGTTTCCCTGTCTGACAGATGGGCTACTCATACCTACCTCTAAGGAGGGTCAGACTCCGGCAGACTGCCCAGGAATGAGATGCAGTCACCCTCCCAGGGATGAGGGACTGTGTCTTTGCAGCAGGCGGGATGCTGGGGTGCTCTGGGCTGCAGAAGAGCTGTGTGATCTTAAAGAAGTCCCTTAACTGGTCTGGGCCATGGCTACCCTAAGGGGCTTGGATCTGTGAACTCCTGCTTATAAAGCCTAAGTCACTATAGCTCTGAGATAGTTCTGAAGTAGGGCCTGGGGGCTCCAGGGTATGGAGCAGGGGGAAGGGGATTGTGCAACCCTCACTGTCACCTCCTCCTCAAAGCCCTCCATGAATTCCTGCCCCCTTCCCTTCTCCTTCAACAACAGGTGGAGATAGCTTTCCTGCTGTTTTTTTAATCAGCACATCTAAGTGTGGGACTCCTGACCCTCATCAGGGTCCTGCTTGTCCTAGCCTCTCCCTGTGTCTGCATAGGATTTGTGCCCAACGACCCAGGGTGCAGGAGAGGAAGCAAAATGAATTAGAATGTGGCGAGAATGGCTGACATCACGGCCGGGCATCTGTGTGGTCGTGCAGATAGTGTGGTTCGGGGCTGTTGGAGTGCCTGGCACACAACAGGTGCTCACTGTATAGGAGGTGCTGGATGTTAGAGGTCTTGGGATATTTGATTCTCCTAGGACTGAACGGGGAGATAAGAGAAGGTGCTGTGTGCTCTGCTCTGCACTAGCGGAGGAGGGAGCCCCCACCCTCTCAGGCCTTGTGCTGGCTCCGGGTGGAGGCACAGGGCTGGATTTCCTAGGCAGGGCCAGCTGTGCTGCCAGGCCTGGGGCTATAGAGGGGAGAGGTGTGGCCTGGCCCCCCTGGCCTCCTCCATCCCAAGGCTGTTCCTGACCTCTTCCCCTCCTGCTCCGTGTTCTTCTACAAGGCATTGCCACTTCCGCCTTGCCGGGGTGGCGAAGGCCCACCCTCTCCACCCCTGGGGTCCTGCTCTTCTGTTCCCACGTATGACACCGTTGTCCCATTCTTCTGGAAGCCTCCATCTAACCCCTGCGATGGCCCCTCTTTAGATCTCTAGGCTGGCTCTCCAGCCTCAACTCCTCTGTCACGTGTCCCTCATCCAGGCTCAGGCTGCGGTGGCCCCTCTGGCCTGGTGCCTCCCCTCAGCCATCCCCTTCCTTCCCTGGAAAGATCCCCTCCCAGTTCCTCATTCCCATCATGGGTACCACTGTTCTTCTCATTCACCTTTTCCCTAGTTTTTAATTATATTAATTACTGCAACTTATATGTATTTTTTTCCTGTTCCCCTGTCCAGCCCTTGGTTCACCTACAAACCTCCTCTCAGAGTCTTTTGTGTCTGTGTCCCCTCTGCGTGTCCCCTCCTCGCCCAGAGCCTGCCTGGCTCATACAGCAGCCTTGAATGGAACCCCCAAACTTCCTCAAAAAATGTCTGCATCCTGCCTCACTTCTCTGAAACAACCATTCATCCCCTTTCCCCCTGGCCCGGCTTCTCTGGATGACGGGTCCTCTGACTCACTAGTGCCAGGACCCTGGGTTCGGTTCCCAGCCCGCCACTTCCTCGCTGTATATTCCGGCTCGGTTGCCAACCCTCTCTGAACCTCATCATTCAAACCAGGCTGGGGAGAGCATCTCCTGGCAGTGGCATAATGAGGTTCACTCACGATGATATATCTGGCTACGTGGAGTGGGGCCCGGCATGGACGTGCGCTGCTGGGTTTGGAGCTGAAGACTCGGCCCCTCTCTGGAAGTCGAGTCTGGCTGGGTTTGGAGGCTGGTCAGGGAGCCAATACATGAAACCTTTCCTGAGACCTTGTTGGCCCCTGGATGAGAGTCACTTGGCTGTCAGCCTCAGTGCCTTCAGGGCTTACTAGGCTGTGTGAGTCTGAACCAGGCTCCTGTGCCTGGCACTTCCCCAGAGCTGGGCCCTGCTGACCAGACCAGCTGTAGCCACCCTGCACCATGGAGCTGGTGGCCCCAGGCAGAGGGAGAGCGGTCCCAGCGTGCCCTCCCAGCCTGTTTCAGAGCTTCCCTTGCTGGCTGCACCCCTATTTAATGAGCCCATCATGCACAGGGGTCTTTGGCTCAAAGAGGTGACCTGGGGGTGAGGATTGAGGATAGCGGTTGCTACACCCCCACCCTTGTGTATTTCCAGGGGAAGTGACCCAGCGGGGCCTTTCCTGTATGAACTGCTGTGGGCTCTAGGAAAGGGCCCTCATCTATCCATGACCTTGACCCTTGCAGTGTCATATCCTGGACGCTAGCCTCTGCTTCTGCAGGGAACAGGGGACTGGGACAGTTTGAGGACAGGGCATGAACCTGGCCTTGTGGGGAAGAGACACAGAGCCGAAGAACCGAAGTGACAGCCTCTGTGCCTGTCGGAACCTGAGTCTGCCCGCTGCAGGGTTCGCACCCAGGCGTTCCTGCCTCTGGTCTGGGAGGCCGAAGCGTGTAAAGGATAGGGGATTCTGGCTTGGGCTGGTCCCCAGGGGCGAGGAGCCTGGGGTCCCTCCTTCCTCTGAAATTTCTGAGTCATCGAGCTGGCCTCGCAGCCCGGAAGTGGGCGGGGGAGGGTCTGCAGCTCGGAGGTCCCTCCCAGTGCAGGGTGGGCCTTTCTCTCCCTCCTCCTCCTGCACCCTGGCCCGGACATTGGACACTCGGTGTCTACAGGGTGATCCTGCTGCTCCTACACTTTCTGCCACTGAGATTTGTGCATTGGGCTTTTCCACTGGGTCTCAGGCCTCCCAGGGCCCCCCCGCCCCCCGTCCAACCCCCACCCCATCCCCCTACCCCTCCACCCCAGGCAGGGGCCTGAAGTGAGCGACCGTTGGGAAAATGATGGGGGACTGGCTACACCCTAGCCTGTGCCCTTGGGACCAGCAGGAGAGTTAAAGTCTTTCACTGTGGCCAGAGGCCCAGAACAAAGCTCGGCCCCCATGGGAGGGCTTGGTGGCCTTCTTGTCCTAGGCAGGGGCCGAGGGCCTCGATGGCGTGGTCCTTGCAGTGGGAAAGGCACTGTGGCTGGGTGTCTGAGACCTGGGATCCTGTCCGTGCCCTGTGCTGTCCCTGGGGGTCACCTC
>NW_011888925.1:762405-777510 GCF_000151845.1 Pteropus vampyrus | reverse complement strand
AATGCCGTTGACGGTGTGATGGATGTGTGCTCCCACGTTATTCATCAAAGCCCCACGTCCCTCCCAGGCAGGACCCAGCCCAAGGAACCCTGAGGCCACATTCTGGGCCAGTTCCAGAGCCGAGGGCAGGCTGGGCAGGGCCATGTGAAGAGTTGGGAATGGACTCATTGCTGGAGTCCCTGGGTGCCCAGGTTTTATTTATATATTTATTTGTTTGTTTGTTTATTTATGAATTGTGTTATCCTAGAGGAACATTGAGACTCAGGGCTGCTTGGTGACCATCCCAGGGTCCCGAAGACAAGGAACAGGGACCGGCCCCCAGCCTTGTCTTTCTTACTTTCCCCTCAGCTATCCTGGATCCCATGACGCCTTGGCCTTGTCTTCCCTCCCTCCTGTGTGGGGCCCTCTGAGCCCCCTCCCCACCGCTTCCCCACTGTTACCGGTTGGCCTGGCCCAGCCCCCACCCTCAGCCCAGCCACTGTGGCTCAGAAGCTGCTGGCTCAGGAACCGCCAGCTTTTGCTGAGTGAGCGAGTCCAGAGGTGCTGTCTTGGCACAAACCACCACTAGCAGAGCCTGCTCCCTTCCTGCCTCCTCAGGGTCAGCTGTGACGAAGGGGGATGGTGCGGATGGGCAGGAGGAAGGCGAGGGCAGAGGCGCTGGTGGCCCCCACCCCACACTGCCGCCAGGGTCTTCAACTTCAGGGGGAAAAGGGTCCTGAGGCCCAGGGAGGGTAGCTGTTTGCCTGGAGTCACAGACGGAGAGCTGAGACCGCTCTCCACAAGGACCAGGGGACAGAAAGTCGGCCTGCCTTGCTGGGCTGTTTGCCGCAGCTGTGAAACTTCCTGCCTCAGCCCTGCCTGCCCAGGCTGGGTCCTTCCTCATTGATCCACCCTCGGTTTGCATAAAATTTGCACTAACAGTAACAGAAAAGGCAGTTCTCGCTTAAGTGCCTCCTGTGTGCCACGGTCTTATGCACGATCTATGCGGTCAGTGACTCTTGAGGTAGGGCCATTGGGATTGTCCCTACTTTATGGAAGTGGATACTCAGATTCTCAGCACTGAAGCATTGAAGTCACCTGTTGGAAAAACGCAACTGAGCACCTGATGTGTGCTGACTGCCTAATGTGTGCCACATACAACCCTGGGCCCCGGGCTGGAGGAGGTGGAGGGCAAAGATGTCTGAATCCTGTCCTTGCCCCCAGGAGACCTCGTGTTTTGTCATTCTGCCCGTGTGACATCCTGGTGATGGCCTCACTGGGAGCATCCCTATTTTACAGATGGAGACTGAAGCCCAGAGTGGCAGGTGCGTTGCCCAGGGTGGATCCCTGGGCTCAGCTCTCCAAGTCTCAGGACCCCACCCTATGTCTGCTGTTTGCCTTGCAGCCAGCCCCACTCAGACGAGGGCCACCCGCCACCTCTTGAAGCTGTCTCTGTCCCCTGGAAGAGTGTGGGTTCTTGCAAAAGCCACAGGGAGCCCCCTGGAGGCCCGGTAGAGACCTCTGCAGTGGAGGAGGCCCAAGGCCAGGAGGGTCCTGCAGCCGCCCAGCTGGACGTGTCACGCCTGCGCAGCTCGTCCATGGAGATCCGCGAGAAGGGCTCGGAGTTCCTGAAGGAGGAGCTGCACAAAGCCCAGAAGGTGGGGGCCTGAGGGGGAGGGGGCCGCCCGGGAGAGCTGCGGGCTCTCACCCAATGCCCAGAGAGCCCATGCACCCATCAAGGCCAACTGCTTGCCAGGCCTGTGCTGGGCATGAGGTAAGTCCAAACAAAAGGACAGACCACTTCTTCTGGTGACTTTTAAATGACTTTTAGAAGCCTTGACTCCTCTGAAAACCTGTTCCAGGCTCTAATGGACTGACAACTGGGGTTTCAACCTCACGCCAGGAGCTAAATGGAACATGCACCATAAACTAAGGCAGTAGAGGAAGCAGGCTAAGGCCCAGAGGCCCTGGCAAGATGACCCGGGGCATGGAGCCTGGTCAGGGCGCCTGGTTCCCTCGATGTCAGGCCCAGGGGCTCCTGAGGGCTGACAGCCGCCCGCCTCGTGCCCCCCAGGAGCTAAAGCTGAAGGACGAGGAGTGTGAGCGACTGTCCAAGGTCCGGGAGCAGCTGGAACAGGAGCTGGAGGAGCTGACGGCCAGCCTATTCGAGGTACGGTGGCCGGCCAGCCAGGGGGCAGGCTGGGCGCTGGGTCTGTCGGGCGTCCATCGGCTCCTCAGCACTCCTTCTTCCCAGGAAGCCCACAAGATGGTTCGAGAAGCCAACATGAAGCAGGCGGCATCAGAAAAGCAGCTGAAGGAGGCACGGGGCAAGGTGAGGCCCCCACCTGCCCAGGCCCGCTCAGAGCTCCCGCCTGCCTCCCAGCCCGCAAGCCCTGCCTTCCTCCTACCCAATCAGACCCTCAAATGGCCTGGTGGGGCCCCCAGGGATGGGCGAACCGAGGTCCGGAAGGGTGGGGCAGAGATGATGCGGCTGAAATTCCACGGCACCGCAGAGATCTTTCTGGAGCGGGGGCCTTCTAGGGGCCGGGAGGATCCTGTGGCTATTGTCATTTACTTTCCGTCCTCCTGCACTCCCTTTACAAAGCAGAAACCTCAGTCTGGCTGTGGGAGGCTGAGCAAGCATCTTCTTGTCTTGGAGTCCGCTTGCCCATCCACAAACTATGAGGGCTGGGCTGTTCCTGGCTGCTGGGGCCCCCTCGGTGGGAGGCCCGGCCAGGCTCCCAGACGTGGGCATCTAACGGAGTCCCGGCTTACAGTGCGACCTTGGGCGAGCCACGTCGCCTCCCTGAGCCTCAGTTTCCCCATCTATAAGACGGATATCTCAGTTCCCATCTCAAAGGTTGTTCCAGGGGTGACTGGCGGGATTAGATGCTAGTTGCTGCTAGAGCTGTGGGGGGGGGTAGCCTAAGCTGGGGTGGCAGGCGGTGGCAGCCAGGGTGGTATTAACCCTGGGCGAAGGTTGGCAGCCACCTCATTCTGGCCAGATCGACATGCTGCAGGCGGAGGTGACAGCCTTGAAGACCCTGGTCATCACGTCCACACCAGCATCTCCCAACCGCGAGCTGCACCCACAGCTGCTGAGTCCCACCAAGGCCGGGCCCCGCAAGGGCCACTTCCGTCACAAGAGCACCAGCAGTACCCTCTGCCCAGCCGTGTGCCCTGCTGCAGGCCACATTCTCACCCAGGACAAGGAAGGAAGAGAGGTGAGGGGCAGAGGCCGGACAGTGGACACGGAAAGGGGAGACGGTCCAGCTGTCAGCCGGGCAGTGGGGCCCAGTGGGTAGCAGGCCTGCTCCTCCTTGCTTGTGTGACCTGTAGCCTGTCCTGTCCTCTCTGGGCCTGTGTGTCCTCTGGCCATGAGGGCTGGGCAGGCTCCTTGTGATATGAGGTTTCTGGCCCTCAGCCTCCAGGTGCACAATCTGAGGGGCCTGATAACCCCCTCCCCGCCCCTCCAAGCAGTAGGTGGCGTGCTCTGCACCTGAGCCTGGCCTTGGGCCTGAGGGCCTGCCCCCGAGGGGTCTGCAGAGTCGCACACTCCCTCTGCCTGAAGAGGCTGCTGCTGGGCCTGCCCCATGGCCACAGTGCTGAGGCCCAGGGCTTTACCTGGTGACAGCTCTGGGCTTGAGAGTCCTCAGCATCCTCTGGCTGTGGTGCCCAGACAAGCATGGCCTTTGGGGACTTTCTACCCCTCTGCAGCTGGGTACATGGGGTCCTTGGTTCAAGCTGGACAATGGACTACAATGTCCTTGGTTGTGGGTCCTTGAGCAAGTGGGGCCACTTGTTAGTTCTCTCACTTGGTAAATGGGGACTCTTGAGGACCTAGAGGAACTGATGAGATGTGGATGTCAGGGGCTCAGCTCAAGGCCGCACCCAGCAAGCACCCGCGGGAGCTCTAGTGGGGTTCGGCTTCCTGGGAGTCTCAGACACCAAGACGGCCCCCCAGCTCCATCCTGTCCTGTGTCTCTGGAGCTTCTGGGGAGGCCTCTTCTCCATCTCTTGAATTCTGAGCTTCCAACTGGATGCTAACATCTGCCTCCTCCTGTCTGTCTCTGTTCACTTGTCTGTCTGTCTGTCTGTCTGTCTCTCTGTCGGCCCAGCCTGGGCTGGCCCCGCTCCTCTCTCTGCTCCTCTGCGTGGTCCCCAGCAAGGCAGTTCACCTCACCTACGAGCCGACCTGGCAGCTCCCTCCTGGGGAGCCGCCCACAGCCCCCACCTTCGCTACCTCTCTGTCCTTTTCCCGACAGGTAATACCTCTGGAGGGGGGCCACCCCCCTGCCTCCCAGCCTCACTCATTCTGCATGTTCCCCGGAGCGGCCAGGATGTCACCCCTCAGAGCCTGTGTGTGTTCCCTCCTGTGTGCATGTGCCTGTGTGTGCCTGGGGTTACCTGCGTGTACCTGCGGGGTCCCTCTTCAACCTCCTCTCCTCAGGGAGGCTCTGGACCCAGGTCTGTAACCCCGTAGGGCCAGGAAACTGAAAACACACCTGGAAGTGAGACTCAAGTTCTCAATTCTTTGATGCAAAGGGAAGAAAGTGGGTTCTTCTTCGGGACTCAGGTCTGCACGGCCGCTGGGGACAGGCCCACTGGCGTGCTGTGGCCTGCCCTGCACCTGCCCTGGCTGCCACCTCCTTCAGCGCTGCCCGTCTCTGCCATGCTGGCCCCCAGCCCCCTGACCGCCCACCCCGCTTGCCCTCCTCCACAGGTGGACACAACCCTGTTCGCAGAGTTCCAGGCCTGGAGGGAATCGCCCACTTTGGACAAGACCAGCCCCTTCCTGGACAGGGTGTACCGGGAGGACGTGGGCCCCTGCCTGGACTTCACCACACAGGAGGTGAGGCGGAGCGGAGGGCGGCCAGCCGGAGGGCCCAGCCCCCCAGCTGGAGGCCTGCCCCTCACCACCCCGCCTGCCGCCCTGGTCTGCCGCAGCTCTCGGCGCTGGTACGGGCTGCTGTGGAGGACAACACGCTCACCATCGAGCCCGTGGCTTCTCAAACACTGCCCACAGTGAAGGTGGCCGCAGTCGAGTATGGCAGCACCAAGTAAGCTTAGCTCCCGTCGCCCCTTCCCGCCCACTTGGAAAGCTCCACTTAGCTTGACTCTGCTGAGGAGGTGGCCAGGGAAGACTGAACCTCAGGCCTGCCTGTGGGGGTCCTGGCGTGGCACCCGGGGCTGAGCAGGGGCTGTGGCATGCAGGCCAGGCCCAGGAGGGGTATAGGGGCACCTGCTAGGAGAGGGACAGTGGCTTCCCCCACTTAGGGCAAAGAGGCATCTTTGGCTCTGCCCACTGGCCCATCCTGCCCCTAGTCATGGACCCTCAGGCTCTCCAGGGAGTCCGGGAGCTGGGGTCTCCCTTTTCTTGGCTGGCCTGATGGGCATCCCCCTCCCATTCCCGCTCTCTCCCACGGTGGGTTCTGCGCCCCAAACGACACGTAAGTGATGTCCGTTGCCAGCTCTGCATTCTGCTAGTGAAAAACCAAACAGCCCTGGCATCTCGTCCTTCCTGCTACGCAGCCGACTTTGAGCAGGGCTGGAGCAGAACGGCTTAGCCAGAGTAGAGCAAGGGGCGGAAATCGGGGAGTGCTTCCCCTCGGCCTTGGAGGGAGGCCCCCTGGGGGAGCCTCATCATGGAGGGGGACATTTGAACCGGGTTGGAAGGATGAATAGCAGTTTGCCAAGTAGGGAGGGGCCGTTCGGGCCGAGGGAACAGAACGCGAACAAGTTTGTGAAGCCGCGTGTGAACGGAACACCACTTAGTCGGCGGCTGGAGCAGGGGGGTTGGGCAGGAAGAGGGGGCTGAGGCTGTAGAGGGTGTTTAGGGTCCAGCTTGGTTAACAGTCCATCCCAGGGGCTTCTGGGGGCTGCCCCCACCCCTCTTTGGCCTGGCTCTGGGCTCCCTGGGAAGCTGGGCGGGGGAAGAGGGTGCCAGGTCCCACTCCCATGTCTGCTTGCTGCCCCTCCCTCTGTGCCTCCTCTTGGCTGCTGCAGCCTCCTGCATGAGCTGGGTGGACAAGCCCCAGCTGGCCCCCACGACCCCCTCTGCTTTCCCCCAGCACATGCGCCCTGAGTGGGTTGGCCCGTGCCTGTCGCCACCGAATACGGCTCGGGGACTCTGAGAGCCACTACTACATCTCGCCATCCTCCCGGGCCAGGGTGAGTCACCCATCTGGAGTGTTACTTGGCTCTTTAGGGAGCCCCCTGGGCTGAGACTCTGATCCCTGGGCTTGGCAGCACAACCTCGATCCACAGAGCAGGCTCAGAGAGGTGCAGAGACTGACTCAGGGCACACAGCCCAGCCAGGTGTGTTAGCTGGCTACTGCTGCATCACACATTACCATAAACTCGGTGGCTTGAAAACTACCCATTTATCCTCATCTCCCTGGGTCGGGAGTCTGGGCACAGCTTAGCTGGGTCCTCTGCTCAGGGACCCCTGGACTGCCTCAATCAACATGTCAGACAGCTGCATCCTTCTTGGAGATCGGGGTCCTCTTCCGAGCTCATGGGGCTGTTGGCAGAATTCAGTTCCTTTGTGGCTCAAGGATTGGGATGTCTGTTTCCTTGCTTTGCAAAATCATGGGTGTGACGTCCATTATCTCTGTTGTCTAATGTGACCTAATCAAGGGAGAGACACTAGCTTGTAGCTCCAGGCTTCTGGCCCCAGGCTTCGGGAAGGGCTCTGAGGCGTGTCTGTTACACAAGCTGACAGTCAAGCCATGGGTGCCGAGGGGCCTCTGCGATGCCCGGCTTCCACCCTCTTGGGCCATGTGACCCAGGCTGGATCAGGCAACCTCACCAAGATGCAGGGTAAGGGCGGGATGGTTCCCGTTCCTCTGTCCCCTCATAGACTGAAGAGGATTGTAAGGAATTAAATAGAACATGCTAGGAAAACTCCAAAGCTCGGTGCAAAGGTCTCCCCTTGACCTGCTAGAGGCTCCTCATGGGGACTAAAGCTGACAAATGGCCCCATCGTTGGGCATTTGTATAGTGAGGATAGCTTTTTCGGTCCTGACACCTTCCATAGGGCATTGGAGCATGTTGTCCTGACACAACCCCCCCGCTCCCGCCCCCCAGCAGTGAGCCAGGCTCTCATTTACCCAAAAGGAGTCTGAGCCTTAGAAAGGGAAGGGGCGTTCCCGCGGCCCCTCAGCCGACCTGGGGTCTCCCTCTTCGGAATCGAATCTTTTTGCCGCAGCCCTCGCCCCGTGCATCTGTGCCCAGAGCCATATTTGGTGGCCACTGGTCCCCTTCACCCTTTCCGATACCAACCAGCGTTTAACAGAAGGATCCATGTCGGACATGCCCATGTCTAGAAAAATTACATCTAGCACTTGGCTTCCTACAGGCCTGCCTGTGCGCTGTGCTGGGCGGACCTGGTATGGGAGATGAGAGCGCGTGAAGTTTTAGGATGTGGTCCCCACCCTGAAGGGACCCAGGAGTATGGAGTCCAAAGGGAGAAGAATTCTGTCCCCAAAGCATGACCCTGGAGAGAGAACCTCCCTGCTTCCTGCCGTCCCCTGATCATGGCCTCCCTTGGGGGCCCACTGCCCACTGGACAACACTGCAGCCTGGTCACACCCTCCCGTCTCCTGCCCACAGATCACAGCCGTGTGCAACTTCTTCACCTACATTCGCTACATCCAGCAGGGCCTGGTGCGGCAGGACGGTGAGCGCCCTCTGGTGGTCAGAGTGGGAATGGCGCCCGGGAGGGCACGGTAGTGGGCCAGCAACAGAATCAGCCCGAGGGTTTTGCTGTCGCTTCTGAGGCCTGGACTCTGTGAGTGGGGTGGTTGTGTGTTAGTAAAGGGCTGATAAGCCTCCTGGTGCTGAGATGAGCTGCAGAAGGAGCCTCATGGGCCCCGCCTTACCAGGAAAGCCAGCCCAATGCCACCCCCGTACCTGGGTCTGGCAGCTTTCTCCTGCCCAGACCCTCTCCCTACCCCCGGGGACCCGCAGGAACAACTCCCTATTACTGACTTGGCACTTGAGGCCTTTCAATGGGGCCTCTCCTGCGAATCCCCTCCCCTCAAGGTGTGGCCTCCTCATGGTCCCCTGAACACCAGCCTCCCACTGTGCCCTGGTTCCATCCATTGTCCTCTGCCTCCCATTCTGCAAAGCCTAGCTTCTCGCTTCTCCAAACTGTTCCCTGATGTGTCTCCTCTCAAACCACTTTGGAGTCTGAGCCTCTCCTCCCTAGCTTGAAGGTCAAGTTCAAGCCAGGCCAGGGGATGAGCCCTGAGGGGCCACCTCTTTCCAGGTACATGGGCTGACACTGTGGCCCTGTTTACTACTCAGGGTCATTGTGCTTTCCCAGCGAGGTGGGATTGGAACACATTTGGAGCATGTGGAGTATGTGGCGCTGTGCACATGCATATCTGTGTCAGGCTGTGGAAGTGACTATCACCTCCTCCTCCAGTGCAGAATAGATCCTTTAAGTGTGTTCAGTACTCAACAGTTTCCGAGGCCTCAGAGTGGAGCCTCGGAGACGTCCAGCCACTCACCGAGGTCATCCGTCCTGAGAGACTGGGGAGCCCTAGAGTGCCCGCCAGCTGCCCTGCCCAAAGCCGGGAAGGGGGCCAGGCTGACTGCCTGGGGTGACCTTGAGCTGTCATTGAGCTGTCCACCCTTTCTCTGCCTGCAGCAGAACCGATGTTCTGGGAGGTCACGAGGCTGCGCAAGGAGATGTCACTGGCCAAGCTGGGCTTCTTCCCCCAGGAGGCCTAGGGCCTGGCCTGGGCCTGGAGCGGGGCTCAGAGCTGGAGCCAACACCTGCCCCAGGATGGACAGACAGCAGGAAGACAGAATTCTGCAGCCACCCCTGAGCCAGAAGTTGAACAGACTAATGGCTAGGCTACAGAGGCAGCACTGAGCCGGTACCAAATGTCCATCCCGGGACAGACAGGACCTCACGAGGTGACCCTTCTCTTTTCCCTAGTGGTACTGCAGCCACCAGGAGACTCTCCAGAAAGTACCAAAGACCAAGGAGCCTGGACCCATGCTCAGGGGCTCAGCACTTGTGAGGGGACCCCTGGGGCAGCCAGTACCCCTCACCCCTAGTCCTGGGAGGTGCTGTCTGCAGGTGCCTTGTTGCTGCCATATCCTCAGAAAGGGACCGTGCTGTGTGGCCTGATCTCTGGAGTATCCCCCACCCCAGTTCCCAAGCCCGGGGCCACCAGCACCCCTTCGTGGCCATCCCTCACCTCATTCTCAGGTGCCCATTCTGTTGGACTGCCCCAGTGGGCCTGCCATGGGAGGGGCTGGCAGGGACATCCACATCAACAGGTATCTGCTTGAGAACTGCCCCCCAAGCGTTCTTAAGCTGGATCAAGGCTTCTCCCACCACCCTCACCCTTGACGTCCCCCGTCCCCGACCTGAGCCCTGTGCCCCAGGAGGTTCTGCCCCCACCACCGCTGGGAGGACGGGGGTACTTTTCTCCCAAAGCAAAACACGGACAGAGCCTCAGGACATCATGCCTCTTTTCAGCGGTGGGTGACCATTCAGACAACAGGGCCTGAGGTCGCCAGGACCTGTACGCAGGACCGGGGTGGGGTGGGGCGGTGGCAGGACCCAGGCCCCTCCTCCCCGCTGCCAGCCCACTCGGGACCCAAGTACAACCTGGACACATCCCTCACCATGTCCGATTTCCTCCTCTGAAAGGAATGTAATGCGATCTCTATTTAATAAAGGAAGCCTTTGTTGGTAGAGGCCGGCAGCCACGCGCCTGCACCCCTGCGCCCTGGGGCTCGGGCCAAGTCTTGGGCATCTAAAGGAATGAAACCAAATCCTTTCCTTGCCCACCCACCCTCGTGCTTAGGATTAAACCAAATCCTGAAGGGACTGCTACAGGGAGCACCGTTTGAGTCCTCCCCAGCATTCCGTGGGGCTGTGGGATGTGGCTGCTGTCGGGGAGAACAGGAGAAGGTGCTAGAGCTTGTTCTGCTGCTGCTTCATGGGGGGTCTTGGGCAGACACCCCCCTCCAGTCTCCCTGCCTCAGTCTAATGGAAGCCCGGGGCTCAGAGGCCAAGCTTTGAGGCTGCCTGGGGTGTGCAGGACAGTGGTGGAGTTGATTGGTGATGTCTGCCAGCAGCATAGACAGGGGCTGTGGTAGCAATGGAGGGGACGAAGGAGGATGAAGGTCTGGGCCTTGGAACTGCCCATTCCCGCCCCCAGCTCCCGTGCCCCAGGCCCAGCCACACCAGGGCCAAGGGGACACCAGGCAATGTTTCAGAGGCCTGGCAGAGGGTCCCACACCCCAGACCTGCTCTGCTTGCCTCTGCAACAGACAGCACTTCTGTTGTCAGGCCCAAGTGGGGCCATCGTGAGCAAACACTAGCTGGGACACCCCAGGTAGGGGAGTGAGGGACCGGGGGATACACATACTGTGGCCCCAGTATCTCCCGATAGTAGCTAATATAACCCGGGCTCGGTCCCAAAACAAGTTCGTTTAATCCTCACAGCAACCCGACACTATTTTCCCCATTTTATGGATGAATCAACTGGGGCACCAAGAAGTCATGCAGAGGAAATAGGCCCAGGACAGGAATGAATGAGCTCAGCTCCAGAGCCCTCAGTGTTAACCAGCATCCTAGACCCCTTTCACTAGACACCTGCCATGTGCCTGGTAACCAGTTAGGCCCTTCCCTGCTTTTCAGAGATGGAGAAACTGAGGCTCAGGCCGTGCAGAGCCAGTTTGAATCTAGGTTTGTCACCCGCATTTGTCCCCACTTAAGCCGTCTCCACCCCTGCTCTGCTGGCTTGGGGTGGGGGTGAGGGATTCTGGAAGAGCTCGGGGCTTCGACTCTTGGAGGTGGGAGGGGAGAGGTAGCTGACATCGGCCACACAGGAGCTATTCCTCTCGAGTGAATTTTCTCGATAATCCATTTGGGCTTCTCTAAGGGCCTCTGGCACATGTAGCTACCTCATGAAAGCTTGCACCCGAGTCGGACCACTGAGCCTGAGCCCCACCTCGAGCCTGAGCCCCACCCCGCCACGACGTTGGCACTACTCTGCTGTCCCGATCCGATCCCGCCAGGGCTGTGCACCTGAGCAAGTCACGCCTCCCTGGCCCTCAGTGTTCTCACCTGAGAGTTGGGAAGATTGGACTAAATGACCTTCGCGGCTCCTCCCCCTTTCTCATATATGTTACCGTAAAAAAACGCGTGACATTTACCACTTTAGCCTTTTTTAAATGTACAGTTCAGTAGCGTTAAGTCTATTCACATAGTTGTGAAACAGATGTTCGAACTTTTTCATCGTGCAAATCTGAAACTCTGTCTCCATTAAATAAGTCCCTCCCTTCCCACCATTACCGACGGCAACCACCATTCTACCTTTTATGAAGTGGACTACTTGAGATACTTTGTATAAGATGAATCGTGCAGTATTTGTCTTTTTTGTGACCGGCTTATTTTACTTCACTTAATGTCTTCAAGTTTCATCCACGGAGCATGGGACAGGATTTTCTTTCAAAATATTTAAGGCTGAACGATATTGCATGTATGTGTATAAACCACCTTCCTTTATCTGTCCACCCGTCGATGGACATTTGGGTGGCTTCTGCCTCTTGGCCGTTGTGAACAGTGCTGCGGTGAACATGGGGTGCAGGTATCTCTCTGAGACCCTGCTCCCCACTCCGTTGGATATTTGGATGTACCCAGAGGTGAAATCATTGGATGATACGGTCATTCTATTTTTGATTTGGGGAGAAATTCTATTCTGCCTTTCACAGCAGTCACGCCATTTTGCAATCCTGCCCGCCACGTGCGTGGGTTCCAGCTTGTCCACAACCTCTCCAATGCCTGCGACGGTGGCGCTTTTTGGTAATGGCCGTCCTGATGGCTGTGAGGTGATACTTCATTGTGGTTTTGATTGGCATCTCTCTGATGATTAGTGATACTGAGCATCTTTTCATGTGCTTGTTGGCCATCTATACATAGCCTCTTTTTACTAAGGGGTTATTCATTCTAAGGAGCTGTCATAGCGATACCTTCGGGGGGAGCCTTTTGTGGTTGCTCTTGAATTCTGCGGCCCCTGCCCCCACAGACCCCACCTTTCACAGAAGAATCCAAATCCTAATAACCAAGCTTTCAGTGTGGGGAGCTGTAGCTCAAAGCCAAGTCCTAAAGCTCTGACCTGAGTCCGCTTTGTGTGTCTGCTACAGCTGCCTAGGCTTTGCGACTGCTCTTTCTGGGAGGCCCAGGGCTTTTTCATCGGCTTGCCAGACTGGCCCATGGCTGTGCCTGCACCTCTTGCCTGAGCACCCCCCCGCCCCCGCCCCCCAGCCTGAACAAGCGTCGCTGAGCTCCAGGTCAGTGGCTGGCAGCCCCACAGTGGTGGAGACTTCAGTATGTCCCACAAGAGGGCTGTGTGGCAGCTTGTGGCGGGGAGAAGCTCAGCCGGGGCTAGGACAAAGGCTGTATTTGAGTGATTTGAGGGGCACTCCTCAAACCTCAAGGCCCCCCCACCCCAAAATGTTCCAGCTGGCCAGACCCTCCCTTGCCTTTTGGCCAATTCAGTCTTCTCTCTAAACCCAACACCCTGGCAAGTGGCCCAATGGCAGTGCAGGAATGTCAAGTGGTACCTCTCCCTTTCCAAGTGGTCAAGAGAAGGCTCCGATGGGGTTTGGGGACAGTGAAGTCCCAGGTCCCCCATGACTCTAGGAGAGCTGCAAGATGCACTCACTGGCTTGAAGCCCAGCGAGGTGAAGCGACCGTTCAAAAGCCCCGAGGCCTGCAGAGAAGTCACGTGGGACGGTGTCATGTCTGCTGTGGGGAGGGGATGCAATTCAGGTGTTACGAGAACACAACTCCGGGTGGCAGGAGGGTGCAACTACCTCTCTCTTCTTGCTGGGATGCAGTGGCTGGAGGGGTGGCAGGGCCCTGAGCCCCGTCCTTGCTTTACCTCCTGGGAACCCCGTGTAGACCTTCATCTTCCTCATCTCTCCAGGGGCAGCTGGGGGAGGCTGTGACTCCCTCGACACCCTGGCTGCCTCGCACATGAGCTAAGAGTGGGCCAGGGCCCAGGGAAGGCATCAGGGAACAGCATCTGACCACGGGGGCCTGCTGAGGATGGAGTGAGGGTCATGCCCTGCTGTGGAGGGGCTGGGGTTTTGTTTTGTTCTGTTTTGGTTTGTTTTTTTCAACGAGAGCATTTAAGATTTACTCTCTTAGCAGCTTTCAAATATATGATATAGTATTATGAACTATAGTCACCATGATGTACATTAGATCCCCAGAACCTATTTGTCTAAAAACTGAAAGTTTTTACCCTTTGACCAATATCTCCCTATTTCCTATACCCCTCAGCCCCTGGCAAACTGTTCTACTCTGTTTCCATGAGTTCGGCTTTTTTAGATTCCACATCTAAGTGAGATCACACAGTGTTTGCCTTTCTCTGTCTATTCCATTGAGCATAATGCCCTCCAGGTTCACCCACGTTGTCACAAATGGCAGGCTTGCCTTCCCTTTTCATGGCAGAATAATATTATATATGTATGTATGTATGTATGTATGTATGTATGTATGTATCACATCTTCTTTATCCATTCATCTATTGATGGGCACTCGGGGTGTTTCCACAGCTTGGATACTACGAATAATGTTGCAATGAACGTGGGAGTGTAGATATCTCTTCCAGATCATGATTTTGTATCCTTTGGATATATACCTAGAAGTGAGATTGCTGGATCATATAGTTCTATTTTTAATGTTTTGCCTTCCACAGTGGCTGCACGGATTTACATTGCCACCCACGGTGCACAAGGGTTCCATTTTTCTCCACATCCTCTCCAACACTTATCTCGTCTTTTTGATAACAGCCATTTGAACAGGTGTGAGGTGATATCTCATTGTGGTTTTAAAGTGCATTTCCCTGATGATTACTGATGCCATGCACCTTTTTGTATACCCATTAGCCATCTGTATGTCTTTTTTGTCCTTTGCCCATTTTCAAATCAGATTTTTTTTTGCTATTGAGTTGTATGGGTTTTTATATATTTTGGATGTTAACGTCTTATCAGATCCATCATTTGCAAATATTTTCTCCCATTCCATAAGTTCCCTTTTCATTTATGTGGTTGTTTCTTTTGCCGTGCTGCAGCTTTTTAGTTTGATGTAGTCCCACTCATTAATTTTTGCTCGTGTTGCTTATGCTTTCGGTGCGGTAGCTACGAAATCGTTGCAAAGACCAACGTCGAGGAGCTTTCCCCCCGTTTTCTTTAAGGAGTTTTGTAGTTTTAGGTCTTATGTTTTGGACTTTAATCCACTTTTTGGCATAAACTTATATATTTTGCCAGAGCAAAGTTATACTTGTGAATGATCTCATGCAACAGACACTGTGCAGTTGCATCATTTAGAGGCATTTGTAGTGGACGGGGGTGGGCCTGCTGCTTGCTCATCCTCATCTGCCAGAAGGAGAGGGCAGCCGGCATGAACTCTATCACCCTGGAGTTTTTGGTTTTATTTTTTAAATTTTATTCTCCCACCCATCCCCCATCCCTCTCCCTTTGGCAACCATAAGCTTGTATCTCTATACATTGGTGCAGAAGGTTTATTTCCTCCAAGAGGCTGCCTCCTCCATCCTCGGGCCCACGTATGAACGTGGTAGAGGTGGGGGAGGGGGGGTTCTATAGTGGCCTCCAGACTCAGCTGCCAGCCACATTCCTCTCTGCCCTTCCCCTCACACCCCATGCACACACAGCCTGGGGAGCGGGTTTGAGGATGCCTCAGTGGAGAGGACTCAGGCACCCCCACTGGTGGTGACCTCACGACTTGCCGGTTGTCCTAGCAACCAAAGTGGGGGTTCTTGGTACCAAGGAGAACCCAGAGGCCTCCTCAGCCCTTTTCCTGGGCCCTGGTCTGCCTACCCCACAAATACTAACTACGACAATTCCCTACAAATTATTAGACGAAGATAAAATGTTAGCCCATCCGAGAAACATACAGCGGACCCTTGAACAACACAGGCATTGGGGACCGCCAATGCCCTCAGAGTTGAAAATCCACATATAACGTTTGACTCTCCCAAAACTTCAGGTACCTCCTGGTATACTTGAGGGACTGGTTCCAGGACCCCTGCAGATATCCAAATCCACAGATGCTTAAGTCCCTTC
>NW_011888925.1:748197-759685 GCF_000151845.1 Pteropus vampyrus | reverse complement strand
AGGTGCCACAGCCCTCCTCCCTTGTCCTGGCCGAGCCCTAGCCACCCTTCGAGGATCCTATGGGTGCCTCCTCTGGCCTTTTCCAACCTCTGACCCGTGGAAGAGGGTGGAGGCAGACTTGAGGAAGATGAAGACGACAGAGGGCGTTCGTTGACCATTTTTTCTTCTTTGGTGCCCAGACTTGTGCTGGGGACCCTTTCACGTGCGAATCCCGTTATACAGTTAGCTTTCGACCCTGAGACCTCCATCTGACAGTTTTCTCATTTGATTCATATTGATTCATCACGAATAAAGTCTGTTTCTCGTTTCCAAAAAACAATCTGTCTGTTCCCTGGGGCTGGGTCCTGTCTTAGCCGTTGGATGCTCTGAGTGACCTTGAACCAGGCACGTCATTCCTCTGAGCCTCAGTCTCCCTATCTGTAAAGTGGGGAGAGCTGGGCCAGACAGCGAGCTGGCTGAGGACAGGATGGGGACTTCTCAACTCTGTGGTCCCAGGCCTGCCATGGTCAATATATGTTGCTGGCTGATAAGTGCGGATGTGCCCTATCAACTGTATAGTATATTGGGACAGCCATGGCATAGCCACCCCTTTGCTGGGTGACCTTGTCTGGTTCTACCCATGTCTGTAACAAGGAAGAGTTGCATTAGGCCACCTCTTAGCTTCCTCAAGGCCCGAAACACTGGGCTGGAGTTTGCCAGAAATACCTGGTCTGCTCAGGCCAAAGGAGTTATGAAGTGGCTGGGGGTGGGGGACCCCAGTTTTTCCACGATTGGCTCACAGAGCAGATGAGGTATTAGACCAGCCCTGTGTCCTGTGCGGTCAAGGCCAGACCCTAGGCGTCCCATCCCGGGCCCTAGAATGTAGGTGGGGGTGGGGCAGCTGTCTTGCAGCTACCTCCACCAGCCCTGGCCGCCCATCAGCTGTTCTCATGTCCAGGCAACAGAAGCCTTCCTGCCAGGAAATTCCCAGAGTTCCTGTGCCATTAAGTCAGCTTGTGGCCATCCTGGGATACAAAGCCCGTACCCTGGGGAAAATGCTCTGGGCCCTGGGCCAGATTTGTCTAAGAGTCATAGGCGGCTTGAGACAAGTGGAGCCAGCCAGGGAGGGGCGAGGCCTGGCCGCTGCTGGTCAGAGACATACCAGGGCCAGGCACCGAGCACTCACTGTGTGCCAAGCTCCAAAGGCAGATTTATAGGTACTCTCTTTTAATCCTCAGGATACCCCTATGAGGCAGGTACTATTGTCATTCCCACTTTAGACATGAGAAAACTGAGGCTCAGAGAGGCAAGGTGACTTGAAATTAAAAGAAAGGTCTGGGATTTCGACCCACAGCCCATGCTCTTAACCACATGCTCTACTGAGACTTAGCTTTTTTATTCCATTCATTCGCTCTTTGATTTTTGGTTCATTAAACCCATCGGCAGATATTCAGTGAGCATATCCCATGTGCCAAACTCTGTTCTTACCTCTGAAGATTTCACTGTGAACAAAACCTCTGCAAGGAGAGAGTTCCTTGGCAGAGGAACCAGCTAGAGCCGAGGCTTGGAGGTGGGACCCTGCTCCGTGCCGTCAAGGAATAAATAGCAAGGCTATCCATGTGGCTGGAGTCGAGCGGAGGGGAGAGGGGCAAGTGGTGAGGTCCAGAGGTAGCAGGGGCTGCTCCCACTGGGGGCCTTGCAGGGCAGAGCAGGGAAGCCAGAGAAATCTGATATAGATTTAATCTGTTAGGGGAGGCCACTCAGAAAAGATGGCGTTCACCTGAGCCCTGAAGGGCAGGCACAGCCAGGGCAGAGGGCAAGAGATGCTATGAGGCAGGCACACCAGCTGGAGCCGTTGGGATTTCGCTCAGCGTGGCCTTCAGACAACAACCTAATGAGGCAGATACTAACGTTAGCCCATTTTGCAGATGAGGAGACTGAGGTTGAATATGGGTGATGTGAAGGGATCCTCTTAGGGCCTTTGGACGACAGGGCCTTTCTTCTTGGGCTTGGAGGGTCAGGCGTGTGTGTGTGTGGGAGCTGGGGAGAGGCAGGGTAGGTCCCGAGGCTCTGGAGGGAGAGGGGACCCCAGAGGGGACCGGCTGTGAATGCAGGGGACCTGGTGCCAGAGCTCACCCTTCGCCACCACCAGCCACGCTGGCTTCCTTGAAAGCTCTGCTGCCTGTGGCCACTCCCCATGTCTGTGACCTCTCTGGGCTCTGCAGGCATTCTCTGCAATGTCCCCACCCTCCAGGCCCCTTCCCAGGGGAGCTGCAGTGGCCTATGCCCTGGGGGAGGAGTCAGGATTGCCTGGCACTGGGCAGGAACACGGTGTCCAGAGGCAGGGGCGCTGGCAGCCCTCTCCTTCCTTCTCCGGCGTCCCAAGCTGCCGTGGTTTCTCATGAAACGGCTGGGAAGAGCCAGAGCTTAATGGTGGAGAAAGGACCAAGTGCCAGAGGCCCTGGCCGCTTCGGGGCCACCGCTGGATCAGTGACACTAGTGAGGCCAAGGGTGTTGGGAGGACGAGGGCCTGACATGTGTGCCAGCCTGTCACCAGGGACGCCAACAGTGCCGGGAGACGAGGGTGGCTTCCTGGGGGCATCTGTCCGAGCACAGAGCTGGGCTCTGCGCACGGGCAGGGGTCGGATGTGCCATGTGCAGAGCTGTGTGTCCTTTGGCCTCTTCATGCCTCAGTTTCCTCATCTATAAAATGGGGATAGGGACAGTGCTTCCCCGTTGGCCTCCTGTGAGCCGTGCCAGGGTGAGGACGAGAAGGAGCCTCTGAGTGCTGGACGAGAAGGAGCCTCTGAGTGCTGGGCCTGAGCTCCTAACCTGTCTTCCTACCTGGGAGAGGGAGGGAGGGAGGAATTCCCGGGGAGTCCTCGGAGGCGTGTCCCCCAACCCCTCATCTCTACACCCCACTGCCACCTTCTCAGCAAAGCCCGAAGGAGCAGACCCAGACTACCCCAGCAGCCCTGCTCCACCTTTTTTCCGATCTGGAACATTCCCGATTCTTTGGAGAGTGACCAGAAATGCTCCCCTGCCCCCACCGCGTCTCTGGATAAAAGGAGGCCAGCAGCCCTCCTGTTCCCTCAGCTTCAGGCTGGCCAGGACTTGACCTACAGGGTGCACGCCCCTCTGCTACAGCCTGTCACACCATGTCACGCCCAGAGGTCCACCCTTTGTGGGCACGGAATCCGAGTGGACTCGGGAGGAAGTACCTCAGGCTGGGGGTGCTCGCCGGATGCCAGGCCCCTTCCACGTGCTCCCCCTGCACTGACCGGGTCCTCCCCCGCCAGGCCCACGAGGCAGATATTCGTGGTTCCTGATTTACTGACAGAAAGATGCAGAACGGAGGGATGACGTGATCTGTGCCTCCATAGCCAGCTCATCAGTGGCGGCTCAGGGTCCGTCTCCGCAGACTGGCTCCAGCAGCACCCCCGCAACCCCCACGTCTTGACCGGCTGCTGCACAGAGCTCAGGGCTGGGGAGCAGGGCAGGAGCTACTCCGAGGGACCAAGGCAGGGCTGGGTGGTAGCTGTATCCCAGGAGGGCATGGACATCACAGATGATGGACCTGGTTTCGGTCCCAGCTCTACCTCTGCGAACTGTGACCTGGGCAGGTGTCCCCACCATGCGGAGCCTCTGTTCCCTCAGCAGTAAAATGGTTGACGTCCTTGCCCTGTGGGCTGTAGAGGGTTGGCTCTTGTCTGCGTACTCATACCTACTCCCCAGTCCCTGCTCTGAGGCACCACCACAAACAGAACCTGTTGCTGCCACCAGCAGCTTATGTTTAGGGGCATAATTTTTTATTCCTGCACTTTGACCCAACTCTGTTCCAAGACCCAGCGAGACACCTTGAGTGCCACCTTTGCCTTCTTAGGTGGAAGGGTTACGGAGTTTGCACACATCACTAAGAGGACGCTTCCGAGTGGAGCCGGGGCAGGTGAAGGCGAGGTCTCCTTCCAGGCCCTGAAACTTGGCCAGTGCAGCCTCAGGAGCACCAGGACCTCTCTCCTGTCCCCCATAGCCCAGTTTCCAAGCAGCTGGGTCCTTAGCTGCTTGGGACGGTGACCAGCCTCATGGTGAGGACACCACCTAGGAGGTCCACAGCCTCCCCTCTGGCCCAGGAGTGGCCACCCCAGAGCTACTGCCAAGTGGCCCGCACACAGTCATACAGTCAGACTGGGTTCTGGTCCAGCCGCCATCAGATGGAGCTGGGTAAGTGGCTTAACTGCTCTGAGTCTTCTGCTCAGCCCTGGAGTCCTTAAGCAGAGGTCCAGAGAGGACTCCATCCCAGAGCCTCAGCCGGTGTTTCAGACAAAAACTATTTGCCAGTGCATCAGGTTTCGGTCTGAGGCCAGGGACTCACTTTGCCGGGCTGGGAGCACAGGAGGCGCAGCCTGCCCTGCTCTCCGAGGAGCCGCCTGCCCTGCTCTCTGAGGGCCTGCCCAGCCCAGCCCGGCCCCTCCCAACAGCTGCAGCCGGGGGCCCTGAGGGGGTCACACCTCCCCCTTGTCACTCCCTTCAAGGGATAGGCCTAGCGGGAGGTCCCTGGGAGGTTGGGGGGCTGGCCTGATTTTGTACCCCCTTCAGTGCAACCCTAGGCCTGGAGGAAAGGAAATCAGAAAGCACCTGCTCTGGCAGCTCCTCAGCTCAAGGGCTGGGGGCAGCTGGGCCGTGGGGGCCGCGGGGGGCCCCCCGGAACCCAGAACTGACACAGAGGATGGGAAAGAGGAAGGGCTGGAGGCAGGAAATCCTGGGGTCGTAGCCACAGCACTTGCTTTCTGCACTGAGTTTGTGTGCACGGGTGCGTGCGAGGCTGAGTCTGCTTGAGCGTGCGTGGGCTGTGTGTGTGTGTGTGTGTGTGTGTGTGTGTGTGTGTGTGTGGCTGTGTCTGTGTGGCTGAGTCTCAGTGCCCAGGTGGGTAGTGGGTACGTCTGGCTGTCTGAAGGCACACGCATCAGACACTGGCTGCGTTTCCATGACACGTGGGCACCTCGGGGCAGTCCTCGTGAGAGTGCGTGTGTGCCTCTGGGCAGGTGTGGGTTCTGTGTGCTGCCAGGGGAGTTTCAGAGGAAATGAGGGGATCAGAGTCGATGCTGGTTTGGCTTCAAAAAGGAAGTAAATTTGATGCAGGCTACAGCGTGGATGAACCTTGAGGACACTGTGCTAAGTGACCAGTTAATCAAAAAAGAACAAATATTGTATGATTCCTCTTCTATGAGGTCCCTAGAGTAGTCACATTTATAGACAGAAAGCAGAGCTATGGGTACCAGCGGCTGGGGGAGGGGGAGGGGGAGTTAGTGTTTCATGGGGACAGCGTTTAGTTGGGGAAGATGAAAAAGTTCTGAAGATGGTGGTGATGGCCGCCCGACAATACGAATACACTTAATGCCACTGAACTGTACACTTAAAAATCTCTAAAATGGTAAATTTCATATCTGTTCTACTCCAGTTAAAAAATTAAGGAAAAGAAAAAGTTAGCTGTCCAGAGCCAGAATGGTACTGGAGTCTTACCGCCTAGACCCGTCCGCTGGGTTTACCTAGTCCCAGGCAGGAGAATGGACTCGCTCAAGGTCACAGTGAGTGGGATCAGCTGAGCCCCAAGAGCAGTCTTCCCTCCCAGCTCCCTTGCCAAAGCCCATTGCTCGGTAGCAGGGCGGGCTTCCTGCGGGGCCAGCCTCCCCTCCAGCCCCTCCCTCCCAGGTATGTTACCACTCTGTCAAGGTTCTTCCGGGAGAGGAGAAAGTCTGCACTCACACAGCCCCCTCCCCTGTCAGGGTCGCCAAGGCGTCCTCCCTTGGGAAGGAGCCGCAAGGCTGCCGTCCTGGGGGCCTAGGTTATTCCAGAAGCCACACCCTCTCCGCCCCTCTAATCCCCAGGCTGCCCGGGGCCAGTAAAAGAGCAGGTAACGGGACAGGGGACCCCTTAGGTGGATCCTGCAGGTGAGGGCTCTAAGTGGGAGCTAGGGGGTGACTAAGCTGCTTCCTTCCCTGAGGACTGTGTGGGATGTCTGGCCGTAGGTACAGGGACCTGACTGTCACTTCCGTTTTCACCCCCACCGGAAGCTGATAGGCTCATTCGTGAGGGGGTAATAGGATGCCCCTGTTCTTAGTAAGCCTTCTTCAAAGCTATTTCCTTTAGCAGGAATCAGTCACCTTCCCCTGGCCCGCAAGGACACCATTCTAGACGCGGCCGCTTCAGTTCAGGCTGCTGGGTGGCTATGGCTAGCTGCTTCAGAGAGAGCCTCTGAAAGCCCAAGGATAAAAATCAGTTGAAGAGCTGTGAACAGTAATGAGCCAGTTATACCAAGATTAGATCATGAAAAACTAAATGAGACCCCCCGGTGTGAAGTTCAAGTTTCCCGACAGTTCAGAACTGCCCGGGCTATTTCCTGACTGGGTCTTTCCGCAGCCCTTTATCTTTGTTCCTGTCTTTTTCTTCCGGTAACCCCTTCTCCTGAATTGCACCCCACCCCACCCGTGCTATTACAGAGAACGTTAGATTATTTATTTTACTTTTTTAAAAAAAGCTTATTTTTCCATTCCTGCTTTTAAAATCAGATGAGTTTAACTGTTTGAAGATCTTCCTTGCAACCCGCTAAGAACTCAGTCTGTGTGGCACCCACACTGTACCCACTGCTTGTGCGTGTGAAAGCTGGGTAAATGGGATGTTTGTGACCCAAACCTCATTTTATATGTAGTAGAAAAGCATATGATTTCAAGAAAGCTATATATATAGATATATAGATTTTTTTTTTTTTTTTTTGAAAAGTTGAATGCTGTCATGGTGGAAATCAGTCTTCCAGGGAGGACTTAATGCAAATCAAGACTTTTATACACCCAGGCAGGTTTGAAGACGGGCCCCCTGTGCTGGGTGAAGTGGCTGCAGCCTAGCTGGCGAGGGGTGTCTGGCAGGGCACCCAGGGCCTGGGGAGGACCGGTGCAGGCTCGTGGGCAAGGCTGGCCCTGGTGCTTCTAGTAATATGTCCGCTGAGTAACCAACTGACTGTCCGTCCATCTGTCTGTGTCTGCTCTGCCCTTCCGTCGACAGCCCTTCCACCTTGTCTCTGCCTGCTGCCTCTGGGTGCTGCTCCAGCTGTCTGTCTGTCTGCCCACCTGACTGTCTGCTCTCCCTCAGGATGCCTTCCACGCCTTCCACCAGGACCTCAATTTTGTCCGCAAGTTCCTGCAGCCCCTGCTGATTGGAGAGCTGGCCCCGGAGGAGCCCAGCCAGGATGGACCCCAGAATGTGAGCAGGGCCCCTGGAGGGGGACATGGCTATTAGCAGCTCCGTCTCCATTACCCCCAGGGGACCTGGGGCCAAGGCTAGTTTACCATCCCTTCCTTGGCAGACAGTTGTAGGCAGAGCTGTAGGGATACCTGCCAGGAGCCCATGGCCCTAGTTCTGGCTGGGCCAGCACTTGTCCCCAGGTGAGCCCTTCCCTGCTCTGGGCCCAGCATCCCTATCTATAATGAGGATTTTGATGAGCTGAGCTCTCGGGGTTTTGCCCACTCCAGCTTTCTCTGCTTCTCACGTACCCGCCACCTTTGGCAGGAGAGCCTTCGCCACCGGGCAGCAGCCCAGCTCACACCCCAAGCCGGGTGATCTTGCCCTGTGTCTCCTTTGGCCACACCCCTTGGGCCTGTCATGGGAGGAGTGGCTGTGGGGCGGGGGGCTTCTGTGGACAACTGGGGCCTTGCTTCCTCGTCTGACTGGCTACTCACCGTGCCAGGCCCAGCTGGTTCAGGACTTCCGAGCCCTGCGCCAGGCTGCCGAGGACATGAAGCTGTTCGAGGCCAGTCCCACCTTCTTCGCTTTCCTGCTGGGCCACATCCTGGCCATGGAGGTGCTCGCCTGGCTCATCATCTACCTCCTCGGCCCTGGCTGGGTGCCCAGCACCCTCACTGCCCTCGTCCTGGCCATCTCCCAGGTGACTCTAGCACTGTCTTGCGGCCCCCTAAACTGTCCAACAGACGCGGGGCCTGGCACATGAAGACAGTCTGGACATGCTTGCTGAATGAATGAATGAATGAACAAATGAAAACATGGGCGACAAGCTAGCGGCCCCGTACATGTACCTGAGGGTCACACTGTGTTTTAAATGTCTTTACTTAACTCCGGGTGAGCCGTGAGCGGGGAGCCAGAGGGCTGTTGCCCCACGCTCCATGACAGACACGCAGGCCCCCTAGGCCCCTGAAACCCAGTGCTCTGTAAAATGAGGAAGCTGGTGCCCAGAGTCTTAAAATGGAGCATCAGCTGTGGGGGTGCCTGGTGGGTTGGGAGGGCTCACTGGGGCCCTGGGGCTGGGCCCCCAGGCAGCCAGCCCCCCCGCCCCCCGTGGCTGGAGCCAAGGTGCCAGGGCTCCTGAGCCTGCCTCTGTCCCCAGTCTCAGAGCTGGTGTCTGCAGCATGACCTGGGCCACACCTCCGTCTTCAGGAAGTCCCGGTGGAACCATGTGGCCCAGCAGTTCGTGATGGGACAGTTGAAGGTGAGGGTGGGGTGGGTGGTGCGCGGCCAGGGGCTGAGATGGGGCGCCCGTGGGGCGCACACGGCCCGGCCCCGCGCTGAGCGCCCCCTCCCCCCGCAGGGCTTCTCCGCCCACTGGTGGAACTTCCGCCACTTCCAGCACCATGCCAAGCCCAACGTCTTCCACAAGGACCCCGATGTGACTGTGGCGCCCGTCTTCCTCCTGGGGGAGTCGTCCATTGAGGTGCATGGGGAGGACGTGGACACACTCGGGCTGGGCTTGCAGCTGAGAGGGGACCGGTAGCGACCGCGGCCCCCCAGCTGTGGCCCAGTCCCAGCCCTCAAGCTAGCCCTCCACTCCGGCTCCAGGCCGAGCCCCTGCCCCAGAGGTGCCCCCTCCCCACGGCTCAGCCTGCTGGTGACTGTGGTCCCAGTTGCTAGAATCTAGAGTTGCTTTGGCCCCTTGGCCCTAGCCAGCCCCTTGCCCGGGAGGACGGGGGCCCAGAGAGCTGCCCCCTCAGCCGCCGCCTGTCTCCACAGTACGGCAGGAAGAAACGCAGATACCTGCCCTACAATCACCAGCACCTGTACTTCTTCCTGAGTGAGTATCCCTTTGTCCCCCCGGGGTGGGGACATGGCTGGAGTGGGGACCACACCTGAGCCTGCACTATCTGCTCCCATGTCTGCCAACACCGGGTGGCTTCTGGCCACCTCCCAGGGTAGGGGCACTTACTAACCTTCAAGCCTCTCCCAGCCTCTGCTCTGCCACCCCAGCCTGCAGCCTATTCTGACCATCCCCTTGCCAGGCCTTTGCCCAGGCTGATCCCTCTGCTTGCGGGGCCTTCCAGCCAGAGGTAGTCGCAGCCCTGCCTGGAGTCTTTAGAAATCCTTCCTGTTCTCACGTCAGGGCGGTCCAGTGCCCTAGAGCATTTGGGCAATTGCTAGGGTGGACAGGGTGAGGATTCAAGGGTGGGGACATAGAAAGCTGGCCCCAACCTGCAGACGGACATGGAAGGGGGTGAGGCCAGAGCCGGCCTGGGAGGGCTCAGGTGTTCCTGGAGCAGCGGCCCCCCCCACGTCTGCACAGCCTGCTCGGCACCCCTCCCCTGCCCTGAGCCCCTCACGCCTGCCTTCCAGTCGGCCCCCCGCTGCTCACCCTGGTGAACTTCGAGGTGGAAAATCTGGCGTACATGCTGGTGTGCATGCAGTGGACGGTGAGTGGGCCCCGTTCAGGGCCCCCAGGAACACCGTTGTGGCAGGAGGGGGACTTAGGGGGCAGCCCCTGCCCACAAATGCAAACAGGTGTGCATGTATGTGTGCAATAGTGTGGTACACGTGTGCGAGGGGAGAGTGAGTGTCCTCGGGGCATGGCATGGGTCTCTCAGGGTGGGGACGTCCTCCTTTGGGGTGGGGACGTCCTCCCTTGGGGTGGGGACCTGCTGGGCCGATTCCGCCAGGCCTTTGCCTCTCAGGCAGGGGCTCCCCCTTCTCAGCCCCGTCATGGCACCTTCACCTCCACGTTCACCTGGCAAGGCAAGGACCCTGTCCCTTTACCTGGCTGAGAACACCGCGGCCCAGAGAGGGGCCATGACCTGTCCGGGGCTCCGAGGCGCCTCAGGCAGAAGGGATGGGTCATCTGGGGTCATCTGGGCTCCTCCCGGCTGCTCTGAGACCACTGTTCTCCCCGCCCCTCCGCAGGACCTGCTCTGGGCCGCCAGCTTCTACTCCCGCTTCTTCTTGTCCTATATCCCTTTTTATGGCGTTCCTGGGGCACTGCTCCTTTTTGTGGCTGTCAGGTATGGCCAGGTTCAGAATGGCAGGGACCAGGGAGGTCACCCACAGGCAGCGGGGGACCCTGGCTGCAGCCCTTCACCCTCGGAGCCTCCATTTCCCCGTCTGCAGAATGGGAACAGCAGGACTGCCTCTCTGGGTCGTGGGAGAATCAACGCCAGGGTGGCGGGTTCCCAGGGGCGGCAGGGCTGGGGAAGTGGCCCTGTGGACGTTCACCCTCACAAGCAGGGCTGCTCTGGGCTCAGGCTGGCATGGAGCCTGCCCGGCTCGGCTGCTGTAAACACCCGTGGGGGAGGGGTCACTGCGTCCCACTGTACAGATGAGGAAGCAGAGGCCCAGTCCGCTCTGAGGGGTGAGCTGGACATGGGGCAGTGCCTGAGCCTCCCCCCGCAGGGTCCTAGAGAGCCACTGGTTCGTGTGGATCACGCAGATGAACCACATCCCCAAGGAGATCGGCCACGAGAAGCACCGGGACTGGGCCAGCTCACAGGTGGACAGCAGGGGCGGGCCAAGTGTGGGACCTCCTGGGAGTGGGGGTGGGGTCCCAGCTGGGAGGAAAGGGGGCATCGATGGGGCTGCCAGGTTCAGGGGGTGCCAGCCTCCCTCGCCTGTGCCCCACTTCCTCCTGGCAGCTGGCAGCCACCTGCAACGTGGAGCCCTCGCTCTTTATCGACTGGTTCAGCGGGCACCTCAACTTCCAGATCGAGCACCAGTGAGTGTGGGCCCTGGGGTGCAACAGGGGTGGCAGTGATTCTCCCTGGGGAGGTCAAGACATGAGCCCTGGACTCCTTGGGGGCCTGAGAGGGGAGGCGAGCAGGGCCCGGGTGGTGATGGGGTGCTCCCTCTGGCACCCCCACCACCTCAGGTGCCAGCCCATGCTCTCCCTGCTCTAGCCTCTTCCCCACGATGCCCAGGCACAACTACCACAGGGTGGCACCACTCGTCAAGGCGCTATGCGCCAAGCACGGCCTCAGCTACGACGTGAAGCCTTTCCTCACCGCCCTGGCGGACATAGTTGGGTGAGGGCCCTCTGCTCGTGGCGGCTCCCCCAGGATCCCTGTCCACCCCTGTCCCTGCTGGTCCCCTCTCTGAGCCCACACGGGTCCCTCCCTAAGACGTGGCATTCACGGCCTTTCCCATCAGCCTGAGCCCTCCGCCCTTTCCGGTATTCACCCACACCCCCCCAGCCCGGGGCCCAGGCCCTGTCCGAGGTGCTGCGAATACACAGTGAGGAAACAGGCTTGCG
>NW_011888925.1:746189-748147 GCF_000151845.1 Pteropus vampyrus | reverse complement strand
GCCTCTTCCCCACGATGCCCAGGCACAACTACCACAGGGTGGCACCACTCGTCAAGGCGCTATGCGCCAAGCACGGCCTCAGCTACGACGTGAAGCCTTTCCTCACCGCCCTGGCGGACATAGTTGGGTGAGGGCCCTCTGCTCGTGGCGGCTCCCCCAGGATCCCTGTCCACCCCTGTCCCCGCTGGTCCCCTCTCTGAGCCCACACGGGTCCCTCCCTAAGACGTGGCATTCACGGCCTTTCCCATCAGCCTGAGCCCTCCGCCCTTTCCTGTATTCACCCACACCCCCCCAGCCCGGGGCCCAGGCCCTGTCCGAGGTGCTGCGAATACACAGTGAGGAAACAGGCTTGCGATCCCTGCCTTCCTGGCACTGGCGTCTTAGCAGAGGAAACAGAAAATAAGCCATTAGACTCACAAGTAAATTGCAGAAATGTGAGACGGGGGGAAGCCCTTCGACAGAGACAAGACAAAACCACCGAACTAAGGGTCGGGGCGGGAGAGGGGCTGGGGTGGCAGTTTTTATAGGGCGGCAGGGTGGGTGGTATTGAGAAGGTGATGAGTGGGCAGAGACAGGGTGGAGGGGAGAGGTCTGGCCATGGAGACATCTGAGGGAATATTCCGGGCCAGGGAACAGCAGTGCAAAGGCCCTGAGGCAGGTGCTGGTGTGTGGGAGAGCTGCTGAGCAGAGGAGGGACACGCAGGACTGAGGTTCTGAAAGGTGCCCTGACTTCGAGAATGCGCTGACAGGGCAGAGGCCAAAGCAGAAAGAGCAGAGTCGAGGCCCCCGCCCTCGTCCTGGGGACCGGAGGTCAGATTCCCCGGCCAGAGCTTTTCCGCCTCTGTGCCTTGGCACACGCTGCTCCCGTTGCTCAGGTGCCCTTCCTCCTGGACGGGCGTTGGCGTTCCTGCTTCTCCTTCATGACCCTTCCCAGCCTGATCCTCTGAGCCCCTGCCACTCGGCCCAGCCCCCTTAGAACGCCTGTCACAGGGTTTCCTAGCGAGTTGTTGATGTTTCTGGCTCCTCTGCCTGACCGCAGGCTCCTGGTGAGTCACAGGGTCCAGCAGAAGGAGGCAACAGACAGAGCTGAAGGAAGGAGAGACAGGCCTACCCTGACCCCTGCCTGGACTTGGCTCTGCCCCTCCCCTTCCCCCTACCCCAGGTCTGGAGTCCACTCCAGTTCATGAGAGGGTAGCCTCATCTCCCCATCCATCCCTCCAGCCCTACCCAGCCTCTTGCCCCAGGGGAAGGGATCGCACGGGAATGGGGGTACCTCCACTCACACTCATCGTCTTGTGGTGAGGGGGTTGGTATCTTGCAGTTGGGTCCCCAACACCCACCTGTACCTCCCAGGTCCCTGAAGAAGTCTGGCAACGTCTGGCTGGAAGCCTACCTCCACCAGTGAAGGCAGCCCCCAGGGCCCCAGCACCTACCGCGCGGGCTCGCCCCCGCCCGGGCCTGGGGCGCCCTGCCTGGTCTCCTGGTTTTGCCGCCTTCCCCGTGGCCCCCTTGCCTGTCTACCCAGCAGTGCTAAGGCTGCAGCTCTCTGCCCTGGAGGATGTGGGGCTGGGGGGAGAGGTATGTAAAGCCACACACTGAGCATGGCATGTTTCCCTGGACCAAAAATTTAGGGAAAACTGTTATTTTTATATAAAAATAAACCTAGATATATTATGGAGTTGAGTGTTGAATTGTCATGAATTTTGGAGCCGGAGGCTGCCAGGATCCCCAAGAGGAGTTCAGGCCCTTAGGCCATCAGGGTGTTGGGGACGGGGGTTGGATGGTGGCTGTTGGGACTCCTTGCCACTCTGAGTGGCAGCTGCCTCGGGCTCAGGTCTGCCTAGTCCCTGCCTCTTCTTCACCCGCTCACCGGCAACTTTGGGCGGATCCCTTGGACCCACCTCACTTTACACCTGCGCACAGCAGGACAGGCCGGGCCAGCGAATGAGGACCTGGGG
>NW_011888925.1:743952-746139 GCF_000151845.1 Pteropus vampyrus | reverse complement strand
TGCCCCAGGGGAAGGGATCGCACGGGAATGGGGGTACCTCCACTCACACTCATCGTCTTGTGGTGAGGGGGTTGGTATCTTGCAGTTGGGTCCCCAACACCCACCTGTACCTCCCAGGTCCCTGAAGAAGTCTGGCAACGTCTGGCTGGAAGCCTACCTCCACCAGTGAAGGCAGCCCCCAGGGCCCCAGCACCTACCGCGCGGGCTCGCCCCCGCCCGGGCCTGGGGCGCCCTGCCTGGTCTCCTGGTTTTGCCGCCTTCCCCGTGGCCCCCTTGCCTGTCTACCCAGCAGTGCTAAGGCTGCAGCTCTCTGCCCTGGAGGATGTGGGGCTGGGGGGAGAGGTATGTAAAGCCACACACTGAGCATGGCATGTTTCCCTGGACCAAAAATTTAGGGAAAACTGTTATTTTTATATAAAAATAAACCTAGATATATTATGGAGTTGAGTGTTGAATTGTCATGAATTTTGGAGCCGGAGGCTGCCAGGATCCCCAAGAGGAGTTCAGGCCCTTAGGCCATCAGGGTGTTGGGGACGGGGGTTGGATGGTGGCTGTTGGGACTCCTTGCCACTCTGAGTGGCAGCTGCCTCGGGCTCAGGTCTGCCTAGTCCCTGCCTCTTCTTCACCCGCTCACCGGCAACTTTGGGCGGATCCCTTGGACCCACCTCACTTTACACCTGCGCACAGCAGGACAGGCCGGGCCAGCGAATGAGGACCTGGGGTTGAGGGCCATGTCTGCAGGCACCCCTAGAGCAAAGGACGGGGAAGCCAGCCTGTCCCGGACCTGCACTGGCCTCCTCCCGCAGTCCTTGGGATGAGGGGCCTCAGAGGGCTGTCACAGGCAAGCTGCCAGCCTTGAGCCGTACTTGGCATCACCGCAGTAGGGGTACAGCATACCTGCTCAGTGGCCCACAGGAGGTGATACTTTCCCCCATGCCTGCCTGGGGCCAGGCGCTTGCCTGCAGTGTTTGCAATGACTGAGCCGGACCCCTGAGAAGTGGCCGTTTCTGTCCCTGCATTCTGAGGGTAGTGTCCAGGGGCTTGCCCGGGCTTGGCTGGTATCTTTGGGCGGGCGCTGTCCTTTTCCAAGCCTCAGGCTCCTTATCTGAAAAATGGGTGTGGTGGGCATGGGCCCGTGGTTTTCGACAGTTCTGGGAGGACTTTGAATTGCCCCTTCCTGGAGGTGGGAAGAAGGGAGAGCTGAGCTGCTGGACCCCTCCAATCCCAGTAGCCCCAGGCTGAGCTGCAGGTTTCATCTGAAGAAGTGTCAGCAGCTTAAAGAAAATACTGAAATGCCGAGCTAGGGTTTCTGTGAGAGCTTTTCTGGGGTGGGAGCCGGGGTCTCCCCAACAGCTGCAGGATTGCCCCCCGCCCTTCATCGGGGCCCCCACTGCCGTGAACTGGCTTCCCTTCAGGAAGCAGAAGGAGCACGAATACTGCAATTCCTTTTCAGTCCCTCCCTGGAGCACCCGGCCCCACCCTGCTCCACTCCACGTGGTCTCCCTTCTCCAGAGTCGGGCAGACGGGAGGCAAGTCCTGTCTCTGCCGGGACTCAAGGCTGTATGACCTTTGGGATGTTACTCAACCGCTCTGAATGGTGTGGTATGACCTCCTGGGCTGATGGAAGATGAAAGGGATGTTCCTTGCATCGGCCACAGGAACAGAGCTCATGAATTTATTGAGAAATTTTATGCGCACAGTCCAATGTCCTGGGGCCTGCTCTGACCTTGGCTGTGCCTGAGCCTGTTTCCTCCTTGAAAGGTACTTCTTGCCTTGAAAGCAAACTCATTATGTCCAGAGCTGGTCCCACATTCGGGGTCCTTGACAGACTGTTACCACTGCTGGGAGTCTCCCTAGCCATGGCCGGCCATCTGGGGAAGCCCCTGCAGAGTCCTGGTGCCATGTGGACCCTGGGGTGACATTTCCTCTATCCTCTGCCTGGGCAGATGGTCAGTGCATTGTCTGCAGTGGCTCTTACGCATTTATCAGGGAGATATTAACATCCTGGACCCTAGGACAGCAGGTCCCCGCCCAGCACGACCGCTGAGCTAGCAGCACCACATAGGGGCACCCTGAGTATCTGCACCATTGTGGGGCCATGCTCCATGCTGCCCCTGGCGGTGGCCGTGGGGAGGGTCCCCTCCTGTCTGCAAATGGGTAACTTGCAGAAGGGACCCTTGGGGAGGC
>NW_011888925.1:742250-742557 GCF_000151845.1 Pteropus vampyrus | reverse complement strand
GGGAGGCCCCCTGGCCTCAAGTAGCCACCCCCAGATCTCTCCTTCTGGCCTGGATTCCTACACTGGCGGGTCATCTTAACCCTTGTCTCGCTATCCCCCATGCTAGAGCCCCTGGAGTCATCACCCTTCTCCCCAACTGAGCTCTCCCTTCTCTCAGGCGGTCACCAAGCAAGAACTTAGGGAGTATGGGCCAGGTGCGTAGAAGGAAGGCAGGAAGGGCCTAGGTGGAGTGTGTAAGAAACTCCGCCCCTGCTTTATGGTCTGCACAGTCCTGCGCCCCAAGGAAACACAGAACGACCGCAGGAAG
>NW_011888925.1:741883-742200 GCF_000151845.1 Pteropus vampyrus | reverse complement strand
CTGGCTCCCCCTTCCCCGTGGGTACCCAAGGGCTGCAGCTTCATTTGTGGAGGTAGGCGTCCAGCCACAGGTCCCCAGACTTCTTCAGGGATCTGGGAAGAAAGAGGGATGGGGACAGTTAGGGACCAGGAGAGGAGGGGCCAGGGAGGCCACACTGCGGGCACAGGTGCTTCCTCTCGGCCCTCCAGCAGGCGCTGCCAGCTCAGGGCTCCCCAGGAGACCCCCTGTGGAAGGGCAAAGGGAAGGTCCTCATCCAGCTCAGAGCGAGAAGCCCAGCGATCCCTAGTAAGGGAGGTGGCCTGCTGGGTGTCAGCGGG
>NW_011888925.1:739457-741833 GCF_000151845.1 Pteropus vampyrus | reverse complement strand
AACTTAGGGAGTATGGGCCAGGTGCGTAGAAGGAAGGCGGGAAGGGCCTAGGTGGAGTGTGTAAGAAACTCCGCCCCTGCTTTATGGTCTGCACAGTCCTGCGCCCCAAGGAAACACAGAACGACCGCAGGAAGCCACGATTTGCTCACTTGCTCTTTTAAAAGGCGACCGGCATTTATTTCCATGCGCTGGCCCAGGTTAGCATGTGAGGAAAGAGAACCAGGCTGGAGGGGAGACGAACCAGCTGCTTTGTGACGGGCTAGATCTGGCTCTTCCCACGTGTCCGTCCTCCCCCCACAGGCCCTGGAGCACCTGGCCGCCTAGGTCTCCTTCTTGTCCCTTCCTAAGCTTCCAGTACCTTTCGTTGATTCTCCAGACACTTGCCCCTGAACCAAATGATTTGGAAGAAAGACCTAAGTGCCTTCTAAATTCAAAGATACATATATTCATAATGGTGGGGACGGTAGACCCGTGATGTTTACATCGTTGCGTGCTCGGCAGCCGCTTGTTCTACTTCGGCACGGGCTGTCTGGTTAGAAACATGAACTCCGGCCGGAAGAGCACTGGAGTTTGGGGCCCGGGGCCCGCCTTCTCCCTCCTGGCCCCAGTTTCTCCATAGGTGGTCGTAGGCGCCCCCCTGGGATCCACAGCTCATTTCCGTCTCAGGCGTCAGACCAGGGGCTCTCTGAGAAGCTCCATCCTCTCCGGAGGGGCAGACCACTCGGCCCTGGAGAAGGTGCAGCTGGCACAGTTGAGAAGTCCTGATTGGCCCAAGGCTCTGCGTCATGTGAGCAGCGGCCGGTCACTCCCGAGGGCATTTGGAGCCCAGCCGGAGTGGCTGCCCCCTCCACCCTGCCCCTTCTCACCAAAAGCCTCCTCTGTCCTCTCAATAGGTCAAGGTTTTTGAAGGTCCCGCTGACCCCTGAGGAACTTGCCAGGCCACTGGTCGCCTCTGGGGCTCCAAGTCCACACCAGCCCTGGCTGCTCTGCCAGCCTCTCCTCTGGCACCCTGCGTGTGACAGACTCCCCACAACGCTGATATGCTTTTATCAGGGCAGTCACCTCAGTCACCTCACCGTGAGGGAGCTCGTCTCCTCCACCGACTCCACCCCTCCCGCTCTCCCCTGGGCCTCGGTGGAGCAGTCTGACACCTGATGGGATGGGGCGGGGGTGAGTCTTGGTCTGGGAAATAGTCCTTCCTCGCAGGGAGTGAAGGAGATGGCCAGGTGCTGGGTGAGGAGCCGGGATCCACCATGCTTGCCCCGATTCGGCTGCTGTCGGCGTGGACTCTGCCCAGTCCTGACCCCTCTGGACTCAGCCTCCTTACCTGTGAATGGAAGCTTCAGGTCTTGTGATCACTCAGGGCCTTGCTTGTTAGTGTCACGACTTTGGCAGGGGGTGGGGATCAGAAACCCACCCTTCTGTGGAGGAGCAGTTAGGCAGAGAGCAGGTATGGGCATCCCCAGCCTCTTGTCCCAAGGCTAATACTTCAAGACGAGGTGGGGGCGGGGGTGGGGAGGAAGTCACAGAGAGGATCCAAGTACCCATCGACTTAAGCCAAGATTTCCCTGGTACCCTCATAGCCCAGTGTCCACCCAGCCACTCTCCCCCTCTCTGGGATCCTGGGTGTCACTGGTGATGGACCCTGGACCTACAGCTGGCAGGAATAGGAAGCCTGAACTGTACCATCCTGTGAGGGGGGGTGCCAGGCCCAGTCCAGGTAGGAGGCAGAACACACACACAGGTGAGAGGGATGTTCCCCAAGCTCTTCCAGCCTCAAAGTCCTCCAGTGGGTCTACCAGAGGGCAAAGCTAAGTGCTCACACGTGTCGAGATCACATCACCCTTGGAGGCCTTAGCCTAGTCCTTCACTGTACAAATGGGGAAACTGGTGGGCTGAAGAGCCAAGGACTTGCCCAAGGCCACCCAGTGAGCCAGGCTGGGTCTCTGCTTCCTGTCTCACGGCTGCTTCTGCTCCTTGGTGCTACCGAGTGCCCCTACCAGGGGAATCACGTACACCCTACCGGGGTCAGCTGGCCGTCCCTGCCAACTACACTGAGGTCACTGTCCAAGCAAGAGGGGGATGAGGATCTACTCTGGGACTGGGGGGGAGATGCAAAGCCAGTCGGAAGCCCCTGAAGTGCAGGCTACCCTGACCCTCCTGGCCCTTCCCTGGCACACCAGCTTGACCTGCCCGCCAAGCCAGCCCAGACGCGGGGTATCTGGGAGCAGCGTGCGGGCTAGGGCAGGGCAAACCGTACGAGTGCCCCTGTACTATTCCTAGGTCAGGGGTTGGACAGACCTAGGATCCAGTCTCTGTGACATTGCCTATGAACTTGTGATGCTGGGCTGGAATATGGCACAGGCTTCCTCCCAG
>NW_011888925.1:733269-734702 GCF_000151845.1 Pteropus vampyrus | reverse complement strand
CCCAGGGGCCTCGAGGGGCCCCAGCAGTCATGGGCACCCCCTTACCTGATGACGTCCAGCAAGGCTCTCAGCAGACGCTTCTCCTGGTACTGGATGCCATGCTTGGCACACAGGGACTTCACGAGTGGGGCGATCTTATGTAAGTTGTGCCGGGGCATGGTGGGGAAGAGGCTGGGGAGAGCGTGGGGGGCACGGTGTGAGGTGCCTCCTCTCTCAGCCCAGAGGCTGCCTGAGGCCCAGGCAGACCCCGTCCACAGCTCTCCCTGTGTGCCCCCTGGGGCAGCTGGCACGTGGCGGGGGGCACTCTGGGGAGGGGGATTGTTTGTGGGTAGACGTGTTTGTGCTCTGGGGACAGGAAATGCTGTGTTTTTCTAAAAAGGAAATGATGGCTATAGAAGGGGTGAGGGGGGCAGTTGGGGTGAAAGGAGAAGAAACAGGGATGGGGCAAGGACAAGGGGCGGCAGGTCTGAGGAGCAGCCGCTCGGCTTCCTCAGTCCCAGGCAAATGGCTTAACCTCGCTGGGCCTCGGTTTCCCTGTCAATAAAGGGGAATCAACCGCCCCGCCCTCCAGGCTCACAGGACCGAGGGAGGGAGATGCGGGTACGAGCTCTCTGTAACGAGAAAGCTTCAGCCACGTGTGAGGGGCGTGGTTGTCACCGCGACCGTGTGGCACAGGGCATAGGGACCCCTCCCCTGGCCTGCTCCAGGAGGCTGCTCCAGGGCTTGGGCTGGGGGGATCTCAACAGTAGGGAGCGGGAAGGAGTCCCCAAATGCCGCCCTCTGCTCAGACGAGGTGGGGGCCAGTCCCCTCCCACCGCAGGTGGCCCGCCTGTCCCCGGCCCTGCCCATGCCCGCACTCACTGGTGCTCGATCTGGAAGTTGAGGTGCCCGCTGAACCAGTCATTGAAGAGGGACTGCTCCACGTTGCACGTGGCTGCCAGCTGTTCAGGAGAAGGGGGATGAGGGCCCGGAAGTTAAAGAACAAAGGGCCTCGTCTCCTCGGAAGGCCCAGCCTTACCCGAGGCCTCAGGGCCTCCCCTCCCTGTCACACTATTCTTCCCGGAGTCCTCAGCCCACTCGGATTCCCTGTGGGTCCCGTCACCCTTTCTTGCTTGGCTTTGTACCTATCAGTGGAAGGACACAGGCAGCGCTAGGGAAGCCCAGCACAGTGCTGGGTCCACTGGGCAGCCCAGTTTCTGGGGGTCAAGGACATGGACACAGGGCCCTGGTGACCAGCTCTGGCTGCCCTCACCTGGCTGCTGAACCAGTCACGGTAGGGCTCTTCGTTAATCTCCATGACGATGTGATTCATCTGTGTGACCCACACAAACCAGTGGCTCTCCAGGAACCTGGGAGAGGACACAGCTCAGCGCTGGAGCCCGTCAACCTGCCGTCCACAGGACCAGCCGCAGTGGGAACAGTTCCTCCCTCCC
>NW_011888925.1:731880-732978 GCF_000151845.1 Pteropus vampyrus | reverse complement strand
GGACAGACCTAGGATCCAGTCTCTGTGACATTGCCTATGAACTTGTGATGCTGGGCTGGAATATGGCACAGGCTTCCTCCCAGGGTGTGGACACCAAATGAGCCACCACACGAGCACAGGGGCCACAGATGGAAGCCTCAGCCTCCAGGCCTTTCTTCAGAGCTTCTAAGATTCTTTGTTCCCACAGCATTGTGCACTCGACCAGGAAGCTAGCAGAGCAGAGGCTGGCAGAAGCCGGTTGACCTGAGGCTGTGGGCACACAGCTGGTCCCAGATGAAGATGTCAGGGACTGTGCCAGCCCCTCCGTCAAGGAGGCCTCAGGTGACTCCAGTGGCTATTTAGAGTTGGGTTTGTGTGAGCGGCTAAAAGTTCTCAGGAGGGAAGCAGGACAATTTATTAGTGTCATTTGCCCAAAGTTCCTGGTCTGGAGTGCACTTCAAGGACAGGAAGACGAAGTTCATGAGCAGAGGCAGCAGGGGGATGGGGAGGGGGGTGGGGGACAGAGAAGGGCTGCCTGTGCCCAGGCCCTTCGTCCACCCCGCATTCCCTAGCATTAGCATGCAGGAGCCCAAGGCGGTCGCTGATCAAGGACACGAGAATAAAATTACTTCTTTTATTCCCCAAAAAATGTAGGGCCGAGGAAGCAACACAATAAAAATTAAGATCAGTTCCCTATGGATCGGGAGGGACAGCAACATCTCCTTGGGCCTGTGTGTTCTCAGCAGCAGGGCCTCAGGGAGGCCCACGTTGACATGGCAACACAAAGGTCTGTCATAGTTGATGCTGATCCCTCCAGGCTGGCCAGAGCTGGGGGACGAGAAGCCTTCACCCGAAGGTCCCCACTCTGAGCTCGTTCCTGCCCCACCTTCCCTTGAAGCTAAATATTGATTAGTGGGTTAGGGCTCCAAATTCTGTAAGCACTGGATCCTTCCCTGGCCGGTGGGCTCCCCCCCGCTCCCCGCTCTTTCCTGTCCCCTCAGCTCCTGGCCTCCAGCCCCGAACTCCTAGTCGAACTTCCCACTCAGCCCTCGTTAGGTCCCCCACAATCCCCCAGATATTCAGGGTTATCTCCTTTGGGACTCCCTCTCTCTCTGCCCC
>NW_011888925.1:727075-729474 GCF_000151845.1 Pteropus vampyrus | reverse complement strand
AGTAGGGAGCGGGAAGGAGTCCCCAAATGCCGCCCTCTGCTCAGACGAGGTGGGGGCCAGTCCCCTCCCACCGCAGGTGGCCCGCCTGTCCCCGGCCCTGCCCATGCCCGCACTCACTGGTGCTCGATCTGGAAGTTGAGGTGCCCGCTGAACCAGTCATTGAAGAGGGACTGCTCCACGTTGCACGTGGCTGCCAGCTGTTCAGGAGAAGGGGGATGAGGGCCCGGAAGTTAAAGAACAAAGGGCCTCGTCTCCTCGGAAGGCCCAGCCTTACCCGAGGCCTCAGGGCCTCCCCTCCCTGTCACACTATTCTTCCCGGAGTCCTCAGCCCACTCGGATTCCCTGTGGGTCCCGTCACCCTTTCTTGCTTGGCTTTGTACCTATCAGTGGAAGGACACAGGCAGCGCTAGGGAAGCCCAGCACAGTGCTGGGTCCACTGGGCAGCCCAGTTTCTGGGGGTCAAGGACATGGACACAGGGCCCTGGTGACCAGCTCTGGCTGCCCTCACCTGGCTGCTGAACCAGTCACGGTAGGGCTCTTCGTTAATCTCCATGACGATGTGATTCATCTGTGTGACCCACACAAACCAGTGGCTCTCCAGGAACCTGGGAGAGGACACAGCTCAGCGCTGGAGCCCGTCAACCTGCCGTCCACAGGACCAGCCGCAGTGGGAACAGTTCCTCCCTCCCAGCTCCAAGTGCCCCAGGGCAGGTGTGTGTGTGTGTGTGTGTGTGTGTGTGTGTGTGTGGTGGGAGGGGGGTATGTGAAGCTGCAGTGCTGAGACGTGACACCCAGAGCAGCAAGTGGGAACCTCTGAGCCTTTCCTCATGGGGCCCTTGGATCAAAGCCCCCAACGACACCAGTGCTTGGGGACCCAGGGATTGACCAGTAAACCTCAGGCACCTGATAAAGTTGAAGAATAGGATGGATCCCAGGAAGCCATAGAAAGGGACGTAGGTGATAAAGAAACGGACGTAGTAGCTTATGGCCCAGGCCAAATCCTGCAGAGAGAAACAAAATTAGACATGGGATGGCCCCGCCCTCTCTTACACCGTGTCCTGACCACAGGTGTGTTCACAGCCTCCCACGTGCCCCGCGAGGCAAAGATGTCCAAGAAACCACAAAAGGCCTTCAGAAGTTGAGTACCAGGATCCCTAAGGAGCAGATGCCTGCTTGCATAGAGGGCTGTCTGTTTCTAGGGAAATGCTGAATGTTTTTGGCAGCAGGGAGGGAGCTGTGTGCTGTGCTCTCAGGGAAGGAAACAGGGACAGGGACCAGGGGGTATCAGCTGAAAGGTAGCCACAGGGGCCAGAGGTCAGCGGCCTTTCTTGGTCTTGGGGATCCTGACAGTGCACACGCCGCCTGGCTTCCAGTGGGCTCACAGATTGACCCGAGGCTCTGTTTGCTCTCAGCATTACCTGGGAACTCCTTCCTTGATGCTCACTCCAGCATGACAGTGTGGGATGGCGGCGGCCAAGGCTAGGGACACTGTCTGTCCCCTACCTCAGGGCCCCCCAGTGACCTCTGACCCTGCCGGACCTCTCCCCATGCCCGGTTCTCCTCCTGTCCCCTCTCCACTCCACTCACGCCCCTTGCTGGGGCAGTAACAGGGTCCTGAGCTAGCGTGTTTTCTCTCACTTCTTTGGTAGGCACCTCCCGCGGCCGCCCCTGCTGCTCCATCCTCCATGGCAGCCTCGGCCGCAGGCACTCCCCGTCTCCTCCGCTGCCCGGGTCCCCACGCCTCAGCTGGACCACAGCAGGAGCCTCCCATTGGTTTCCTGCTCGCCCTTTGGTACCCATGGCAACCAGAGCGACCTACTCCGAGTAGCCCGCAGAGCTCTGAGGGATCGAGACCCCTCTCTCAGCCACCCCAGGGCCTTCGCACTGACTGTTCCCTCCTCCAGGAATGCTCGTGCGGTAGCCAGACCTGCCTTACTTCTCCCCGGAGCCCAGGCAGGGTAGTGACCAGAGCACAAGCTCCGGGTCACGTCGCCTGCATGAATTCCAACGCCACCACTGGCTCTGGGTAGCTGTAGGTTATTTACTTAGCTGTGCCTCAGTTCCTCCATGTGCAGGATGGAGAAAGAGAACTTCCCACCAAGGTCTACGTGCTCTCAAACGTGTGTTGCAACAATAAGAGACCCCACAGCGTGAGCTCGGACAACTCGAGTCACGCCCCAGCTCCACTTTGCCACTGTAGAGAGATCTTCCTAACGTGCCAACTAGATCATGCCACCGCCATCCTCAAAGCCGTCACTGACCTCCTTCCCTGCCGGGGGATGAAGGATAAAGGGTAAAATCCAGCTTCTGGGTAGGATGCATGGGCCCTTCGCACGCCTGCCCACCGACCTGGCCTGTCTGCAGCCAGTCTCCCGGCCAGGTCATGCTCTAACTCACTG
>NW_011888925.1:696656-727025 GCF_000151845.1 Pteropus vampyrus | reverse complement strand
CCTGAGCTAGCGTGTTTTCTCTCACTTCTTTGGTAGGCACCTCCCGCGGCCGCCCCTGCTGCTCCATCCTCCATGGCAGCCTCGGCCGCAGGCACTCCCCGTCTCCTCCGCCGCCCGGGTCCCCACGCCTTAGCTGGACCACAGCAGGAGCCTCCCATTGGGTTCCTGCTCGCCCTTTGGTACCCATGGCAACCAGAGCGACCTACTCCGAGTAGCCCACAGAGCTCCGAGGGATCGAGACCCCTCTCTCAGCCACCCCAGGGCCTTCGCACTGACTGTTCCCTCCTCCAGGAATGCTCGTGCAGTAGCCAGACCTGCCTTACTTCTCCCCGGAGCCCAGGCAGGGTAGTGACCAGAGCACAAGCTCCGGGTCACGTCGCCTGCATGAATTCCAACGCCACCACTGGCTCTGGGTAGCTGTAGGTTATTTACTTAGCTGTGCCTCAGTTCCTCCATGTGCAGGATGGAGAAAGAGAACCTCCCACCAAGGTCTACGTGCTCTCAAACGTGTGTTGCAACAATAAGAGACCCCACAGCGTGAGCTCGGACAACTCGAGTCACGCCCCAGCTCCACTTTGCCACTGTAGAGAGATCTTCCTAACGTGCCAACTAGATCATGCCACCGCCATCCTCAAAGCCGTCACTGACCTCCTTCCCTGCCGGGGGATGAAGGATAAAGGGTAAAATCCAGCTTCTGGGTAGGATGCATGGGCCCTTCGCACGCCTGCCCACCGACCTGGCCTGTCTGCAGCCAGTCTCCCGGCCAGGTCATGCTCTAACTCACTGTAGAGTCTGCGTCCAGGCTGTATCTGCCTGGAGGCTCCTTCTCCCCTTATCTGCTCAGCAAACTCATCCTTCCACCCGGCTCTGTTAAGCTCCACAAACATTCAAAGAATGCCTTCTCTGCGTCAGGCACAGAGTCAGAAGCCCTATATCTGGAAGGACAGGCTTATAAAAAGATTCCTTCACTAGCACACGGAACGGGACAAGTAGTTATGAGGGCGACGAAAGCGTGGGGTCTTGATCGACCCTGGGCTTTAGGGAAGGCCGCTAGAAGTTAGTCAAGCAAAGAACAGTAGGAAAGACATTTGTGGAAAGGCATAGTGTGTATGTTAGGGAGCTGATGTTTACATACAGATTATGTGTCCCACATTCTCCAGCCCAGGTCTTCGAAGTGGGGGCGGGAGACCGTGACCAAGTCACATCTGCCAGGGGAGACTGACCTCTGCCTCGTGGGCAGTGCAGAACCACTGAGAGCTTTAAACGACAGAAGACCAGGGTCACATTTGGATCTTCAAACAGCTCTCTACCAGCTGGAGATGTAGAGATAAGGTTATTCTCAGTAGCTCAGGCATGAAACGATGGAGGCCCGAACCAGGACCCCAGCGCCGTTGTGGAGCTGGGATTCCAGAACGATGTGGGAGGCAGAGGCGGTTGCATTTGGGGACTGCTTGGTCATGAGGAATCGAGGCTGGTCCCCAGCGTCCATGCCATCAGCTGAACAGAGAAGGGGGATGGGAGCAGCTGGGAAGGGGAGGGTATGACAGGCCAGCAGTGGGCTCAGGGCAGAATCTTAGGGGTGAGGGAGCAAATAGAACAAGTTTTGTTTCTATTTTTCATCACGTTCATTTTAACGTGTGTGTGTGTGTGTGTGTGTGTGTGTGTGTGTGTGTGTGTGTGTGTGGTGCAGTAGCGAGTACATACATTATTAACGGGGGTGCATGCGTACTGATGTTTTCCTGTGCAGAGTGATACATGATCATGGGCCGCTGGTTTGGGTGGGGGGTGACAGAGATGTAGGGAGACAGGGAGGTGGAGGAGAACCAGCAGAGGGGACTTGAAAGCTGACAGAGAGAAGTTCAGGAGAGGGTAATGGTGTCAGATATGGCAGATCTCCTGGAAGGTGAGGCTTGAGAAGTGTCCCCAGGACGTGGCCACTGGCAACACTGCCAGAGCAGTAAAAACCTCCCTCCTCTATGTTCTTAGAATGTATCAACCCCTCTCCTCCAGGTTAGGGTTTCTTAAGCTCCATGCGGGTAGCGTTTGAGGCTGGATAATTCTTAGTTGTGGGGGGCTGTCCTGTGCACACTAGGACGTTGAGCTGCCTCTCTGGCTAGATGCCCAGTAGATGCCAGTAGCACTCCATTTCCTCCTGCTCCCTACCTAGTTGTGACAAAAATGTCTGCAGATATTGCCAAAAGGCCCACCAGAACTGTCCCTGTTGAGGACCGCTGGCCCAGGTCATAGCAGCACTTGGCACCTAAGCCTGCTGTTGCTGTAAATTAGGAGACCACATGCCTCTAGCCACTTGGTCACGGCCCCTGAGAGGGGTGCTGTGTCCCATCTGCCTGAATCCCCACGCCCAAGTCTGGGACAGTCAGGAGGCCCGGCCCACCCGCCTGCCCAGCCTGAACCCTGTTTCCTGGCAGAGGCAAGGGCAGGGCCACGTGGGCTCCCCACTGCCTTGAGGGCCCTGAAAGGCCCGAGGGGCCCTATCCAATTTCCCTGGCTCTGCCATTGGATCCCTCTCAGGTACAGTCTGCTTCCCTTTCCTGCTGTCCCTACTTAATCACTTTGTTCCTTAGGGAACACACACAGTCAAAAGGATTAAATATTCCTGTCGCGAGTCATCTGCCAGAAGAGCAGGTTAAAATATCCCCAGCCGCATCACCGGACTCAGCCACGACTTGTCAGCCACGACCCGCTCCAGGGCCCAGGTGAGCCCACTGCAAACAGCAGTCACCTTAGGAGCCAGAGATCTGGGTTTGAGTCCCTACCACAGAACTGCTCCAGAAACTCCGCCCCTCCAGGGCATACCTGCCTGTTCGCGAAACAGGGTTAAATGACTTATGTTCCTGGAACGAGATTTCAGTGCTGACAAAATGCTCGCCGGGGGCAGGGGAGCATGTCCTAGAAGTGGGTTGTAGAGACAGGTTCTGCAGCGCAGGGCTGGCAGAGGCTTCCAGAGTCGTGCTTCCTCCCCAACCCGCGCTGCCCCTGTGTCTGGTCCTGGCCTCTCAGCAGAGCCCGCAGGCCCGGCTCCTTCGCCCAGACTTTCAAAGACGGGGTATAAGACGAAGCGCTTCGAGGACTTTAAAACGCTATAAGAATACATGGGATTGTTATCGGGGAGAGACGGGTGCCTGAAGTATGGGGAAGCTCTAGAGCCCAAACCACCCCCTTGGTGTCACCTTGGACAAGTCTCAAATTCTCAGCGTCTCAATATCTTCATTTATGAAACTGGATTTAAAAAAAAAAAAAAAAAGGACCAGCAATAACTGCTACATTCGCTGTCCCAGTGAATCCCGCTGTCATAAGCAGGCTCTGCCTATGGTAACAGGACCACGTCCCCTAAAATGCATGTGTTGAAGCCCTAACCCCGAGGACCTCACCACATGACCTCATGTGGAGCCGGGATTGCTACAGCTGTAATTAGTTAAGTCGGGGTCATTAGGGTGGGCCCTAATCCATTAAGACTGGTGTCCTTATAAAAAGGGGAAATTTGGACATAGATACGGACACACACACACACACACACACACACACACACACAGGGAAGACGATGTGGAGACCTTTGGAGAAGATGGTGGCCACCCATAAGCCAAGGAGAGGCCCGGGCCAGACCCCTCTTCACAGCCGCGGCCACGCCTCCGCCTTGGACTGTGAGACAACACAGTTCTGATGTTAAAAAAAACCGCCACTCAGTCAGTCTTGGCGAATTAATACCCTGCTGTCTCAGCCACCACCAGACTGCTCTCCATGTACCAACCAGAGTGCCATGAGACCTAGTTCCTGGGTCTCGGGGGCCACACAGGGACGTGAGAGGGTGATGGCTGGAGCAGAGCCGAGGATGGGCGGGCCGAGTTTGGCTCACATCGCATTGCCTTCAGGAACTTTCTGAGGGGTTTCTGCAAAGGCGGTGGCTCCCAGTGGACCCCCCGCCCCCCGCATGTGTGAAGGGGTCTTTAGAAGAGGAGCATAATTGCCCCCTGGCTCCCGAGCAAGTCCCTTTCTGAGTGACAAGGCAACCACCCCCAGAGGAGATGCCCGGAGCCCCACGGAGGCACACGGCGGGACATCGCAGGCACCTCGCCCAGACACCCTCCTTCCCCGCACCCCAGGCCAGTAGTGCCCCTCGACTCACCGCCCAGTTTTTATAAACAATCATGGTCATGATGATCTGGTACTGGAAGTATATGGGGATGAGCAGCGGGGGCCCAACTGCAGGGGAGAAAATGCAGGAGCTTAGAAGGCATCCTATCCCACCCGGTCCCAGCTGGAAGGTGAGGATGAGCTGGAGCAGGGACACAGAGTGGTGCCCGGCTCTGGAGCTCACCGGCAGAGGCGGCCACAGGCCCTGGTGCCCGCGGGGGGACTGGGAGCAGATAGCAGCCATAGTCCCGCCTCCCCTCACCGCCCCCCACTACCCCCGACTCCCGGGCCAGGGATCATGGTGCAAGTGTTTGACTCTCTGGGCCTCTGTGTCCTGTCAGTATGATGGGCCAGGAGGGGGTCTGCATGGGGTGGCTGCTGTGGCCCCTCCTTTTCTAACACGTTCAGTGTCACTCTCTGATCTGAAAAGGGTGTTGGGTGGGACAGCCGGCTGCTCTAGGGCGAGGTCGCGGGGCGCCCCGGCACTCACTCAGGAAGAAGTACTGGTGCTGGTGGTTGTAGGGCAGGTATTTCAGCTTCTTCTTGCCGTACTGAGGAGAGAGCAGAGACCGTGAGCACAGGCCACCCTCGGGGCCCAGCACCCTGGGCCCTCTCCAACCTGCTATGCAGCCGCCATCCCTCCCTGGTACTCAAGGGGCCTCTGTCCGTCTCCTGTCAATCTGCACTCTGGGCCCCCGAAGGCTGGGCCCCTCTGGCCCTCTGGGCTCCCAGCCACGCCGGCTAACAGTGGCCTACATTTCCTCAGCCCTGGCTGAGTGTGCCAGCCCCATGCTATGTGCAGGCCTCATCTCACGCACTTGTCCTTGAGCCCAGGAGCTGGCACTTCTGAAGCTGAGGCAGGGTCAAGTCACTGCCCAGGGCCACACGAGAAGTGGGCCCAGCTGGGATCTGGACCTAAGAAAGCTGACGCAGAGCTCAGGTGACAGGCGCTAAATAAATGTTTTGGGAGGGAATGCACAAATGAACAATTCACAAGGGGGCACGGGCACCCAGAGGGAGCACCTGGGCTAGTCTCCACCCCTTGGGGAGTGAGAAAAGCTGCCGGGTCACGTTGGGGAGCTCCCTGGAGCCCACAGCGGCTGAAGGTACCCAGGTAAGGGCCTGGGCATTTGTCAACAGTCGCTGGACGAGGAGCATCTACCTCTTTGGAGCCTCCTGCGATTACCACAAGCTCAGGGGAACAGGGTGCCAGTTCCCCTCCCATCAGAGCCTACACCATCAGAGCCACCCATCAGGGCAGCCTGATGCCTGGACACTCTGCGTGAGGAGGGCCAGGCCGGGGCCTGGGTATCCTCACTGTATGAAGCTACTCGGGTCACTTTGAGCGTGAGCCAGTGTGGGAGCCAAGGCCCCACAGGGTTCCTGCAGCCCTTTAAAAAGCTCAGCCCTGTGGGGACCAACCCACCCTGCTCCTTAGAGACCGAGACCGAAAGATGCTGCTTGCAGAGCGGCACCCACTCTTGCTTGCCATGCTGGGGGTGGGGCTGTGCGGGGTGCCCAGGCCAAGGCTGAGGCCTTGCACAGCTCACTAAACTTGTCTGAGCCCCATCTGCAGCAGTGGTTGTTAAGAAGAGCCAATAAGAACATGGGCGTAAATACCAGGCGCTGATCCCGGGACATGACCCCTCAGCCGCCCCTCCTTGCACCTAAGGCCAGAGCCACCTTCCTCCAATGGTGTCCATTCCTGGTTAATGCCAAGAAATCAAAGCAAGGCTGATGGGGAGACCTGCATGGTGTCCAGGCCAGTGCTCCGATTCTCCAGGTGGGAACAGAGGGAAGTCATTGTCAAGATCACAGGAAAGGTCTGCAGACTCCTGAAAGGAGGGGCCCCGGTATCTTGGTATCACGGCATATCCGGATGAAGCATCACCAGAATCAATCCCTTAGCTCTGTGTGGCCTCTTGTGCCTCAGCGGGCATCTCACTCGTCCCCAGAAAGTGTCTATTTGCTGTCATTGAAGCCAGAGTTGAGGGTGGCCTTGCAGGGGTCCCAGCCAGGGAGGCTTCAGAGGCAGCCTGGGACGATTTCCCGGTAGAGGTGGGGAGAGGGGACACACCGGGGGTGCGGCCCAAGTGGCCAGGGTGGGGGGAGGGCAGCTGCCCAGCATTCCAGGGACCATGTGGCCTACAGGCCCGGCCTTTGTGTGCAGGCGTCTCCAGCCCTGGACAGGATCCCTTCCCACCATATCTCTGTCACCCCCGAGGATGACCCTCTCAGGTGGTCAAGCTCTACACACCGAGGCTTCATGAGGGATGGGGGAGGTATTACAGAGTGTACCAAGCTAGGAGGAGGACACTGGGCTTCCTAATTCATCAGAAAGGGGGAGAGATCCAACAGACACATTTCCCTAGCGTGCACCAGGCGATGGCCCTGGGCAGGGCCCCAAAGGACCCAGAAATCTTGGCTTCAAGCCAGAGACAGCCTGGGTTTGGAGGGTGGCACTGCCTTTTCTGGCTATAACCTTGAGCAAGTTATTTCACCTCTCTCGGCCTTAGTCATTCCATCTATTAAGTGGGTCTGTTAATAGCTCCTGCTTCACAGGTAAGTATGGATTGCACAGGCAGTGCTCAGCACAGGGCCAGGCCCCTGGACTCACCCAGTAAGAGTCTGCCTTCCTCCCCACTGGGACTCCCACACCGCCTTTCCTCCAGGAGAGTCCTCACCACATACCGGGAGAAAGCTTGGGCGGCGGGGCCGTCAGAAGGGAGATGCAGGGAGGACAGAGGGTGCTTTCACCCAGGCGAGGTATGGGTGGCTTATTGTGTCCAGACCCCAAGAAGAAGATGGTGGCACACAGGGCTCGCTTTGACGAGTTCCCAAGCTGAGGCTGACAAGAGACACAGGCCAGGGGCAGAGGGAGGGGCAGCACTGCCAGCCCGGTGGCCTAGCTTCCTGGAGGTCCACTGCCCTTTGCCCCGGCCAGGCTGGCTCTCTTGTGCTCAGCCTCTCCACGGACCACAAGGCCAGGCTTAGATTATGGGCTTGGATGCCAGGGACATGTGCAGGGGACTTTCTAGCTTTGGAACAAAATGTCTGAGAAAGGACAAGGAACTTTCTTGTCTGTTTGAGAGTCGGGGAGGGGAGCTGTCACGAGCCCAGCCCCGGCCTCTGGGAACCTGCACACTCACACACACAGAGAATGAGCAACACGATCACGCCAGGCGTGTGCACATCGGGAGGACCCTAGCCTCCTGTCCAGGGGCCAAGGGCAGGGTCATGGTCACCTCCAGGGAGGATTGGTTGCTTGGCCTGTTCACAAAAGGACTGCCAGAAACAAGAAGCCTGGAGGGCCAGACAGGTGGAGGGCAGGGAAAGCGTCCCAGAGGTGCAGGAAAGCAGGATCTCAGCCAGGAAGGCAGAAACACTCAGAGCTTTCCAGAACCCATAAACAGTGCTGCGGGAGTCATGGCCTCCCCATTCCCCTATACCACGTGGCCAAAAAAAAAAAAAAAAAAGGGATGAGCAAAACCAGACCCCTACTGACATCACCGCTATTTCATTCTGTTCTGGACACTCCCATAATGTCATAAACCCTAAACCGAAACTAAGAGTGTGATGCTATTAGAAAGAAAGAGACTAAATTTTCATTATTTTCAAGGATATGATTGCCTACCCAGAAAACTCAAAAGAATCAACTGAAAAATAACTAGAATCGCAAAGAAAGAGAAGCGAACACTAGCTGGACATCAGATAACTAACTAGCCAAATATCAAGAGCTTTCCTGAATACTGGAGAAGCCACAATCAATATGACAAAAATAGAAAATACCTACGATTAAACTAAAAAAGAAACATCCAAGAGACATACAGAGAAAAAAATATAAAACCCTTCTGAGAAATATAAAAAGAGATTTGAGTAAATGAAGAAATATGCCTAATTCCTGGGTAGAAAGGTTGAAGACAGAAAATGTAAATTCTTTCTAGAAGAGGAATGTCAGCCCATGACAAGCTTACGGTGAGTTATTAAGTGCCAAGGATGGACTGGTGTCATGCCCAAGTCATCCAGACAGCGTCCCACGCGAGGACAGACAGACAGCCCAGACGAGGACCTGGGGTTCAAGAGGGCATATGTGAAGGCAGGATATCATTTTAGCCAAATCTCATTTGGCGAAAGTTAAACGTTCAAAAGTGAAACTATAAAACACTGAAAAGAATGGAAAAGAATACGTATGAACTGTCTAAGCATAAAAGAAATGAAAGGATCCCCCCGGGGGCGGGGTGGGGAGGGAATGAATACATCTTGCTACATAAAACGAACAAAAAAACTCTCCCAGAAGTCGGAAAACCAACCAGGAGAGGAGCTTCGCTGCTGAGACCCCCTGCTGTATCTCTGCACGCTGGGCGGCCCTTTGGAGCAGCCTGGCTGGGCTGGCTCATTTAGTTGTTCTTGGAGACCAGAGGCCTGGCCTCCTTGCTCTGGAGGCCAGAGGCTGGGGCTCAAGACCCAAGGCTTGGCTGCCCAGGGCTTGGTGGGAGGCCTTGATATGTGGGCCTGGCATGGGACAAGTACCATGAGACCCACTGTCACCAAAGTCCCTTACAGGGCAGTATAGTTTTGTGGACATCAGGGCACAGCTCCAGAAATCCAGAAGCAAATGGTCCCCCCGCTAACCCCGTGAGTGCGAGAGAGGACTTCAGAGAGCACCGTAGCCCAGGCCGTGGTCTTTCAAACGCCATCGACAACAGGATTACCAGATCCCTAAAACCTCCATCCATTCCCTGCCCAAAGGCAGCATTCCAGAAGTATCTACAGAGAGATGCCAGGAGAGATTTCACTGGCCACCACACAGGGAGGAGAGATGCCTTCTTGCTTGCGTTGTTGGTGACGCTAGATCTTGTTGTTAGGGACACAGAGACTGTCAGGACGGCCAACAGCTCTACGACACGAAGCCTCAGTCAGAAAGGGAAGCCTTAATCTTCACTTCTCAGAAGGCCCCAAGTTAATCAAGTCCACCATCTAGGTACTTCTAGTCAAAGCTGGCAGACTTTCCTAGAAAAACACAGACATGTACTTTGGGAGAGAAAAGATCCCCACCGGGCAAGAGAGATAGGCTCCTGAGTTTTGGCTCATTTTCTCTGAATTGATGACGTCACAGAAAAACCACGTTTCTGCTCGGATATTCTCTTGGGCAGACATGAAACGGGAGAGAAGAGGAACAGGCTCTCTAGTTCCAAGCCTTGGGTGCCAACACTGCTGGGAATATGATGAAATTCGGGACCCTGTCCCCTACGAAGGTCCGCTGAGCCCCTATTCTGCGCCCCACTCTCTGAGGCTAAGATCTGCACGAAAGCAACAAGGACCTTCTCAACTTTGGTTGACAACATCAACAATTTCCCAAAAGCAACGTATAGGTAGATCTTTTGTTGTTGTTGTTAAATTAAACCGTAACAGAGGCTGTCACAAGGAGGCTCCACTTAAAAAAAAAAAAAAAAGTGTTACGTGTAGACAATCTTCAAATAAATCGGGGTGCTCTGATTAGAAGGAAATTAAGAATCAGCAACACCAAATTTTCCCATCTTATCAAATAGCGTGGGTTACGTTATGTATAGAAATACAGCAGAGCACAGGACAGTCCCAGGCAGATGCCAGTGGACTTGAATTCACAGAAGGAGGTCCACGTTTGGTGAGGTGGCAAGTTGCAGAATAGAATATCTATGTTTTCATTTTTGTTTTTGAAAAACAGATATACGCACACATTGAAAATATACAGCGTGTTGTCAACAGCTGTCACCCTCAAGGACATGACATTTGGGGCAAAGAGGGGATGGTGGAGATAATAGGAGACTCATTTTAAAGTTCTGGATGATTCTGTGCCATTTAAATGCTTATGGACGAGGTGGCCGAGTGGTTAAGGTGATGGACTGCTCAATGCTTATAATAGGTATGTTGTATATTTATAATAAAAAATGTGTACTGAGATTAAAATAAGGCGGTATGGCAGAGTAGAAAGAAATGGCTACCTGTCAGTTCTGGGGCCTCCCCATCCTAGAATGGCCACCAACTATGTGACTTTGAACACATCCCCTCCTCCTGCTGACTCCAGCTTTGTCATCGACTGGTGAAGCAGGTTGGCCTAGACCATGCCAAGGTCCCTTCCAGCATCAAAGACTGTGACTTTCCAAATAAGCTTTCCTTGAGCCTTGGCCTTTGGGGACCAAGCTTGAGTCCTGGAATTTGTGCCTTCCTGCCAACTGGAAGCAGATTCCCTTCTCCCTTGGGAAGAAACAAGCCAGGACATGCTTTTCCCCGGCCGGTGGAAGTGGTAGACGGGAAGGAGCCATCTAAACGCTACAAGGAGCTGCATCTATTATTTACATGTCAGGCCATTCCACAGAAATTCCAGCTTCAACGATTCACCTTACAGGATTCTTCCCCTGCTCCCCACTCAGGCCAAACACCTCCCACGTTAATACCTCCCCTTTCGTTGTACCTCAATGGGCTGCCATTCGCCCAGGACTAACACGTGCAGCATATTCACATCTGGGTCCTTATGGAAGATGTTGGGCTTGGCGTGATGCTGAAAATGGCGATGGTTCCACCAGTTTGAGGAAGCGCCCTGGAGGGGAAGAATCGCGGGTGAGCAGCCTGGTTTGCGGGGGGCTCGAGCGCACCTGCGACAGGCCCTGCTCGACACCAGTTCCCAGCACCTCCAGCACACGAGCTCTTGAAAGAATGCAGTTCCACCTTCCGAGCTGGAGGCAAGTCCTCCATCCCTCCAGGCCCGCTTCCTTAGTCGTGAGATGGTGATGGAGGGGGAGGGGTGCCAGTGATGGAGAGCGCGTCAGCAGGTGTGAGGTGGCCTCTGCACTCCGCCAACACCAGGTGTGAGCTTCCCCGCCCTCATCTTCTGCATATTTCCTGTGTACCCAAGGGGAATGAAAACATGGCCACACAAAAAGTTGTACACGAATGTTCCCAGCAGCATTATTCGAAACAACCAAAAAGTGGAAACAACCAAAATATCCATCGGCTGATAAATGAATAAGTGAAATGTGGTCGATCCATACAATGGAACGCTGTTTGGCCAGGCCTTAAAAAGGAATGAAGTACTGACACGTGCTACGGCATGGACGGACCATGAGAATCTCATGCTAAATGCAAGAAGCCAGTCCCAAAGTATCACATATCATATGGTTCTATTTATATGGAATGTGCCGACTAGGGAAATCTAGACAAATTCGTGGCTGCCTGGGAGGGATGAGACGGTCGACAGGTGATGGCTAAGAGGTATGAGTTTTCTTTTGGGGTGATGAAGATGCCCCTGAGTTGATTGTGATTATATTATGGTTGCATAAATCTGAACATAAGTTATTGGTTTATACACTTTAAATGGGCAAATCGTATAGTATGTGAATTACATCTCAATAAAGCCTTTTTAAACAAACTAAGGCCCACAGGGTAGTCTGCCAAGAGATAGCCGACCGAGTAGCCAGACACTCCAGGCACTAATGTGTAAGAACTGAGTCACGTGACGCCTGGAAGGCCGTAGGGAGGACCGAATCAACAACCACTAATGCAAACAGGTAAGAGCTCCCTCGTTCCAACCTGTAGATAAGAAGTGTTACATGAGTATTTCCAGGTCACAAATTTCTGTCTCGCCAGCTCGAGCTCTTGACACAGTCTGAGGGCATGGCCCTCCACAAAGGTGCCCTGTGATGCATAGAAAGAAACAGGACTCTCTGCCCCTTCGGAATCAAGACTTCACCGTGAACTGTTGCTAGATCGACCAAGGCTTTGGCCCAGGGTCTGGACATCTACAAAAAGGCCTAACTGCTAAAATATATTTTACTTGGAAGATACTTTTGGCACAAACACGTTCTCTGGACACCAAGAGTCACAGGCGGGAACAGCTATGAGCCGCTGTGGACTTCGTGGTGACCTCAGGTCCAGGAAGCAGGCGGGCCTCCAAGCCCATCAGAGCAAATCAAACTGTCAACGAGTGAGAGTTGAGAGGGCTGAGGAATCAGATGACACATAAGCTTTTCTAGCCTCAGGTTCCAACGTGGCTAGCACAGTCCTGACCTTTATTTAAAATGTTGCTATTTTGTTCATGGTGGATTTTTTCCGCCTTAATTTTGCTTTTCCAAAAAAGACATCTTATTAAAATTTCATTGATCTCGTTGCTGAGTCTTTTTGGTGCTGCCTCACCCTCTTGCCAGCCACAGGTGCAGAGTTGAGACAGCGCCAGGCCTCTCGGCTTGCATTTTATCCTAAGTGCAAGGCCGAACAATTAAAGGGGTTTTAAGCAGAGGTCTTACTGCTCAGAACTGCCTTCGTACAAGATCACCCTCTGGAAGAAATGTCCACCAGAAGTGACAACCTCTGGAAGAAATGTCCACCAGAAGGAAAGGGTAAGTAGGGATGTGGAGGGGTCACACATGGAATCCTACAGCAATGCCAGCTGATGATAAGACACCGCTGCTGACACCTTGTTTGTTCACTGTCCTCAGCAGCTTGTGCTAGAACATCTGAGTTGACAGGGAACTTGGGGACCTCCCTGAAGCCAGCCCCTTTTTTTCTCCCAGCAAAAGGACCAGAAGAACAGATGGACCTATAAGATTAGTTTGTAGCTGTTGGCCAGAGTACCAGGATGATTTCAGGCAATCTGTGATCACTCTCGCTCTGGGGCACCCCTGGGTGAGCTGCATGGCCGTGTCACTGACCTAGACATGGCACGAAGCACACAGCTAGCAGGGAGCTGGCAAGCCATGAGTGGAAACCATGTCCCTGACTTCCTCTCGTCTCTGAGCCCAAGTACCCTGTCTTCCCATCATTCCAGAATTCCAATTTCATAAGCTGGAGTTCTACACGGAGGCCACTCCTGTGTCCTGGCCTTGTCTTCCAGTTGACACAAGAGCTGTGCTCCAGCACCCTTCAAGGACCGAGGGATATCAGGCAGGAGAGGCCCTCCCGGCTCTCGCCCAGAGTCTGGAAATAGGACACAGCCCATCTTTGTCAAGTGCGTGGGGATAACATGGGTTGGGAATGAAATGTTACTTTCTAGTACTGAGGAGGGTTTTATCCAGCGGAAGAGCGTGTACAATGAAACAAAGCACACCCTCTCCCTTCACCCCTGAAATTCTGGAAGGAAACCAGGTTCTCAGACTGCCTCAGGCTCAGGGCCAGGCCAACTGGTTGCTTTGGAGCTGGTGACTAGTTCCATGGTTGTTCACCCCCCAACCAGATATGGAGCCTTCAAGCTAAGGGCACGATGCGCCTGGGTCACAGGAGGATAAGTTAGCCCAGACAGGTAGCTCTTCAGAAGCCAGAGTGGGGAGGGTGGAAGTCCTTAGGGTTCAGCCTTTTTCAGGAAGCAGCTGGGTGCTGGTGGGAAAGGACTTGGGCAGAGGACCATCTGTTTCAGAGAGAGCGTCGGCAAGGACTTATTTCCAAAACCAAGGAGATAATGACTGTCGTCAGATCAGCACAAGGTCACTAGACAGTCCAGCTTGTGTTTTACAAACTCGCCGAGCTGTAATGCTTCTGTGGGCTGGCCTCATCATCTGGAGGATGGTGAGAAGCACTGCTTTACCTTCTGAGTTTTAAACAACGCTTGTGCTTTGGCACAGCTGATCACTATTATACTGTGTGATGTCCCTTATCTAAAGACTTCTATGATGCCAGTATCTCTTTTTCATCTCCTAGAGAGTATCTGATATGGCTTACGATAAAGGACTCATGTAACAGAATGGTAAAAATAAAGATAAAAGTGTAAATGACATGCAATAGAAGAGGTAGACTAAGGGTAGTTGTTCGAAATCTTGTTTTGTGCTCCCTGGCACCTGAGGAGAAAAAAGAGGAACCCGAAGTATTAAAAGCTCACGTTACCCAGCACTGGAAACGCTCCAAGTCATCAAGATAAACTGCTTCTTTACTGGCCCCAAACTAAAAGGAACTTATTAGATAAGCCTTTCGATTGACAGCAAACAATATAATCAACTGAGTTAATAGACAAAAGAAGCATGTGCCTGTTTTTATAACTAGTACACCTGTTTTGTGGGTCTGATGAGATATGGAGACACGGCTTGGAAGGTCAAGGTCAGAGAAGTGGAGGATTTGAAAGGCTCACAGATCCACCCAGACACTGACCTGAGAGGGGACCTGGTCTCAGAGTAAAGTGAGATGGCAGCGCTAACTGATGGGACGGACGCCCGGGGCCGCTGACACTTACCTTCAAGTGGCCAATGATGAACTTGTGAGCGAGGTGGTTCCACTTAGACTTCTTGTAGACAGAGAGGTGGCCAAAATCGTGTTGCAGCCATCCAGTTTGGATCTGGGGAGAGAGGGCCACAGATGCTTTCACAGTGTTAGCACGCAATGCACCAGACCTCTACGAGCTGGGCAAGTCAGGGGCTTCAAGTGACAGGCCTCACCTGAGAGGTAGCAAGGATAAAGGACGTGATGATGGTTGTAATCCAGCCATTGCCAAAGTAAAAGAGGATAAGCCACGCGATGCTCTCCATGACAAGGATATGGGCCAGGAGGAAGAGGAAGAACAGGTGGTTACTCTTGAACAGGTTCATGTCCTGAGCGGTCTTCTTCAGGGCCCGGAAGTCTTCAATGATCTGGGACTGCGGAGCAAGAGCACAGGGAAGGTGTCAGCCACTGTGCCCTGCAGACTCTGTCATGACCACGTGCCTGTCTAGGCCTGGCACAGCCCTGAGGACCGTGTCTGTCCACAGCCAGTTAAGTGGTAAGAAAGCATTCGACTCAAAAGCTTGCACTTTGCACACCCATGTTCACAGCAGCCTTATTCACAATAGGCACGAGGTGCAAACAAACAAAATATCCATCAGTGGATGAATGTCTAAACAAAATGTGGTGCATCCGTATGATGGAAGGTTATTCAGCCTTAAAAAGGAAGGAAATTTTGACATGTGCTACAATATGGAATAAACCTTGAAGACACTATGCTCGGCGCACTTACGCCAGGCACGAACGGACAAATACTCTATGATTCTATTCATCTGCGGTACCTAGAACGGACAAATTCACCGACAGAAAGTGGAATAGTGTTCACCACGGGCTGGGCGGAGGAAGGATGGGGAGTCAATGTTCAACAACAGTCTCAGTTTGGGGGGATCAAACAGTTCTGGAGGTGGATGGCGGTGAAGGCTGCACGACAGTGTGAATGTGCTTTGTGCCACTGACTGTACCTCTGAAAATGGTTAAATGGCAAACACGATGTTACGTCCATTTACCACTCGCGCACACAGAGGAGCTTGCGCTTTCTCCTGCCCGACTCCGCAGCACTTGTTCTGGGCACCCAATTGGGACTTGAGGGAGTTGAGGTGGGGCGGGGGGGCGGGGGACAGGATGAAGTGCCTGCCCCTGAGAACTTGGGAAGGCAGACAGGAGGACTGGGAGGGCCAGGGCGACCGAGGCTGAGTCAAGGATGACTCTGGGGAAATGAGGGCATTGCTGGCGGGGGCGGGGCAGGAAGGGGAAAGAAGTAGAGACACCCAGGATACTTCGAAAGGGCAGACAGGGTGGTGTGTGGGTGGAGGAAGCCAGATTTGGGAACTTGGGTGATGAGTGAAGAATCTAAAGAGCATCTACCAACCACCCAAGCGGCAGTGCAAAGGGGGAAATGGGGTGGGAGCTAGAGAAGCAGGATCGGGAAGGGGGGCGGCTGCAGGATGCCCCAGGGAGGAAGAGAAGCCGCCTGCCTGGAAGCGGGGGGAAGGCGGAGCCACCTGTGAAGGAGGCAGGATGAAAGCCCAACTCAGCTCCACGGAGGATGAAGGCCACCCCCTCATCAGCCCTGGAGAGGAAGGCAAGAGGGGCAGGGACTTAAGGATCCAGTGGGACAGGAGGCTGACCTCTGGAGGAAACACGGAATGGCCTGGATCTCCTCAGGAAGGACGTCACAACGTAGGGGAGCTGGACGAGAGGGGGGCGACCCTCTGCCCAGCCTGGCTCAGCGGAGGCCCCAGCGGTGGAGGCTGAGAATGAATTACTCCAAGCGGGGGGCCGGCCCAGGCTGGCAGCAAGAGGGGGCCTCACGGCAGCGGTTCTGAGTCCTCCCTGACCCCGGGTGATGGACAGTGGCTCTCGAGGCCACTCTCAGCCTCAGGGCGGGGACCCTCTCTCCCCGCAATCCCTCCCCTCCCTTCCTCGGTCCGGTCTGACTCACATTCTTGCCTCGGTCCTGGCTGGGCTCCTCTGGGGCCAGCTCGCCGACCAGCAGGGGCTTCAAGAACTTGCCCACAAAATCAAGATCGATGTGGAAAGCGTGGAAGGCATCCTGGGGAACAAGGGGGAGGTGGTGGCTGAGAGACCCCAACCTCGGCCTGCACCTCTGCCCAGGGAGAGCAGGGCTCACCAGCAGAACTTCCGTGCGCCTCCCACTTGGACACGGATAGGGCCTCCCACGAGCGAGCCCCCCAAATGCCCTCACAGGCCTCATCCCCGGCAGCTCCCTCGGCACCTGGCTCCCAAGGCGGTGCCACCTGGGCCACTGCTCTGACCAGCAGCCACTGAGCTCATCCAGCACGTGCGTGGACGTTTGGCCTGCCTCGGGGCGACTCAGAAAAATGCACCGCGCAGGCAGCGGGCTGGACAGGGCCCCGGAAGTCTGCGAGCCTCCGCGGGCTCCTGCTCCGGGTGCCTGGGACCTCACCAAGTGCCACGCTGGCACTTGACTACCAACGAGTGACAAGACTGGAAACTGCCACAGAAAGTGCACTTAGGAGAGCATGTTGAATCAAAGACAAATTCAGAATTAGGGAAAAGGCATTTCTGCAAAACATTTTCATGATTTGAAAAAGTATGAAATTATGAAAGAATTTTTTACGGGTGGCTCTAAACTGTTAATGTTAAGGTGGTGGCATTATGGCTTGCTTTATGGTCATTACTTTCCAAATTTTCTCTCACGCGGCTATATTGCTTTTAAATATTTTCGTAAAGGTATTCGTTTGAATCTTTTGCTGATTACAAAGTAGTAATGTACGTAGCTTTGGCAAATACAGAAAACGTAGAGAAGAACAAAGAGGAAAATAAATGCCGCCCAGAGTGACCATCGTTGCTAATATTTTAGCATATTTCCTTCTCGTTTCTTTCTACACATATTACGTGTATTATATAAATGATCTCATAACAAATATAGCATCTCTACTGGAGAGGAGCTAACACCAGGTCCCCCTGATGGGCTACATACAGTATGACGTCCTGCTCCGGGTGCCTGGGACCTCACCAAGTGTAACAGTAGTAAACAACGGTTACACTGCATCGAACCAACTCTGAGACATCGCTGGGACAAAGGAATAAGTCAAATGACACCACACGAAACAATCAGGGAAAAAAAAGTGAGGGTATGTGTGTGTTGGTGATGTGCGGTGGCGGAGGACACGTGTCGATTTACAGAGATTGAAAAAGAGATAACAAAAAAGCTATGAAACCTGTAGTGCTCGATTTGAAAGGCTCCCATTTGGAGGGAAAAACACCCCAGCAGTTATGTAAGACGTTTTCGGGGTCGAATGAGAAAATTTCAATACGGACTGGTCATCTGATCCTCTTAAAAGTGTGACTATTAATTTTCTTAAATGCGACAAAGGTATTGTGATTATATTAGAGAATGTCCCAATTCTTAGGAGACGATGGTGAAGAATTTAGGGATGAGGTGGCATAATGACATAACTTTTCATATGATTTGGCAAAAGAAAATTGCCTACGCGTAAAGAGGAAGAATGTAAATGTGGCAAAGTGTTAGATCAGTGACTCTTGGTTGAGGATACACAGCGAACACACTAAGTACTCACTTATTCTTTCAACGTTTCCGTATGTTTGGAAATTTCCAAAATTTAAAAAAAAAAAATAGAGGAGGAAAGAGGAAAATGCTGACAACAAATAAAAATGTTTCCACTCCTCCTCCTCACTGTCCACCACAGCACCTCGAAATGGTAATTGCCAGTCTTCTCCTATTTCCTACTGGCACCAAATTCTTCTGCCTTTGTCCTATTTGTGTCTGGAACAGCCTTACAAGCAACACTCTGTGTAGAGGAAAACTGGGCCCTGAGTTTTTTTTTTAAAAAAGGTCTGTGCCTCATTAACTCAGCAGAAAAAGGATGGCAGCAGAGGATCAGATTAAGTATATTTTCAGATATGTGCTGCTTTTCCAGGGGCCCTGGGCAGGCTGTGAGGTGGCCTGCAGGCCAGTGCTGACCAGCTCTGCCCACCTCGGGCAGCCTCCTCTGTGAAGTGAGGACCCTCCCAGCTCCGACGTCCCACGGCCCTGGGAAAGGCTCAGCCGCAGCTTCCGAAGTCGGGGGCCCGGAGTGCTGGGGGCGTAACGGTGAGCAGAGCTGCCTTCCAAAATCAGAGCCTAAAAGAGCCCTCCCCTTGGTCTTCCTCAGATCAGACCACGGCTTTTAAAGAATGAACAGGAAGTCCTTGATAAGGCAGCTTCCTGAGGAACAGCTACCGTGTCTGAGAGTTAAACGATGACTCTACTTTTCGTGGAGAGGTAGAATGCAATATAGGAGTCTGCAGGTGTGCTCACCCCACATCCAGCTCCCACCACCCGCACCAGGTCCCGGCTGGAAACCTGGTGGCCCTCTCAGGTGGCCTCACTTCCCTGTGGCCAGAGGAAGGGAAGGGGAAGGCTGTGTTCCAGGTAGAAAGACCGATGCCTACAGCTCTACTGGACAGGTAAGCTTAGTGCTGTTGGATTGTCTTGTTGTTTCTGGAAGGTGCTGGCAGGTCCAGTAGCTTTCTGAGAAGCCCTAGTGGGAACTGCCATGGAGTCCACTAAATTCGTTCCCATAGCAGGACCTTTGCCTGGCTCTTCCCCCTGCCTGGAGTCCTGCTTCGCAGCATTCTGTGGCTGGCTCTGTTTGGGATGCACCTCGAAAAGGCTTTCCCCCAACCACCCTATCTGACAGAGCCACTCTCTAACCCACATTTCCTCTGGGACATTGCCCTGTTGTATCTTCTTCAGAGCAGTTAACAATATCACAAGCTATATTATGTACCGATGTTCCTTGACTTATGATGGAGTTATATCCCGATAAACCCATCGTAAGTTGAAAATACTGTGAGTCAAAAATGCATTTAGTACAGCTAACCTACGAGACGTCATAGCTTGGCCTAGCCTACCTTAAAGGTGCTCAAAGGTGCTCAGAACACGGACAATCTGCAGCTGGGGAAAGTCACCTAACACAACACCTATTCCGTAATAAAGTGTTGACTGTCTCAGGCAATTTATCACACACATCACTTTCCCGCCATCGCGAAGTTCAAAACTCGTTAAGTCAAACCGTCACGAGTCAGGGACTGATTGTGCTCAGTTTTTCATGATCGGTCTCCACTAGAATATAAGCTCTAAGGGAAAGACCACACCTGTCTCATCTGCTGCAAAAAAACCCCCGTGCCTACAACAGTGCCTAACAGGAGGGCTCACAAACGAATGCGGGGAACTAGGACCCCAGAGCCATGTACCCGCTTATTCCAGGAGACATTCCCACTCTGCCATCACGTTTTGACTCTCCTTTTGTTCTGTACAACTCGGCTTCTGCTTCTAGAACCCTAGAACTCCCTAGCTTCTCCAGCACCTACATACTGGTGATTTGGTAGAGGGGCCGTGTGCCGAGGTTATGTGGGTTAGCCACAGAGCCACGGGCTTTATGTACATAAACTGCTAATCGTTACCAAACTCTGAGGTAGGTTCTATTTTAGAGATGAAAAGAGATTGAGGGGACCCAGCTACTTGCCCCTGGTCACACTTCAGGTGTGCCCAACTCTAGAGTTTTCCGCTGTTAATACAAAGGTCTCAAACAAAATGAGCTTCCTCCTCCCTAATTGTTGATCACTGTGCCTCCCCCTTCCAAGTGTCGCGGATGGGCCACACGCACTTGTGGAAAGTTCCTTATAGCTGCTTCATTACGGAAGTGCCGGCTGGTGTAAGGCAAGCCACAGGGCAGGCAAGACAGGGTTAACCCAAATGCTGATTTTTGAATAAGATTTAGAACCATGTTCTACCCTTATTTGACAGGGAGAGAAGGCGGACTTTCGAGAACACAGATGAAGAGGAAGGCTAGGAAACCTGTTGAGAGAGCAGAGTGGAGCCAGCCCCTGTCGGGTAGGTGTGTGTGCTGGTGGGGGAGTCGGGGGGAGGGGGAGGTCAGGTTGCAGGAAGGAGGGCCAGAACACCCAGATTCCCAAATGTATGCCACGCTTCCTGGTCTTCAGAGTTCCTGCTTCTGCCTTCGGCCAGCTCCAACTCCAGTCAACTTTCACAAGAAGACATCTCACCTGCCCTGGCCCCACACCAGGTAGAGCTCACAGCTCCTCCCCCTCCACTGAGCATCAGGTACCACTTGTTTCTCACTGTGCCCACCTTCTCTGCAGAGCAAGGCTAGTCTCTAGTCCAGCTGTGCACATCTGGGCACTCAGCCTGGGACCCAAGAAGTGAGGGAAGGGCCAACTCCAGGCAGTCAATGCTGCAGGCAGCATTCCTGGGAACCGTGACTCTGTGAACACATGGTTAGGGAGGGAGAAGCCGAGGAGGGACCCAGGGTTCACAGAGAAAGGGACGTTGACTTCCTTTCTACAGCAGAGATGCAGGCAGGACAGGAAGCCCCTGTGCCACATCCCCTCCAAGGAAAGAAGGAACAGAGGCTTGCGGGGCAGTGCTCTGTGCCCAAAGAGTGTCCCCACTGATGCCGGGCACATGCACTGCCTGAGGGCAGGAAGGGCAGGGCTGCACGGGAAGTAAAGCCTGCACGGACAGCCTAGGCATGATGACATTACAGTGGGAAACAGGACTCTGCATCTCTGGCATCTCAGTAAGCTACGTGAGGATTCTGAGGCTGGGTTTGCTTCTTCCAGCCACCAGGAATGAAACCTTTCCTATCCAGATCTAGCTGAGGGGGTGGAGCCGCCCTCCAGGCACAACCAGAAGAGGAATTTCATGCGCAGTAAATGGCTTCTCTGTGCCCTAAGAGGTTACTGATGCAGACAGGGCAGGAAAGTGACAAAGAGAGAGTGTGGGCAGGGGTAAGGGGAGCTGGTGTCTGGACGCAGAGGGTCCGGATTCAAGGCCCAGCTTGAGAGGAAGGAAGGAAGCAAACCCAGCAGGTGTGGTCACTGTCTGTGGACTATTCGTCTTTGTGCGTAGGCCCAGCACAGAGCCACGGAGAGGCCTAGATGAAGATTGGGAGTCCCCTGTGGGCAAAGTTCTGCTGCCACGAAGAGAACAGAGACACTCTTGAGACGTGGGTGAGGGTTCATTCTGTGCACAGGAAGATCAAGACCAGAGAAGCTGCAGAAAACCAGAGGTGGACTAGGAGGGGAGGGGGGGCTGGGAGGACTCAGTGATGGTAGATCCTGAGTTTAGGACCAGGGGCTGCAGCTTGACTAGGTTTTTAAACCTAAGAGCAATGAGAGATGCCTACAGGGCTAATCCGGCTAAATGAGGTAAAAGGTATGAATGTGCCTCGTGAGCTGTAAAAATTAAATTTTATTCTGACAGGCAAGGCCAAATTCCATCTTCTGCAGAAGGCCCAAGTGGCCCACAAAAAGTCACTCCCCCAAACTCGGAGGAAGAAGTCCATACCCAAAGGGGCAAAGCCACCTGCTCAACAGCCTAAAAAAGCCTCTCTTGATTCCTAGCCTGTTCCTGTCTCTCTCAAGTTCCCTTCCCATACACCCCGTACTTCCCATGGCCTTTTGCCAATCTGGTTTCAGAGAGAGAGAGAGAGGGAGAGAGAGAGAGAGAGAGAGAGAGAGAGAGAGAGAGAGAGAGAGAGAGAGAGAGAGAGAGACGAAGACAGAGTCAGAGTCAGACAGAGACAGAGACAGAGACAGAGACGGACAGAGACAGAGACTCCAGTTGCTCACTCCACCATTATTTAACTATGTCCCCCAGTTACTGCATTTCATGCCCTACAGTCTGAACTTAGAAGGCAGTAAGCTTCTGGGATGGGGGCTGTGTAATGAGGAAGGGCATTCCTGGCCGGAGTAAAAACAGAGAGCCATTGAGGTGAATGTCCTAGAGTAACCTCGGGTGCAGCTGTACCTGTTGGCAAGTCAGCCTACTGGAGCTAAATCCACGCGGCTGACGGTACCCCTCGACCTGCGCTTCGCAAACTCCAGCCCTTTCTGCTTCCGCCGATTCCTCACCCAGGTTCCTAAGAAGGCTGACCCTTGGGGTAGGTCCTGGCAGTCTTTGAGAGCGTGGGAACAGGAGCTCCCAGGCGGTGACACCGAGGCGGCCATTGTGGACCTCCTTAGACCAGACTCCGGGCAGGGGCAGGGGCGAGCCGGGGCCGGAGACGCGCTTTCATTCTCCGCCCCCTAGTCTGGCTGGAGAGTGAGGGACGCGCTCCGAGTCCCACACTTGGCTCCTCTCCTGCTCCTTTCCTGAGCGCCCGGGAACGGCCATCTTCCATGCTGGGGCCGCCAAAGCCCTCGGGCCCAGACGCCCCCTTTGGGGCGTCCTTGGCTCGGGCTGAACCCGGCAGAAGAAGCGGGAGCGCGGTTCTGCACCGCTCGGATCTCTACCGCGGCGCTGCTTTCCAGGGACCGAAGTCCGACCCCCACGGCAGGTCGGCCCAGCTGCCCCATGGGACGAGGATTCGGGGCAGGGGATGAGCACAGTAGATACACTTTCCTTCTCTCCTGAGCTTGTTCCCCATGCCCCATTCAGCGCCGGGGGTTTGTCTGGCGCCCGGGGACCCATGGCTCCCCACGGCTCCCGACTCCCGCCTGCAGCAGGGAAAGGTGGCGGGAGAGTCCCCAGACCCTTACCGTAGCATCTTCCCCCGCGTAGTGCCCGATGACCCGGTGGCCCCCCGGGTGCCGGCTAGCCCATTTGGTGACGTTGTAGACCTTGCGGTTGACGACGAGCCACTGGTCGGTGCGCACGTTGTGCTTCTGAATCTCCTCCCAGCGGAAGGTGGGAATCGGCGCCTCGCGCTCGGTGGCCCCTTCGCCCTGGTTCCCCCCCTTTCCCATGCTTCCTGCCGACCGGGATCCCCCGTGTACTGCAGCCTCTCGGCTCCGATTGCCCGAGTGTGCGGCTGGGCCCTCCACGCCTTCGGCTTTTGTCTTCTGCTACTCCGCCTCCCACCGCGCCCCCTCCCCCATCCTCCTCGCCCTCGCTCGGGAGTATCCCTGCCAAAGAGCCCTCGGAATGTCCCTGGCTTTTCAGTGCCCCTAACTGGGCTCCCGCCCCGCCCTCCGCCCGCCAGTCCGCGATGGACTTTTGCCACCAGTAAAAACTCGCGGGTGCTCAGGGCCCCGACGCCTCCTCCTCCCGCCCCACCGGTTCCCCCCGCCCCCGGCTCCGCATCCTCCCGCGTTCTCCGCTGCCCGGGTTTCCACAGTGATCAGCAGAGCGTCTGCACCAATCCGGGCGCGCCGTCCTGCCTGCCATTGGCCCAAGAGGATCTTTCGAAGGCCAGCGGGCTGGAGCGGCGGTCCCCGGCTCCCCCCGCCCGCCCGCCCGCCCGCCCCGCGGCACCAAGTCGAGCCCTGCGGCCAGGCTGGCTACGTGTCGGACCTCCTCCTTAGCCCCTCCCCCACCCAGAGCGCGGGAGATCTCAGATAACTTGGACCAGTGAGTGAGGGCGGCAGCCGCGCTCCCGGCGATCCCGGACGCGTACGCGCACGTCCGGCGCCCCAGGCGTTTGCACCTGATGCTGGCACAAAGGGCTCTGCCGCGCGCGGCTGCGGCGGGCCGTGCGGAGCGTCCAGGCTGGCGACCTGCACTCCGCGACTGGCTTGGCCAGCTGACGCCCTTCCTCCGCGCTCAGAGATCGAGACTCCAGGATCTCTACATTGTCCGCGCTCTCCACACGGGTGCCATCTGGCGGCCTCCCAGGAGGCAGGAGCCGGCCTCGGGCTCATCCAGAGCTCTGAACCCTGTAATCAGAAGATCTGGGGAAAGAACTTCTGTTCCGCTTCTTTGTGCTAAGGGCATGTGGGGCTGGGGGCGACGATGAACAAGACGTGGTCCTAGCCCTGGACTGAGGAAGCTCACAGCCCAGTTGGGAGACGGAACATGGGAGCATTACAGGACCACACGCGATTAACCGAGCGCTGGTGTACAGACTCCAGGAAATCAATATGGGGGTATCAGAAGGATAGGTGGAGGGGCAGGTCCCCAGACCCCAGCTGGATGGAGCTGCTTAGGATCAGTGCCTTGAGGAACGGCCTGGCCAAGAGCCGCGGGAGCCAAGGCTGGCCGAGGACAAATGGGAAGAAAGGATGAACAGAGAGAGGTGAGGGCTGAGGAGGGTCTTGGGAATCAGGAGTTAATGAGGGGCCCTCAAATTTCAGTGGGATGATTTCCAGGTTCCTGAGTGGTGACACACTCCTCGTCAGCTTCTCACCTGATCCCTGTGAGGTAAACAGGACCCATACTGTGTCATGTATACATGGAGAAACAGGTTTCAAAACCATGAAATGGCAAAATGTACATGGTCAGCAAGTGGCACAGCTGGGCCTCGTCCAGACATCACCCTGCCTCTCTCCTAATGCGGTCAGTGGAAAGAAACTATTGCAGACTCCTTGCTGGGGAGCATCCGGATGGGGCGGGGATGGGGTGGAATAGGAAGCTCACTCTAGCCAACCCTTGGGGAATGGGACAGTGGGGGAGAGGAGCACCTGGGATCCCTTTCATGCCGTTTCCACAGTGGTCAGCCTCTTGTAGAGCACTGTCATAAAGCCCCGTCCTTCATTCATGCTGAGGACTTTATTCTGGAGGAGGTGGGACGATTCATAAAGCAGGGATGTGCTACGACCAGATCTGTGACGTAGAAAGAGAACTCAGGAGGCAGGCTGGATCTGGGATGGGAGGTAGGGAAGACACCCCGGAAGAGGCCACAGCGGTGCTCCGGGAGAGAGATGAGGAACGAGCCTGAACCAAGAGAGAACTTCAGAGGGCTGGAGCCCACAGCAAGCACTGCCCCGCCCCATCGCGTTATTCCTACTCTATTATTTATCTCACTGCTTGAATGGACTGACGAGACTGTTCCCTTAGAGAAAATCCCATAGTCACTTAGAAAAAGGGTAGTCTCAGAAAGGGACAAAGTTCCCACGGGTTCCTCCTGCCCCACAGACTCCTCCACTCCCTCCAGCAGCACCAAGAATTGCCAGCTTCTTGGAGACCTTGCTCGGAACGAGTTGCCATCACTGCACTTTAGCAGAGGAAAAAGAGAGCAGCCTGGATGGCTTAGAGACCACATCTTCTCAACCAGCCAAATGGGTGAAAGGCTGGGCAGAGTGGGAAGACAGGGCCTGGAGGGTGGAGCCTGTGTCACCAGTTTCCACACCGAGGGGGCTTTCCATCTTACCCTCACGAGGAGTCTCTGATGTCAGCTGACGGACTGGTGACTTGCAGAGTCATGAATGTGCAGAGACTGGTTAATCGGGGAGAGGCAGAGGGAAAGTGAAGGACACCTAAAGAGAGAATACGACACTGACACAGAGCACCTCCCAGTCAGAGGAGTATCTTTCACAGTCCATTTATCGTTGAATTTTGTGAATGAGTCATCGACCCTGTCTGGCTCTACTTCTGGCTCCCATTCATTTCTCTGACCATTACAGTCTTCTCCAATTCTGATAGGTTAGGGTGTGCAAAGGACTCTCAAATAGTGGACAAGGCCTGGTACAGAGTAAGGATTCAGTAGATGGTTGTTCTTATCCTTATCCTCCATCTGATCTCACCCCGTCACATAAAGGCCAAACACAGGTATTCTTACTTCATTTTTGCTGATGAGAAAGCAAATGGTTGGGGAGATAACAGGTCTAGCCTTCAACCGGCACAAAATAGACCGAGTTCTAGAATGCAAACCCCAGATTCAGCTCTCATCGAGCCTTTTAGAACCCTCTCTGAAAGGTCACTAGCAAGTCCAATCGCCCCTTCCCAGGCCTCTTAGAGGCGTCTTGTAAGCCAGCATCCATTTCCCCGTGCAATGCCACGTCCCCCTGGTTCGTTGACAGTACACAATATGATTCTAGTGCGGGGCCACCGCTTTTGTGTCTCCTCCGTTTGTTCCTCTTCTTCCTCCCTCCCCTTGGATCTTGGCCCTTGGATCACTCATCGCTTTCTCATTTAGGGACCACACTTGAGATGACTCTGCATCTCGAATCTACATCCACTCACCTCCTATTCATACGAAGCTGAATATCCCGCTAGCACCTCAAACTCGACGTCACCTCCCTGAGTCAAGGGACAGGTCTCAGCAAATGGGTTCTCTGGGTCCATCCAGGTGTAACCTTCGCTGTTTTGGGTGCAAAACCAAATTTGTCATCTTCCCCTTCCAAAATTCAGCACTTCCTGTGAACTTCTTTATTTCTATTAAGGGTCCCACGCTTCAGACTTTCAGAACGTCTTTTACTTCTCTCCTGTTGTCTCCCGCCCTCGCAAAAAGGTTGTGTTTTTCATCTGCTCTTTCTACTCCATGGCGGTCACTACTGCCCCGAGGGTCCTAACACTCAGCCGTCGCAGATACTGCTGTGAGGTCATTTTGCTGAGTCCAGCTCTTACCGGGACTTATCCCGTGTTGCGAAGACGGTTTGGAAGAAGAGTCGGAGTCTAGAAATGTTTAACTTACGTGGATAAGGGAGAGGAGGATTGGCAATGCTAACATCCCCAACCCCTGTCTCCGTGGCCTTTTATTAAGTTTCACAACAATGCTAGCTTTGTAATTTAGTAATAGGTGCTAAATTACAAAGGTTCGTAGATACAAGCTACAGATTCAGCCTCAAAGCCACCTCCGTGTTCTCGGCTATTTCTTCTCAGGCATCTTTTTCTTATCCTCTTATGTATCTTTTCCTAGTCCCCAGAGCAAGAAGTCTCGGAATCGGTCAGACGTATGCGCCCACCCTGCAATGTGTCCTTATGTGCAAGTCCACATTTGCTTCCATTGTTCTTGTTGCTCCGAGCACCAGACATCCTGCCAGGACCGCAGGCGTCTCTTACAACATCCTGCCCATCATTTGTCATAACCTAGTGAATTAAGCAGGGATGGGGTGAGGAGGGAAAGCACGTAAATATTAATAATGTTCCCCGAAGACATTGGTCTTGCCTGTAGCTCCAAACTAAATGGTTAAAAATACATAGGCTGTCATCAGAGAGAATGCTGGGTGCGGGAGTTCCTTTATTTTCATACAAAATTATGGTAGGAACATTCCATGAGGTTCTGATCATGAAGTCGGCTAATAACTAAGGAGATGGATATCTTACTGCGAAAGGGCGCGTCTATGAGTCTGCAGAATGAAAGAGGAGGAAGGAATAATGAAGGATGAGCTAAGGGGAAATCGGACTTGCTCACTAAATCCTAAGAGCCTCCTTGAGATCTGAAGAGAGGAACTGACGTGACAATCCATACAAAAAGAAAGCTGACTATCCCGTGGGGAACCAATGTAAGGAAGAACGGCTGATGCCTGCTCTAGGATACTTGGGGAACCCGGGCTGGAGGGATGCGTCTAATCTTTGCTTCTCACATCAGATAAGATCGCTGTGCCCTTTTACAATGTGTCTCTCTGTGTCCCTGTGAGGGAAGGGCAGTGGCACGATGGGTCATGAGCTAGACCCCAGAGAATATGGGTATTAGAAAGCCTGGATTCTAGTCCCCAGTTGACTGTGCGAACTTCCTTGACCAGGTCATTTTATTTCTCTGGACCTCAGCCTCCTCATCTGTGGAGATAATACCTACCTTCCAGTGTTACAAAGATAAAGTCAGACAAATACGATAAAAACCAAAAACTCTTGACAGTTGACGAATATACCCAATATAAGGGATTTATTATTATTGCCGTTGTTACTGTTATTGTGCCAGTGGTGTCAGGTCTTTGGTGCCACTGTTAATATTTTTCTTTTTTCTTTTTTGGCCATCAGCATTGATAATTAACATTTCTTGAGCATTTACTATGCACTAAGCACCGTGTTAAATCTTTTAAATCCATTTTGACAGTGACCAAGACGAATACGTGTGACAGGATGTGATCCATCGCTATAAAACATATGAAAGCATCATGTGATGCTTATGGAATCTAAGGGCTAAAAGGAGTCTCCAAACTTGGACTGAAGTTTCCTCCTGCCCTCGCCCTTGGTTGTGTCCGGGGCCTCTCCCCTTACCTTGGAGACACCCAGGGTTAGGAGGCTCCGATGCACTTGGGGTAGGGGCTTGTGAGGCCTCAGCTGGCTAATCTCCGGCCCACCACCCTCCAACCTTTGGTTCATCATGCAGCTGGCTTTCACTGTTTGTGCTCAAATATGGGGTAACATAAAGAAAAGAACATATTTGCAAGCAAACATGAACTTATTGTCTAATCGTACAGTTGGGAAATCAAAGCTTAGTGAAGTAATGTAATTGATGGAGATTTGACTTTCAGGTCTAATTCCAAAGTACAAGCTCTGTCTAAACTGATGTCACTACAGTCAACTCATTTAACCCTTCTGATGCTCAGTTTTCCCGCTTGTAAAAAAGAGAAACATACACATCCTGCTTACCTCAAAGGGCTGTTGTGACAATCACCTGATATAATGGGTAGAAAAGCACTTTCAAATTGTTACAGATGCAGGTTAAATAATGTAGATGCCCATCTGTAGTTAGAGATGACATTTACACATATCTATAAGTCGGCTATTTAGCATCTCATCTAATCATCTGATTGTGCCATGGGTGGTGACAGAGCCAGGACTAGAGTTGAGATCTTTTGCTTTCTATTCCAGGGTTCTGTTAGTGTGTGTGAAGGGGGGTGGGGGGCACGAGCGGGGCTCAGGAGTCGGCAGAGCTGGGCGGGACTGCTGTTGTGCATCGGTGGCTCTCCCTCCCATGTTCACTGTCAGGTCCTCGGAGTCTGGTTTGTGCATTGACCAACTTTGAGAGGCTCTGGAGAGGCAGAGGAAGCACTGCCAGGGAAGGCAGCTGCAGGTAGCCACAGGAGCAGAACTGAACACAGGTGGAGTGCTGCCACGGGCCCTTGGGTGGGAGCCCCCCTGGGGTACACAGGCCAAGGTGTGGCCAAGATTGGACAAGGCATAGGAATACTGTAACTAAGCGTGGAGGAGAGCCTGTTAACTGTCTGGTTTTACTTTTAGGACAGAGAAACTGAGGCCCAGAGATTGACTTGTCCAAAATCACCTAGCAGTTAGCAATCTGAGGGGTTCCTGTTTCTAATAGTGTGGTCCAGGCATCTAGATCTGTCCTCTCACTGACATTAACTAAAAATCCTGGATAAAATATATCGCATATCACTCAAATGCAGCAGCCACCAGCTGCCTCAGCTGCACAAAGGCTACTCAGACTTTGGATGACCTATTCTTGTGACAATGGAATATCATCTTTCACCTCCTGCCCCCAGGAGTGATGACACCCTGCCCTGGAATTATCATTTAATACCCTTAACCATCTTTATCTGGAAGCCAATCAAAGCAGAGGACAACCAGATGACTGGTGTACTGTAGGAAGAACACCAAAAGGGGCCGAAGAGGCCCAAGTTCATCGTCCTTACTTTGCGTCTCTTGACTGCTTTCTTATAAAATAGATAATCTCTAAATTACGTTCTGATATGGGATTCTGCTTTCTTTATGAGCAACACGTTGCTTTAAGTTAAAGGCGCCACTTCAAGCTGGCTGAGCTGAGGGGACAATGGGGGCAGTATGAGCAGAGGGCCAGCTCATCCCTGGCCCTGGCCGTGGGAAGAATCACCTGCCAGATTTCGAGATCACATGGGAGTGAGTCCTTTATGGACTACTCTCAGTAGGCTGGCAAACACGAAGGGCCTGCATTCCCGTAGGAGGGGTTGTAAGTGTGGCTCACCTTAACCCCTAGTGTGGCTCAAGAAGAGGCTATCTCATCCTTGTTTGCCATTGCTATGAGCCCCCAAATTCAAACCTACACCCTCTCACACCCTCAAAGAGATCCCATGGGTCTTCTAGCTCAACTCCACCTCTAATTATCTCCTAAGTTTATGACTTGCCCCTTCTCCAAGGCACTGCCCAAGTCCAGCCTGTGGCCCCATTGCTGGGCAGAGCAGCTGGGTCCCCTCCAGAAGTAAGTATGAAGTAGTGGGAAGCCACATCCTGGGGCTGGGAGACTCCCCAGGAGCCAGGCTTGATGACCTTGAGGCTCTGTCTTCCCCAGGCTGAAAGAGAGAACTTTGAGCTCCATCCACCTGTTAGTCTGGTAAAACAATCACATGTTATTTTTCTTTCTTTAATCCTGAGGTCAAAGACCTTCCATG